>NC_090300.1:74328125-74648437 GCF_039906515.1 Pseudorca crassidens | reverse complement strand
ATGATTCCATTTCTGTGAAGTTCTAGAACTGGCAAATCCAATCTATTTTAGGGGAAAAATAAAACCCAGCAAAGAGATTGCCTCTTTGCAGGGGGTGGGGATGGGATAGGGCTAGGATTAGCAGGGAAGGAGAATAAGGGAACTTTCTGGAGTGACTGTAATGTTCTATATCTTGATAGGGGTTTGGATTACACAGGTATATGCCATTGTCAAAATTTGACAAATGTACACTTGAGATTTTTGCCGTTCATTGTAATATAAATTTTATGTAGAAAGTAAAAAAAATACTGTAACCAAATATTGAACTCTAGCTGATAATATACGTGCTGAAGTATTTAGGGAGAAGTGGATAGATGTCTATGATTGATATATATATATTTTTTTTTTGCGGTATGCGGGTCTCTCACTGTTGTGGCCTCTCCCGTTGCGGAGCACAGGCTCCGGACGCGCAGGCTCAGCGGCCATGGCTCATGGGCCCAGCTGCTCCGCGGCATGTGGGATCCTCCCGGACGGGGGCACGAACCCGTGTCTCCTGCACTGGCAGGCGGACTCTCAACCACTGTGCCACCAGGGAAGCCCTATGATATATTTTGCAATACATTAAAAAATTAGAAGGGATTGATAGAAGGATAGAGTAATAATGGGAGATTCTAGGTGGGCGTTTACTGTAAAATTCTTCCAGTTTTTCTGTATGTTTGAAAATTTTGTTATAATAAAATTTGGGGAGATATAAAAAAAAAAGAAATGAATTGAGAAAAGCTGATGTGGTTGATGAGCTACGATTACAACTCCAAGGGACGCCTTTTGCCAACCATGTAAAATCTAACTTGTAGCTAGAGAATTCAGATTTCCATTTTCTGGCTTTCATTTACTTATCTAGTTTTTTCTTCCTAGGTTCTTCTTCAAAAAGAGTAAAACAAAGTGCACATTGCAAATTGAAATACTTGTGTTTGGTAAGTGCAAATTTTAGTTCATACTTGAAATGTTTTACTGAATTTGAATAATATCTTCAAAATCAAAATTTATTTTTCTTTTCAAAGTTTCACTTGTTTGTTTTAAAATTAAAGAATGGGTCAAATAGCTAGCTAGTGGGAAGCAGCCACATAGCACAGGGAGATCAGCTCGGTTCTTTGTGTCCACCTAGAGGGGTGGGATAGGGAGGGTAGGAGGGAGACGCAAGCGGGAGGAGTTATGGGGATACGTGTATATGTATAGCTGATTCACTTTGTTATACAGCAGAAACTAACACACCATTGTAAAGCAATTATACTCCAATAAACATGTTAAAAAAAAAAGAATGGGTCAAGAAAATAAAATTTTACATCACATACAACAATTTGATAATTGCCCAAATTTTACCTTCTGCAGGAGTTTTCATTTTATTAAAATTCATGTATTGGTTACCACAATATTACTATTAATTACAATGTATAAATTTTTTTCTTTTGGAAAAATAATAAAAATTTAAATTATTAATCCATTACTTCTTTCCTCATGCACTGTAATATTTATTTTTTATTTATTTTATTATTATTTTTTATTTGCGGTACACGGGCCTCTCACTGTTGTGGCCTCTCCCGTTGCGGAGCACAGGCTCCAGACGCATAGGCTCAGCGGCCATGGCTCACGGGCCCAGCCGCTCCACGGCATGTGGGATCTCCCCGGACCAGGGCACAAACCCGTGTCCCCTGCATTGGCAGGTGGACTCTCAACCACTGCGCCACCAGGGAAGCCCTATGTTTTATTTTTAAAAACTCTTTACTGATGTAATTATACATACAAAATCCAATAAAAGATCATTTTGGCATCTATGTTTATTTTCTATTTGCTGTTCTCATTTCACTTCACAAATTGAAAATCATTCATCATATAGAAGAGGAGGCATAAAGAACGATCTGCTGGACAGGGAAAGACAAATACCGTATGATAACACTTACATGTGGAATCTAAAAAAATGTAACAAACCAGTGAATAAGACCGAGAAGAAACAGACTCACAGATATAGAGAACAAACTAGTGGTTACCAGTGGGGAGAGGGAAGTGGGGAAGTGGGAGGTACAAACTATTACATATAAAAGAAGCTACAAGGATATACTGTACAACATGAGGAACAGAGTATTTTATAATAACTATAAATGGAGTATAACCTTTAAAAATTGTGAATCACTATATTGTACACCTATAACATATAATATTGTACAGCAACTATACTTCAATTAAAAAAAACTATCGGGCTTCCCTGGTGGTGCAGTGGTTGAGAGTCCGCCTGCCGATGCAGGGGACAATGGGTTCCTGCCTTGGTCCGGGAAGATCCCACATGCCGCAGAGCGGCTGGACCTGTAAGCCATGGCCGCTGAGCCTGCGTGTCCGGAGCCTGTGCTCCGCAACGGGAGAGGCCACAACAGTGAAAGGCCCGCGTACCGCAAAAAACAAAACAAAATAAAACAAAACAAAAAAACCTATCTGCTCTAGGTGCCAAATACGCCAGGCACCCAGCACTGCCTCTCTACTTCCAGTCCTGTGGTTTGCCCCTTGCATACACAGGTTTGGGCACACTGACTTCCTTCCTGCCCCCCAACTTCAACATTTGGACACCTGATATTCCCTTTACCCAGAACCCTCTTGGCCTAGATAGCCATTAAGCCTTAACTCTAATACTACCTTGTCAGTAGTACCTTCCCTGCCCAATTTATTTAAAATGCAACTTCACATCTCCTTCTGTTTCTCACCCCCTCACTCCAGACCCCCACTGACATTGCCTAGTCCTATTTCTAACCTTATTTCTCTCCACAGCAACTGTGAATTTTATTTGTTTACTTGTGTTGTCAGTCTATTTCGTGGAGGATTAATAGGGTGTGGAGTGGCCTATGATATAATATAATAATAATAGGGCCTCTCACATATGCTCCTCCTTAGTCTGCAATAACCCAGGCCACCCTCACTTCTTCCTTGTATTTCAGTCACCTCTGCATGGTTTTGCCTCTTTCATCAGAGTCTTCTGAGGAAAAGGATCCGATCTGATCTACCCCTTTGCCCCTCACTGGGATCATCACAGGTTCTGTGTGGGAGAGACTGCTAGATACCACCCAGTTTATTTCCTCTTCCTGGCATACAGGCGGACCACATTTCCTAATCAACTTGGCAGTTAGGTGTGGTCATCTGACCGAGTTCCAGCCAATCTTTTGGCACAGGTACAGAGTACCTCTTCCAGGACTAGTCCATAGAAACCTTCATTAACTCTCCCCATACACTCCCCCTTTCATACAATCATAGCAGCCTTGGATGCCTCTTGCTGAAGGTGGTAGAGACACAAAATGGAAGGACTCAGACTTCTGAATCCCTGTTTGGAGGAGACAACCCCCACCCCCATCGCTCCACCACTGCCCTCCCACCACCACAAACTTAGACCCATGCTTCTGCTGTGTTAAACCTCTGAAAATTGTTATAGTTCACTGTTGTTATAGCAGTCAGCTTACCTTAACTAAACAGTCTTGCCCATAGGACATTCTTTCCCAGAAGACTCCTGTCCCCAGCTCTTTCCTGTGTAGATTTTCAACAATGTATGTGAGACGGGATGCTTCTGTAAGGCTCCAGTGGTCAGTAGAGGAATCTAGATAAGGCATCCCAATCCGCACTAGCTTTCCCTCTAGGTCATGAGGAATTGGGAAGAGGGAATCTTGCCCCTGCCACATAGGAGTGTGACACATGGTTCTAATACACTCCACTATGCCTGTTGCTTCTTCATTTCTAAGTCTCATGGACTAGAGGTGGAGACATCTCACCTCCCCTAATCCATGTACTCCCCCATGTTCTTCACCTCTCCAGGATCAGAGCAGAGTTTTAGAGAAAATACAATAGGAAAGGAGGAAGTATTTCCTGATTGAAATAAACTGGACTGGAACCAAGAGACCTGGCTCTGTGTTCTGGATCCGCCAGTATTGTGCTGTGTTGCTTTGAGCAAACCTCTTTTCATATCTGTGTTCTTTTTTGTTTTCTGGAAATTGTATTTTGAGTCAGGGATTGTCCGGGGAGATACCCTCTCAGTCATTTACCTCCTCTGGCTTCACTCTGGATAGAAAGATCTTTCAAAGAGCTAAGACTTGGCTTCTGGGTATTATTGGTTCTTCAGTTCCTTGTGTGAAGTGAGAATTTTACTCTATTTTCCTTTCATGTTTTTCATCTGGCTCCTCCCTTCCTGTCTCTGGAGGACCCTACCTTATGGCATATGATGGTGACAACTTCTAATTAGTAGGGTGTTTGCCTTTGGGGTTCACCAGGATGCACTATGTTCTGCTTCCGGTCACAGGCAGCCAGGAATCTGGCCTCTTCAGATGGAAAAGATTGGCAGAGTGTCAACTTAAGTTACAACCTCCTGAGCTCTATGGCTAAGCAGCTTCTAGGAAGTCCCTTTCACCAAGGCTGAGTCTGCTTCCCCACCATTCCCACCCCAACACTCCTATCCACCACCCCTCACTACATAAACACAGTAGATGGCTCTTCCTCTCCTGGGCCTTCAAGGGGCTGGCTAAGCCATTGAGGTGTGACTAGCTCTCTCTTGCTTATGGGCATCTGTTAGTAGATTCTTTAATCTTTAATATCTGTTACAGATCCTCCAGGAGGTTGGGTTTAAAGCAGACATGATTATTTTCTATACTGAGCATGTCCTCTGGTGGCTGAAGCAAGTGCTCAGTACTTATAGAACTTCAAGATCAACCAGTTCGATTCTGTTTACAAGCTCTTCATGGTGGGTACACCTCTGTTTACATTACATGCTCATTGCCCAACACTCCCCATCATTCCCTCTGTTCTCAAGCCTTACTTTGATATCTCTTGATACCCCAAATAAGCTATATTTTCTCACCTCTCTTGAACCTTTTCACACATTCTGTTCTCTGGTCTAGAATGTGTTCACCATCCACCACTATCCCCTATTCCTTCCATGTGGTTAGCATGTGCTCATCTTTGAGATGTCAGCATACGTGTCATTTCCTTTGGAAAGCTGTTATTATCCCATTAAATCTAAGTTTGATGTCTTTCCTATTTAAGAGGCTGCTTACTTGCCTGTCTCTCCCAAGCAACTATAAACTCCTTCAGGGTGGTGGCTCTCTCCTTTTCATCACTGACTCCCAAGGGCTCAGCACAATGTCTGGAATATCTGTTGTTTAACGCATAATTGCTGAATAAAAGCTGAATGGAGTTGCTATGAGTGTTATATTTTGTATCTTTGGGCTGTAACAGAAAACACAAACAACAGTGGCTTTATTAAGAACATTTAATTGTATGTTTAACAAGGTGTCTAGAGCTAGGTGGTTCCAGGTTAGTCATGTGGCTCATCAGGATCTAAGCCCTTTTATCCTTTACTCCACCATCATTAGCATGGTGATTTTCATCTTCCTCATGATCTAAATATGGCTGTCATGCTCTAAGCATTGCATCTTCACATATTTGTAAAGGAAGAAAAAGTTCTCTCTCTTTTGTCAATAGGGCATTCTTTCCCAGAAGACTCCTGTCCCCAGCTCTTTCCCATGTATTTTACTGTTGAGAACTGGGTCACATGCCCACTCTAAGACACATCATGACTCATCCTTGGGGCTTTTATCTGAAGTCATGCTGCCCAGACAAAGTAGGGCTTCTTCTAGCAAAAAAAAATGAGTGAATAGCTGATCAGTAAGAAGTGAATGATGACTGCCCCTCAAGTCTTTCACTAGGTTTTACTAAAATCGAGGACTCTTCTCCATATCTGAGCTCTACTTTAGATTGGTGCAAATGCAACATTTGTGATGTCATGTTCTTCTATCATGTGGGCACCTCATGCCACTCTGGCATGAAAAGCTGTAATTGTCGGTTTATTCTCATCAGTCACTTTCTCCTGAGCCAGAGAGCATGTTGACCTCTCCTGAACTTCAAGGTGGGCACTCGTTTCCCCTCAAGGCAACCAACAACTATTTCAGGCAGTGGAAAGAGTCAAGCATCATCCTCCAGTAGTATTCATTCTCAGTGAACTTTCTTCCATGGCCAAAGCTGCAAGAGTTTTGTTCAGTTATTGTGTCCTGATGTTACCACATCAGGACTAGATGCAATAAAAAGGCAATAATAATATCATAAAAGTTTTTATCGTGAACAAACTAACCAACTCCTGAATGGATCACAGTGCACCTATTTTTTGATAAAAATATCAAACTCAGTGGTGGTTATACAACTGTTGGAATCTAGATGACATCCCCAATATTTAGCCTTCCTAGCTCTTCCTCCCTCCATCTACTTGACTTACCTGAAAACTTTTTAAACTAAAAAGGGAAAGTGAAAGGAATCAAATTATTATCATTATACTTTACCTTTTAAAAGCTTGTTTCTTCTTGGTTAATGTGAAGAGGACGATCTCTTACTGAGTGTGCCACATGTTATAGTTGGGCTTTTACAAACATCATCTTAGATCCTCATATCAACTCTATGCTCATTGTTGACGTGTTATATACTAGCAGCCTAAGTTTCAGATTTTAAGTGATTTGTTCAGAGTCATCAGTAGAACAGGGATTAGAATTCAGATTTTCCCAATTCCAAAGTGATCCCTACATTCCCCGTCATGAACCAAAACCTCTTCCTTCAATTTTCATTGTCACCCCCAGTATGCTCACTACTTTTCCAAAGTTCGTAAGGTTTTCAGTTATCTCTCGCTGGTTAACCCTTCTGTCTCAGGTTTTTGGCAAAGTGGCCAATCCCATTCATTGGCTGAGATATTTATGGACAGACATGCAATTATTTATCTTCCTAGTTCAACAACTTAAGTCTGGAGGCACTCGCATCTAGCTCAGCAAATAAATACTAAGAATTAAAAAAAACAAAAGGATAAGGCCTCCCTGGTGGCACAGTGGTTAAGAATCCGCCTGCCAATGCAGGGGACATGGGTGTGAGCCCTGGTCCGGGAAGATCCCACATGCCGCAGAGCGACTAAGCCCATGCACCATAACTACTGAGCCCATGTGCCACAACTACTGAAACCCGCACGCCTAGAAGCCCATGCTCCACAACAAGAGAAGCCACCGTAATGAGAAGCCCCCGCACACAGCAACAAAGAGTAGCCCCCGCTTGCCACAACCAGAGAAAAGCCTGCGCACAGCAATGAAGACCCAACGCAGCCAAAAATAAAATAAAATATATAAATTAAAAAAAATAGCATCATTGCCTGCTAAAAAAAAAAAAAAAAGGATAAATTAACAGACCAATCCTGTGACTGAGGAAAGTATTTCCTCTCTTTCCTTTGTAAGCCTAATAGGTAAGGCATGTGCTAAGAGATTTTAAAAGCTCCTGAGAACAGCAACGACAAGTAGTGATTGTTCTGAGTTCACAGAAGCCCCGGTGGTTTTGACATTTCCCCAAGGAATTAGCCGGGAGGTCCAGTTCAGATGGAGGAGGAAAGTAGGAAGGACCATCGGGCTTTGCTCAACCCAGGAGGAGAGAATGAACTGGTGAGTCTTCCTTTCTTTTTATTATAGTTTCTCAAAGTGCCTGAGCCTGTGGGCTACTTGGGGTGATGCTGGCTTTAGGAACTGGAGAGGTTTAAGTCTGGTAAGTCTCCTGGAGATCCACGAGGCACACCTTCATAGTGGGGGACCTGCAGGGGCGAGAAAGTTGTGTCTTCTAGATGATGGCATTCTTGCCAGCCTCATGTGCATTGATTGGACCAGAGAAGCTCCCCTCAGCTATTTTGCAGAGTCATCGGTGTACACTCCCACGGGGTACTCACTGAGGTGTTCATCCTCATTATCTGGCACTCCATATAATTAGACAAATTCAGGCAAAAACTGAAACACTTTTTTTAAAAAAATTCTTTTATCTTTAGTATATCTGAATAACTTGGTCTCAGAGCGCTTTGGGCTGAAATCATGCCTTACAAGAGCCAGGAGAGATTTTAAGCACCAAGTACTGAAGAAGGAATAGAGCGTGACCTGGGATTGAGCACACGTTAAAAAAAAAAGTTCTCATTTCTCCGATTCTTTTTTCACACTTCCCCTACCACTTAACACAGATAAATCTTGAAAAATAATCATGAAAAACTTGAAAACTCCTGCAGTAGCTCTTTGGTGCTGAGGAATTTAGATTTATTATTTTATTTGATCCTCAGAACTCACGGAAGGAATTAATCCTATTTCATAGACAAGAAATCTGAGACTTGGGAGGTTAAGTAACTTGCCCAAAGTCCTCAGCCTCCAAGGGCCAGGCTGGGAAACCAGTTCACTCCTTCCCCCTCCACACCCCGTGCTGTTCACACTCTAGCTAGGCAATGAGAAAGGGAGATGAAGAAAAAGGGGGTATGGAAGAGAGAGGGCGCACTGGAGGGTGGAAAGGAACCCAGAGGACGTGGTTCATATATCAGAAAGGTATCAGTTACTTGACTGGTTTTTCTGGTTCCCCATGAGATCCATGGGAAATCCATACCCACTCTCTCCCCACCTACCCGCCTTTGTGAACCTACAGAAAATAAGTGACTTCATGTATACCTGCACTGTCCAATAAGGCAACCACTGGCCACGTGTGGTTTTAGAGAAGTAGCTGGTTCCAGCGGAAATGTGCTCTAGTGTTAAATACAGAGGCTTTTGAAGACTTAATCAAAGCAATGTGTAAAATATCTCATTAATAATTTTCACATTGATTATACATTGAAATGACAATGTTTTGGATAGCTTGGGTAAAATAAAACATATTGTGAAAATTAACTTCACTCACTTTTTTTACTTCTTTAAAGTGGCTGCTGGGAAATTGAAATGACAAAAGGGGCTCACATCGGTGGTGTACACTATTGTAACCCACTGACCTTGACAGTGGGACAGTGTTCTAAGATCCTTGGACTGAAGGGATGCAAAGACTTAAACCTACTCACCTGTGTTTCCTACCGAACAACTCTGTGCCGGATCTAATTTTTTTTTCAGCATGTCGACGAGCGTTCATGAAAATCTCTGGTTGCTCTTAATTCTTCTCTAACTAGGTGTTGCTTTGGTGAAGTTTAGAGCCTCGTGTTTTCCGTCTCTTAACCATAGAAAGGGCGTGAGTATCAAAGGATTCAATAACAGATGAGGAGCCGCTTTTCTTCTTTTTTGTTGGTGATCAAATAGTTCTAGAGAAATCCACCAAAACAACGTTGTTAGGACTCCCAGCTAGGCTTACCTCATTGTCAGGGCATCCTGGTGAGGGGGACAGGCTATCGACCTCTCCATAAATCTTACTCAAGAGCTTAGGCAGAGAGCACAGATGCAAAACCTACTCGGGTGGATCAGGAAACTTGGTGAGGCAGGTAGGCTACAGGGGGTGACCCAGGTGCACAGCTGAGAGGATTTGCCACCTGCCTCGGGGCACTTGCTGTCCTATAAGTCACAGGCCCAGTGCTGTCGGATCTTTCAAGTTTGAAAAGGAAGCCAGAAATCTGTATGCTTATGTAAAATAGCCTTATTATAAACTTTGGAAAAAAATTCTTTTCTTTTCTTTTTTTTTTTTAAGATAATCAGTGGGCCAAAGTCAAATTGGGCCTAGTCTAGTCCCAGCCTTTGGAAGCCTGTCAGTCCGTGGTTTTACGACCTCTCCTCACTTGCTCTTCCTTTCCTGAAGGTTCCCCATGGTCCCATCTGACTTCTTGCAGTCGTCAGTTCAAGGGAACAAGCACTGTGATGTGCGAGAGGGCGTGAGGTAGAAACCGTCTCCACGGGCGGTGAGGGTCTGCGAGATGAGCCATGCGCAGGCTTGGGTCATTTTGCTGAGCTCAGCACAGCAGAAGGCATGGCAGGAGCCTCCGCAGTTGAACCTTGCTGTATCAGCTTCTGTCCTCTGCCACCCCCAGCTCCTCCTGGCGGGGAGCGGCTTATACCTCCTGTGTCGGCACCGTGCTCAGTGCTTGACAAGCAATATTTCATGTCACCCTCACAACAGCCAATGTGACAGATGCCCTCACTGTACAGGCCTTGACTGTCCTTCCCAACCTCTCCCACCCTCCCACTCCCATCTGGCTCCAGGGGTCTCTTTTTCCTTCACGTGGCTTTTTCCTAAAAGTGTCTCCGTTCTCCTGCCCCGCGTTTCATCAGCCCCTCCATTCACAGTCAGCTTTTCTTGTCTCCTCCTGTGGTCCTCTCAGGACCCACAGACTCACTAAAGCCCACAGCATCCTTCACAGTCCCAGACCCTCAATGAGCCTGGAGCCTTCGGACTGTATAGCTCCTACCTAATGGAATGAAATTTGTTTTCTGGCAGGCCTGGGTTTAAATTCTGGTCCTGTTGGGTAAGTTATTTAACATCTCTGAGTTATTCGTAAAATGAGGATAGTAATACCTACCATTCAAAATTGTGGTGCAGATTAAATGAGGTAAGACACACTTTCCAAAAACATCTTCTGTTGTACAATATCATAATAGGTATTTACTGTATAAAAAGTCTGCTTTTCCCCCTAGCAGTTAGGTTTGAGAAATACTAGGTAAAACAGGCAAGCCAATAAGAGCAGGGCCTCTCAGAGCCTGTAGTATACTGTGGTGCTTTGTGAATCTCCAAAAGGGGCATTACAGTGTGCTCTATTTCACACGTATGTATGTATCCATGGAATCCTTCCTGTGTGTGTTGGGCAGGGCGTACAGATACCCTCAAGACTACTGTTCCATGGAACCACCTTAGGAAAGGCTGGGATGTTTTCCATGAACGATTGGTATCATTTTAGCATTATTATTACTCTCCTCTATGAAAAAGGCATTATATCTCCCCGCAGCCAGGCATGTCGGGAGGCACAGAATGTGCACAGCATCCTCTCTTTCGGAGTCCCCTCCGGCCATGCTTGCTGCATTTATTTTCCAGAGATCGTCTTGATTCTGCTCCTGAGACAGAAGTGCTGCGTGATTCGTATCGGTTGCCAATCCCAACCGTTCCATCGGGGCTCCCCTCTGCACAGATGCCCACCACACTAGTGTCAAAATCACAGGTGGGAGCAGCCCCAGAAGGCAAAAAGACAGCAGATCTTAGTCAAGGTTCCACTGCTGACTGGGTGGCTGCGGACACCTTTTGGGACCTTGTTAGTTGCCTAAGAATGACATCAATTACCCCTTCTGATTCACAGGGTTTGCGAGGGTCACATAGGAAGGATGGAAAATGCTATGAAAGTATGAAGGGTAGATTTACATGCAAGGAGTCAGGAGTTGTCCTGTGGCTTTAAAAATTACAGAAATACAAATAAGTGAAATTGATGCTGAGAATACTTCCCCTGCCTCTGATTAAACTTGGGGAATGATAATTGTTTGAGGTCTACCATTTCAAAAACAGTATGTGAAGAGTTGTTAAGAAAAATCAGGAGTTTTGAACATCTGAATTATTTTAAACACTGTCACATTCTCCTCATCTTCCATTCAAGGAAAAACAAAACAAAACTCAAGGGACTAAAACTGAAAATTAAAAAGTGAGCTTGATTGTCTCTTTCCTCTGTTTAGTCACCATTTATATTAACAGATTGGGTGACAGCAAGTTTATCTCAACTTCAACTGACACCTCACTACGAGGGAGAGAGAACACTATAGATGACAGAATCAAGATTCAAAAAGTTCTCTAGGGACTTTCTTGGTGGTCCAGTGGTTAGGACTCCATGCTTTCACTGCAGGGGGCATGGGTCTGATCCCTTGTTGGGGAATTAAGATGCCGCGTGCCGCGCGGTGCGGACAAACAAAAAAGTTCTCTAGGCTGGATTGTAGGGGAGAAGTTGGCAAGATGCAGTGCAACAGGCCTCATTATTGAGTTTTTGTCTTAAGTTATTATAAAAATACAAGGTGAGGGGATCAATGACTTGGGCTTAGCTATGCATGGAAAAGTACTTTATTTGGTTATGCCTGGATTTTAGTTGCCAATATGATATAACTATAAAAAAAGTCCTTGGATATCTTGTTGGAGTTTGTTCTGCAGAATAGAGGACATAAATCCTGCTATAATTTATGTAAGAACTGTTTAAAAGACATTGGAAATAGTTCTCCAAAGAACTATCACAGTGGTTGTCTTCCAATAGTTAAGTGGCTGTTGTGGAGAACAGAGTAGAGGTTGGTAGAGTCCAGCCTGATCTATTTTCCTTATGGAAGAACTTCCTAATCACCTGTGGTGGCAGAATCTTAACATGACACCCCTCCAATGAGCTTTGCCTTTGTATTATCCCCTCTGGTTGAGTGTGGGTGGCACCCAAAAGTATGATGAGCTCTAATTCCTGTGATTATGTTATGTTGTATGGCAAAAAGGGATTTACAAATAATAAATGCTGGAGAAGGTATACAGAAAAGGAAACCCTCTTAAACTGTTGGTGAAAATGTAAACTGGTGTAGTCACTGTGGAAAACAGTATGGAGGTTCCTTAAAAAATGAAAAATAGAGTTACCATATGATCCAGCAATACCATTCCTGGGCATATACCTGGAAAAGATGAAAACCCTAATTAAAAAAAATACATGCGCCCCAATGTTCACAGCAGCAGTATTTACAATCACCAAGATATGGAAACAACCCAAGTGCCTCTCAACAGATGACTGGCTTAGGAAGATATGGGATATATATATATATATATATATATATATATATATATACACACAATGCAGTATTCCTCAGCCATGAAAAAGAATGAAACATTGCCACTTGCAGCAACATGGATGGACCTAGAGAATATACTAAATGAAATGTCAGAGGAATACAAATATTATATGATATCACTTATGTGTGGAATCCTAAAAAAAATAATAGAAATGAATCTATATATAAAACAGATACAGACATAGAAAATCAGCGTATGGTTACCAAAGGGGAGAAGGAGGGAGGGAAGGACAAGTTAGGAGTATGGGATTAACAAGATACTATACATAAAACAGATAAGCAACAAGGATTTACTGTATAACACAGGGAATTATATTCAGTATCTTGTAATAACTTAAATATAATCTGAAAACAAATAACTGAATCACTTTTCTGTATACCTGAAACTAACACAATCTTGTAAATCAACTAAATTTCAATTTAAAAAAAAGAGAGAGAGAATCTGGATGGGCCTGACCTAATCAGGAGAGCCGAGAAAAGAAACTGGGCCCTTCCTGAAGTCAGAGAGATTTAAAGCATGAGAGGGATTTGATGCAAGGGAGGTTTTCCATTGTATCTTTGAAGATGGAAGGTTCAGTGTAGCAAGGAGCTCTGAGTGTTCTCTAAGAACTGAGAACTGAGAGTAACTTCTGGCTGACAACCAGCAAGAGAATGGAGGCCTCTGTAGAACAGAGGTCTCTCACTGCCACAGCAGTGAGAGGCCCGCGTACCGCCAAAAAAAAAAAACAAAAAACGATTACATGGTTTAAAGATTTAAAAAAAAAAAAAAAAGATTACATGGTTTAAAGATTTTTTTTAAAAAAAAGATTACATGGCTGTCGGCAGGATTCAGTGGCTTGTAGCTTAATAAATTAAAGTGTTGTCTGGACTGTGCTCCTTCTGGAGATCAAGGACTTCCTTCAAGATGACATGGTTTAGGGGCTTCCCTGGTGACGCAGTGGTTGAGAGTCCTCCTGCCGATGCAGGGGACACGGGTTCATGCCCCGGTCCGGGAAGATCCCACATGCCGTGGAGCGGCTGGGCCCGTAAGCCATGGCCGCTGAGCCTGCACGTCCGGAGCCTGTGCTCCCCAACGGGAGAGGCCACAGCAGTGAGAGGCCTGCGTACCGCAAAAAAAAAAAAAAAAAAACAGACAATAGGTGTTCATCTGTGAAAGATGGTGTACAGCTATTTTTTTCCAAAAGATAAATTTGAACCAAATAATTCCTGAGACATTCCTCCTGTTTAGTGATGCTCTTGCTCCACAAATAACTTTTAACAGAACATGCCATGTTGCCCCATCCATGCCTTTGACGTAGGGCGAATTTTGGTTCTAGAAATTGTCCCTGCTAGCCAGCCCATGTGCCTCATTCCCTTTTGATGTACTTTCAGCGCTCTGTCGCCATTAGCCTCATCAAAGGTCCTCAGCTGCACTTTTACTTCCAGGAACACGACGTGATAGCACTTTTGCTATAGTAGTCCTGGCTGACTTTATGAGCGTGGCTACAGCTGAGTGTGACATTATGTACATCTCTTTGGCACTGGATTTTGATTCACACTTCTAAAGACGGAATGGCTTTACTTACTCCAGAAAGAGCTAACACACCATTGTAAAGCAATTATACTCCAATAAAGATGTTTTTAAAAAAAAACATAAGGGGGATATTTAAGAGATTAAGCTATTTCAGTACTTATTTTAAACTTTTTTTTAAACAAAACATTTTTTTTAATTTATTCATTTATTTTTGGCTGTGTTGGGTCTTCATTGCTGTGCGCAGGCTTTCTCTAGTTGCGGCGAGCGGGAGGCCAGCGGAGGCTACTCTTCGCTGCAGTGCACAGGCTTCTCATTGTGGCTTGCGAAGCATGGGCTTTAGGCACGCGGGCTTCAGTAGTGTGGTACGTGGGCTCAGTAGTTGTGGCTCGTGGGGTCTAGAGCGCAGGCTCAGTAGTGTGGCACATGGGCTTAGTTGCTCCGCGGCATGTGGGATCTTTCCAGGCCAGGGCTCAAACCTGTGTCCCTTGCATTGGCAGGCGGATACTTATCCACTGCGCCACCAGGACAGTCCCTATTTTAAATTTCTTCAAGGCTCAGTGTCTTTTTTATTTTTCTAGTTTGTCAACATGTCTACATTTTATTTTATTTTATTTTGGGGGGGGGTTGGCAAAGATTTTTATTATTTATTTATTTATTGAAGTGAAGTTGATTTACAAAGTTGTGTTAGGTTCAGGTGTACAGCAAGGTGATTCATTTATACATATATATCTATTCTTTTTCAGATTCTTTTCCCTTATATGTTATTACAAAATATTTATTTAGTTCCCTTGTTGGCTATCTATTTTATAAATAGTAGTGTGTGTATGTTAATCCCAAACTCCAAACTTATCCACCCCCCCCGCCAAGACTCAGTTTCTTTGATATACAAATAATAACTTACAAATATTATTAATAATAATAACTATTTCAATACATGATAATGTCTATTTCATAGGATTCTTGGGAAGATTAAATGACACCTAAGCAAATGTCCAGAAAGGTTAGTTCTTATTGCCAAATGCAGACAAAAGTGAAAGTACTCGTGACATTTTATCCTTACTCAAAAGGCACTTCATGGCATGAATGCAGGGAAAATACAGGAAACTATAATTAACAACATTTGGCAAGTAGTGATAACTAACACAAATTACTACATGTGACTAAACCAGTAATAGAAGGTTGAGGAACAATACCACACTAACATGATTCATTACCTAGAGACAATATTATCCTAACATTAAAGAAAAGAACTTTAAAACATGGTAGAGTTAGAGATAAGAGAGCATTTTAAGAATATCCTCCCATTTAACACATAAAAGAACACAATTTGGCATGTCTAGATAAAGACAGCAAAGGGTAGATTGTGAATAATAAATAGAAACTCGGTGCTGTGATTGTTGTTTTAAAAAAAGAAGATAAAACATGATGAATTCTAGCATCATACAAGGACTCAGAGATATTATCTCCTTGGCCATGATTCAAAGGACTAAAAGTTTGAGGATTATACAGAAAGAGATAACTTACTCTAAGACTATTGGAACATTCTCACTCATGGAAAAGCCTAACATGTCACAGCAAAACGCTGGCATTGCCATCCACAGGAGAAAATTGAAGTACTGAGAGTTATTTATGTGATATCTTGGTTGAGTAAATCAATTTACAACTTTGAGCTGTAAGATTCTGGTTTGAGGAAGTAAAAGTGTTATGAAAGTAACCCAAAATACCCATTCCAAAAAATTTGAATCACTACTGTGTCTTTGCTTGGTGGGTATGCAACAGATATTTCAGATGGATAAACACGTGAATGGTGAACATAAGAATAAGATGATTTACAAAAGCTGAAAAAGACCTGTTTACAAGACCAGTGGTTCATAAATGGTACTGCTTCAGATGCAATAAAAATTCCAGAACAAAGACAGGAGGAGACCCTAGGAGGTGATTCCATAAGACTAAGAGGATCCCACCAAAAGGGAATTTGGTGAGGAAACCATGCTTAGATGAAACTGGGCCCTGTAATTCTCCTTTCCTGAAGAATATGACCAATACTAGCTCTGTCTCTGATTGCAGCTGTGAGAACTACCTATAAAGAAAAGAAAGAAAAAACATGTTTTTTTAAATGCCCTTTCTGTGCTAGTACTTTGTGTATGTTCTCATTGAATCCCTATGAGCTAGTTACTCAGATATCAATTTTACAGCTGAGGAAACTGAGGCTCAGCTAAGTAAACGTATAAAAGGTCACATTACGTAAGCATCAGAGGATGCTCTGTCACACTGTTTACCTCCTATGCAAGTGAAGGATGGCTGTACTGGTGTGTGTGTGTGCTTGGGTGTGCTCGTGTATATAGTTACTACATCTGTTAATCATTTAATTCGTTTGGTGTTTATCTCAAAGCCTTTTTCCTAGTTTCACGTATTACAAAGGTGAGCAGTTTTCTTTTGGGCCTGCATTTGACTTCAGTTTTGACAATTTGTGCTCAGTGGGAAAAGCAAAAATTCCATTTAAGCCACTGGATCAATCACTTTCAGAAACACAACTTATGGTTTTGGCAAATAATATTTAGCTCTAAATATTGCCTGTGGTCAAATCATTTCACAGTGAGTCCAATGGGACTAGCCACTTTTAATCCACTGAAATTTTGTTGTAAATTAACCAAGCTAATATTTACTCTCAACATATACTGAGTGTTCAAAATGTTTCAGGAACTGTGTTAAATGCTTTGCATGCATTATCACATTAGTTTCTCACAACAACCCTAGAAAAATAGTTAATGCTCTTATTTCCATTTATGAAGGAGGAAATTGAGTCAACAGAAGTAAAGTGGATTACCCAAGGTCAGGTATCTGGTTAAGTGGTAGAGGCATGATTTGAACTTGGTTTTCTCACGCCATATCCCAAGCTTTTAACTGTGACGTCAGACTACTTCCACTGTGTTTTACAACCAGCCACTTTTTTCACATGAGGAATCTAAAGTTCAGTGAATGAAATCATTTACCCAGATCACATTAACTGGCAAGTGATGGAGCAAGAAATAGAAGTGAGAGCTTCTAGAAGGCAATGGGGTGGGCTATAAAGAACAGAGGCTCTGCTGACAGACCTGGATAGGGCTCTAAATTGTGACCTTAGGGAATAACCTCTGTCAAAAGGCATGTGCAAATTTCAGTTACTCCTAATCCAAGCTGCTTCCTCCGTATTCTGGTCCTAGAAAAAGACAATTAAGGCTGTGTTACCTCTCCTGTTATCTGGAATACAGAATTCTAGTGGGGAACAAAAAAGCGAGGGAACATTACTGCTTAGAGAGAATACAATTCAAGTATATGTGAAGATGGGCACAACCTCTGTGCTATTCAACTCCACTAATAGGTGGCAGATCTGGGGTCCTCACCCTGTGGAACACAGCCCGTTTCCATTACCATCCTTGACTCAGTGTATTGCAACTCAAAACTGAAGGAGTCACCTCTCTCCTCCTTTGGATGAACCTATTATCAGACCACTGCTAACCGTGACAGAGCACTTCCTTTGTGCTCAACATCTTACACTTCTTGTTTAATCTTCACAACTATTCTTCCAGGTGTGTGTTATTAATATCCCCTAAGTACAGAGATGGAAACTGAGACTTAGAGAAGTTAAGTCCTGAGGTCACATAGCTAATAGGTGGCAAAACTCACTTTACTGCAATGAGCCACGTATAATGGGGTTGAGATTCTGATGCTCTCACTCCTGTTCCCAGTATCTTTACATTTACAAGACCTCTGGATTCTACTTATCTTCCTCTCATGGCACACATATTGTTCCTGGCTCTCTCCTCTACCCTGCTTTTCTTAATGGATTTTACCAGAGGTAAATCAATATTTAGGAGAAATCTGAATGACTCTTACTGCATCAGAAGACTAATCATCTAGAACAATCAAATTATACTTGAGATTAATCGGTCAAATGGAAACATGATAAACTCGAATCACATAAACATTGGCAAGCCAATTGGGAGTAGATTGAAAGAGTACCAAATAAAGTAGTGATTCTTTTATCTTAAACCTCAAGTCCCATATCTAGCCACATAAACTCTGGGAAAACTTAGAAATGATAGAAAGGAATTTTACCAAGATTTATGAGGCCAGTTTATCAAAGAAGCAAAAACATTGCTTCTACTCATCTTTGCTCAAGGAGCTACTTATTTCTGAAAGTTACTCTGACATTAACAAGGTCTTTTATATCTATCTATCATCTATCTATCTATCTATCTATCTATCTATCTATCTATCTACTATCTGCTATCTAGGTTTACTATCTACTTACTTATTTTTTAACAGATAGGGAAAAAAAAACTGTTGATATTTTGATTGAGCTGTCCCCGGCCATAAGCGATGTCTGTCACAGAAATTTATCTTGGTTACAGGGATGTGATTTTATCTCTGCTTCTATGTATGTCAGCACTTCCCAATCAACCACACCAGGAGGCAGCTACTGTATTCCCAGGTCACCAAACCTCCTATTTCCAATAGAAATCCCCTTCTCTGGTCTTTTTCTTTTTTCAATCACTTTTCAAATTTTCCTGCCATTTTCTCTTTCTCAATCCAATCTCACTGAAGTAATTAAAGTAACTTCCACCTGCTTGGAACAATATCTAATAACAAACTCCACTTTTATTTTATTTTTATTGACATATATAATACAGTGGTGTCAATAAAGTACACTGATTTCAAGTGTACAGTTCTATGACCTCTATCAACACTTGGTTAAATGGGATTGCTAATGGTTAGTCCTCAAACTTAATATATCTCTCCATTTATTTAGATATTGGCTCTCAGCAATAATATGTAGTTTTTAATTTAGAGGTCCTGTACAACTTTGTTAGAACTATTACAAGATAATTGATTTTTTCCCTTGATAGTATTGCAAATGATATTTAACTTTATTTTCAAATTGTTTGTTACTAGTATATACAAATACAATTAGTTTTTCTGTATTGGCTCAATATCCAGCGACCTTGATAAATTCACTTATTACCTCTAATAATTTGTTTGTACATTCTTTTCATTTCTTCATGTACATAATCACATTATATACTCATAAAAAGAGTTTTACTTCTTTTTTCCCCAAGGTTATTGAGATATAATTGACATATAACAATTTGTAAGTTTAAAGTATACAACGTGTTGATTAGATACACTTAAATATTGTGAAATGATTACCACCATAGCGTTAGCAAACACCTCCATCACCTCACACAGTTACCACTTCTTTTTTGTAGTGAGAACTTTAAGACTTATTGTCTTAGCAACTTTCAAGTATATAATACAGTATTGTTACTTTTCATTTTCCAATTATTGTAAACATTATTTCTTTTTCTTGTCTTACTGCACTGGTTAAGACTTCCAATACTATACTGGATATTAGTGGTGATTGTTGATAACCTTATTTTGCTTGTGATCTCAGGAGAGGCCTATATTTTATCATTAAGCATGATGTTAGCTGAAAGATGTTCCTATCTCTTGTTAGGTTGCTGAGAGGTTTCTTTCTGTTTTTTCTTAATGTATTGGTGTTGAATTTTATGAAAGTTTCTCTGTATCTATTGAGATCACCTTATAATTTTCCTCCTGAAAGTTAACATACCAAATACAGTGATTTTCAAGTCCTTGTAATCCTAGAATAAATTCCATTTGGTAATGATGTATCACCTTTTTAATATATCACTGAGTTCGTTAGATGATATATTTCAGGATTATTTCATCCATGTTTCTGACAGATCTTAGCTTGTAATTTTCCTTTCTTGTAACATACCTATCAGATTTTGGTATCTGAGTATGCTCGCCTCATAAAATGACTTGGGAGCATTCCCACCTCTATTTATGAAAGAGTTTGTGAAAGATTGGTATCATTTTTACCTTAAATATTTGAAAGGATTCACAACCCATCTGGGCTTGAAGTTTGTTTTTTAGTTTTTTTCTCTTTTTTTTTGGTAGAAAGGCTTTTAGCTACACATTCATTTTCTTTTATAACCTTAAAAATACTCAGATTTATTTGAGTTTATCAATTTTATTAACCTCACAAAGTATAAATTTGGCATTATTGTCTCTATTGTATGTCTGCTTTCTATTTTATTCATTTCTCTTCTTATCTTTATTTCCTTCCTTATGTGTTAAAATCTTCAATGATGAGAGCGAATTTAAGTTCTATCAATTATGCTTTATAAGTTTTGAAACTATGCTTACGGGTACACAAAAATTTAAGATTGTTATGTCTCTCTGTTGAATGGATCTTTGTCCTTCTTTTTCTCATAATATTTCTTTTCTTAGCGTCTATTTTGTCTGATATTAATATAGCTATACTGATTTTCTTTTGTTAGTCTTTGCATGATACATTTCTCCCTTCTTTATCCTTATAATCTATCTGCTTCTTTATATTTAAAGTGTGTCTCTTGTAAACAGCATATAGTAGATCTTCTTTTATTATGTAGTCTGACAATCTTTGCTTTCAGTCATAGAATTAAGGCCATTTACATTTAATGGAATTACTGGTATAGTTGGGTTAAAGTTCATAATGTTGCTATTTGTTTTCCATCTACTTTATCTGTTCTATGTTCTTTCATTCACTTAGCATTATATCATATAATGTCCCATAACTCTACATTGAGTTCATACATTTTGTTTTTAATGGCCCCACAATAGCCCATTGTTTTGACCCACATCTTATTGAATGATTAGCTATCATTTATTTCTTCTAATAATTTTGCTATTACAGATAATGCTGTGCTGAACATCTTTATATACATCACTTTCCACTTTCTGTATTATTTCCTTTGGGTATATTTTTTAGTGCAGAATTACTGATTCAAGGGATAGAAACATCTTTATAATTCTTAGTACAATTTGTCACCTTGCTTTCCCTAAAGAATTACTCCAGTTTATAAGGTTGTTAGCAGTGTGTAGCTATAGTGATTTCATTGCAGTCTTGATAGCATTGTGAGTTCCTTTTTGAATAAAAAAAAAAGTATGGAAAAGACCTGAAGGGGAATCAGAATTATGATTACCAATGCCACTGCTGTGTGTAAGTAAACAGAAAAAAGGAAAGCCATTTTCCTGAAATGTGTTCATTTCAGCTACAAGCTGGACTAAAATTCCAACTGTTCTGCTTCTATTTTGCACACACCTTGGCTTTGGCAATAGCCCCTGTAAATAACTTTGTAAAAGAATGCATATTTATGACATAATATGTGAACTGGCATATACTTTTTATTTGAGTCTAATAAACCTATAATTCACAAATAAAACCAAAACAGGTTTACAGAATCAGAGGAAAGAGAGGAGAGAGAAAGGAGATCCAACTGAAAATATGCTTAAAAGCACAGTGAACACATGTTTCTAAGTTACATTTAAATCTTATCATGAATAATCTCCAAATAGAGTGGCAGCATCACTAAACTTAACGGTCATTGTTTCCCCAGGTAGGTGATTGTGTTGAGGAGTAGTGGAAAGGAACTCTTAACATTTTAATTACTTTGCAGAACACTTAAGGTGACATTATCTCATTTGAGCACAAGTACCCTGTAAGGCACATATTTCTAATTGTTTTGTAGAAGAGGAAATTGGGATTCCCTAGAGGTGAAATGATTTACCTAAGTTCACATAGTTGAAAACTAGCAGAGTGGTGACTCAAACTTACGTCTTAGCTTCTTAAGCCTGTGACCTTTTCAATATGTCTAAGGGTTACTTTCAACAACTGTTATTGAAATGTTAATCTACCACAGAGTTCTTTATTAGAAAATATTAATGAAAATGACCATAGTGAAGATGAAAACTTTTCCAAAGAATTAAGACAAGAGATTTATTATAGCATGATCTAAACTGGTATAAAATTCAGGAGATTCCATCACTGAAAGTGCTATAGAAACTCAGTAAAATCCTATCTTCTTGACATTATAGCCCTATGATCTGGACCCGGGACTTCAGTCTTAGAACACACACACACACACACACACACTCACACACACACACAAAATAACACCAGAAAGTAAAATAATGGTAGAGTAACAATGTCATTCATACTCAGGAGCCCTCTGGGTCTTCACACTAAATATCTAGTTTTTGAAATTTAAAAAACAATGCTGTGAAACTTCATTGTAGGAGATGGAAACTAAAAATTACCTTTGATTAAGCAAATCTATTGTTTTTGGCTAGTTATCTTCCCCTAAAACCACATCTCAAGTCTTTACTCAATTCATGACAAACATTAACTAGCCTATTATTAAAAATAGAAATATTTCAGCATGTTACTCTCAGGGTAAATACCTATAAGCTGTCTTTTGAAAGTTTTTCATGTCCACAAATAATCTCATAATTTATATTGCCCTACTGTTTTAGAAATCAGTACACTTATGCACACTCTCAATCCTTCTTAATCATATTATTATAAAACAAATCTGAATCTGAATAAAGCAAGATATATAAGTATGGATCACATTGGTCATAATTTTATCATCTTCCTCCAGTAACTTCACATTAATAATTTTTTTAAAAAGCTTATATCTAAAAGAAGTAAATATGATCCAAAACATGAAGTATTTTATAAATCTGAGGTGACTCTTATAAGTATTTAGAACCAAATAAGTCTGTCCATTCCTTGCTCCTAATGTTTTAGTTCCATGTGCCAAGGTAGCAAAATGAGTCCTTCCTGGAATTTTTTAAATTATATCAGCTGACAGCTGTATGCAATCAATCTGATTCAACCAGCCAAAACTAGATTTCTTTCTCAACCAACCCCTGAATGTAACGTTTGTGTGTCTTGGAACAGAATGAGTTTTTATGTGGGAAAAAAATAGAGTAAATCTTTTATTTACTCTCCAGGAGGTATTTGGTTACCAGACCCAGAATCTACGCAGAGCTCTCTGCCTCATAACATCCGTGCTGACCTGTGGGGTCCTTCTCCTGTTATTCTACTGGAAGCCGCAGTGGAGGGTATGGGCCAACTGTATCCCATGCTCCTTGCAAGAAGCAGACACTATTTTGCTAAGGACAACAGTGCATGTCCTTCTGTGTTGCATCTATTGCACAGCCTGTGATGGCCAGCATTCCAGAGAGGATCCTCCTCTATTTAAGTTTCCCTGTCCACAAATAGGAGATGGCAAAACTATCTCTGCCGTCTCTTTGCTGTGTCTTATTTTGACTCAGGAATGAAGGACATTTCCTCCACATCAGCCTGGAGAAATTTCTACCATGTCAGGCTCATTGTGAGAGCCCTTAGCCATTACATGAGCAGTGGCTGTCTGTGTTATAACTCTTAAAGACATAACATGGGAATGATTGTTCAGTTTTTCAGAAATATGTATTTTGAGGAAGTTATACATTTTACACATCAAGGTGTGATTTTAAGATAGCTGGAAACTATTTTCTAGATATAAAGTTTCTTGCAAAGTGTATCTTTCTCTTTATTCCCTAGCACAGTGGTTCTTAAATTTTAGTCCAAATCAGAATTACCTGGAAGGATCTTTAAAACAGAGACTGCTGAATATTGGATCCAGTAGGTTTGGGGTGAGGCTGAGAACCTGCATTTGTAGCAGGTTCCAAGATAATGCTGATGCTCTTATCTGCAGCTCAAACTTTGGGAACAACTGGTCTACCACTTGGTAGGTATTTGGTTGATTGAGTGCTTTATTGAACAACATTGGAGAATTTATGGGCTGGATTTTCTTCTCTAGGATGAATTTCAAAGACATATGAGGAAGAAGGTAATCTGCCTCTACTTATCCACACTGAAGTTTCCTGTAAGCAAGAACCCAGAAGAACCCCTGCTGGCTGACTACCACTCTGTCATAAACCAAGCCATACTGAAGCCAGAATTAAAAGTAAGTGATTTTAAGAGTACAATGTTATGGCATGTTTTTGTTACAAGAAAATAATGTATTTATTGGATGAAAGTTCTGAAAATCACACTGCTGGGCTGGGAATTACAGCTACGTATCAAGGAAAGTGAGAGCTGCATGTAATAGGCAACCGTCACTTTTCTATTACATTTGTAATTGCACTTGCAATGTATCCAAGTGCAAAAAATCAGGTATGTTTGGAACCACTTGGAGAAGAGGTTTCAGAAAGTTGGGTAAGTCTGAATTTTCCTCAGCACTCATCAGGATCTACGGGAAGAACACTGATTTGTTAAGTACCATGAACTGAAGTACGGTTCCTGTCCTGACCACACCCCTGGTTGCTGGAAGATAACAGCACCTGCTACAACATCCATCATACGTTTGGACTGGGTCTGACCGGTGGAGAACAAGAGGTCAGGTGGGGTTTGTGGTACTCCTGGAGTAAACTCTGCCAGCAGAAATGGAGATACCACATCGCTTATGATCAGTGAATTGTTGGCATAATGTTTCATCAGCTTCATATAACCCCAGCTCATTTACTGGCATCAGAGAGATGTCGTAACTTATTCTCATCTTAGGCACACTAATTAAAAAGAAAAGACCGAAAGAACAGTACAAGCAAATAACATTTGATCTTTTCTCTCAGGATTATAGAACAGTATTCTCTGTGTTGTCTTTTCTTTCCTCAAAAAATCTTGAGTCATTTCATAAACATCAGCATCTTAATCCTCCAAATCCTCTGAGAGACAGAAAGACAATATGATGATTGCATTTTACTATGGAGAACCAGCCCTGGAGAGAAGGATTTTGTTTGCTCAGTTAATTGTGTCATTCACCACTGTTATTTACAGAACCTAGAACAGTGCCTGATTCATGGTAGAAGCTCAATAGATATGTGTGGAAGGAATGAATAAGTAAATGCATTCATTGATCCGTGAACTAAACTCTAATATGCCAGGCGTTTCGCAAGGCACAAGGGACCTAAGGATAAATAAGACTTAGTCATCGTCTCAGAGACATTAACTGACTGGAAGGAAAGAGAGACAAAGAATAGTGGTACAATTATGAGAATGAGATCTATAGATGCCAATAGATTAGAAAATCATAGTATAATAGTAGCACAGGAAATTCTTAGGCTCCTTGTTAACTCACAGTGACCTAGAGTCCCTGCTTCCCTCATCTGTAATTTGAAATGGCGAATCCTGGTGACTGAAAGTAAACCATTGCAAGCCTTCCCAGGAATCTTAATAATCACCTTCATTTCTTGCCCAGTTTTAGGGACAAGAAGAAGGATGTGCCTGACCATCTTCACAGTTAGTCAGAAACAAAAATTCTCAAGCTAAGAAGTAATCTTGTACTTAAAATACAGGTTCTTGGGTTCTCCTCCATAATTCTGATTTAGTAGGTAGAAGCTGGGGTGGTGGTAAGAAAAGAAACTGCATTTTTAGCAAGCACCCCCATAATTTGTATTCACACCAAGCCTGCGAGCTACTGATCTGTTATTGTTTTCAAGTCTTCCCTCTGACTGAACGCTATGCAAAATGAACCAGGCATCTAGATTATGACAATATTACAAAGTGCCTTAGAGATGGTATCATTATATAAGATTTCAGATACAATGCTTAAAACACTGAAATACAAGAAGTTTTCAAAGTCATTAAAAACATATTGCTTTAATAGCATTAAGCACAGGACATTTAAAGGATTGATCCATTTAGGAAATCTAGTTGATAAATATAGATATACTCTGCCTAGGAAACCGTTTCCACAGGAAAGATTTCCCATCGTGTAGCTACCTCATGTTTGTCCTTATTTATCAAGTGCCAATCTTTAGTAAACATCATACATAATTAAATTTAAATCTGGTCCACACAGTAAAGAACTTGACAATCTAATAAGCAAGACACAGAATATAGTTTCCCAAATATGAAGACTAGAGGAGACAATCTACTTAGAATCATAGAGCCACATTTTATTTTGTGGGTTTTTCTCTTTGGAGAGTAAAGAAAGCAAGTAGAATATGGAGCATTCCCCCGCTCCCCCACCAGTTTTCCCTTTTATATTTTAGTGTAAGACTAAATGCTTTTTTCAAAAATTTATTGTGATTGATTAGTTGGTTGAATGACAGCTTATCAATTTCCTAAATCAATTCGAGCTTGCTTGCAGGAAAAGCAAGGACTCAGTAAAAGAAATAAAGGAAGAGGGATACACAGAAATCTCTGATCATAAAAAGCCACAAAATCTAAACACAACTTCCTCTTTCAGGCTTCATAGCAGCAAGGCAAAGAGAAAATGCACAGATGTTCATAGTCTCACTTTCCTGTAGCAAAAAGCAAATCAAGACATCAGCTGTGATAATTTTACTCTGGAGAGAAATTGCCAGAGGGCATCAGGAAGAAAGCAGGAAAATTATTCCAGGAGGTTCCCTGCCCCTACCTTCATTCATTCATGAACCGAACACAACTTCGCATCTTAGTGCCTGTCCCAGACAAGTCCATAGACACTTGGGGTAATTCTCTTACCGCAGGGACACAGGGCCCTATGGAAAATACACACTTACCTCATCCCTCATTCATCCAAGCTGTCTTCCTATTAGGACAGTTTTTAAGTTGAGTGACCCTTCATCTTTTCACTTAGCCCACCTTTATTTAGCTTATTTACCTTTGCCTCCTTTATTTAGCCTCCTGAAGGAGAACTTTCTGGCAGTAGAGATCTAGGCACGTCCTAATCAGGGGTTAGCTCCAGACCAATTGCCTTGTTGGTAACCCAGAACTCCAGAAGAAAAAAATTTTGGTGGCTAAGGTTTGCTAATGTCTCTAATGGGAATACTCCAACCATGGCTGATTTCAGTGTGACATTGCTGAATGTGGAGCTGTGAAAGTGATACTCATAATTGGCTTGGTGATTCTGCAGGACCAAACTTAATTCTCAACACTTGTCACACCACTGAGAAAAAAGGCATGCCTGTTAGTACCAGAGGAAAGAAATCTGAGTGACAGCAGCAAAAGAGGGTGGATTTGCCATCAACGCTTCAGCTCCAAGCTGGTGGAAGCTGTTCCAGGAGAAGAGAGAGAGAAAAGAAGCAAGAGGAAGGCGGGGGAGAGAGAAAGAGATTTAGGGCTGCTACGAAACCCTTTTCTCTTACTCCTCAGGTCTTGTGGGAAGCAAACATCAGAAAAGAAATTGTGCCTATAGACCATGACCTTTTCCCCTTGGAAAGCTCCTTCCTTAGAATACAGCCCACATATAGATACTCACCCATCAGATCAGTTCTTTGAGAAAAGAACAAGCAAGGTTTGGTTGGAGTAGAAGAGACAGGCTTTACTCATTCTTCTGGAATCCAATGAGATTGTCTCAAATCTTAGCGTTTGGTTAGAAGTCAATAATTTATGTAAAAATATAACCCATGGTTCTATGGCTCTGAATCCACTCAAAGTATAAAATCACTTAACTCTAAGGCCTTGTTTCAGAGCAAAACCTTATGGCAGCGCGAGTAAGCCTTAGTCCTGGGTCTCTCTGGAGATCCTGGGATTTCTCCATCCCCACCTACCCCCAGATGCCCTCCTGGTCCTCTGCTTTCTGGATCTTCATGCCTGGGAATGCTCCAGGCACTTTCCCCAAAAGCTGATGAGAAGCATCTCACTTAGCTCACATATAGGGCTTGAAACCCTGCAAGAACTTGAGGTTATCTGAAAATGTGCTTTAGGAAATGAAATAGACAGGTCACAGATAAGAACTAATGTGAAAAAAGAAAATCATTTTGTCATTTGTAAAACGGATCCTCTCTGTACAAATTATAAAGTATAGAAGCAGGTTCAAGTACTGCTAAAATAGGGAATGTTTCCCCCGAAAGCAGTTTCTCAAAACATGCCTATCTTGTTATTATTATTATTTTTTAATGGGAAGGCTCTAAGACCAACATACGTGTTATACTCTACAACCATACCCAAATCCCAGAAATTGGGTACCGTTTCTATGCATCTGTGAATTTCTTAGCTCTCCCTTCCTTTAGAAAGTGGGTATGTTAGGGGAGTGAGGGATTAGCTAGCAAAATCACCTGGGAACTTTTTTCAAACCCTAATAAACCCGCTCCCTAAAAATTCCACAGTTCATAGAAACGGGTCATGCCAGAATCCTGAGGCTTAGTATTAACTGTTCGGAAAACTACAGGCCTCCCTCCCTGCCAAGGACTCTACTGGTGGCTTATCAGAATGGAAGCCGAGCGGTCACATGCAGTTTGAAGATGCTCACCAGTGATTCTGACATGCTCCTCCTGCCTCTTTGAGGACCCCCAGCCTAGTCTTCACCATGTGGAGCCTAAAGGGCCTAGCAAAAAACATATTCTCAACAATTATTTGGTGAATAAATTGATAAATGGATGAATGAATGAACAAATCATCACATTGAAAAGAGATAGAGACCATCGCCAAAGAAAATATTCCTAGTCATTCATGCTTGGTTTTTCAGAAATATCTTCCAGCAGGTTTACTAATATCTCATGGTGCTCCTTCAAGCACAGCTCCTAGCCAGTGCAGAGATGCCCTTCATCACTTCCCCTGTTAAGAAATCCTTCCATCTCTTTGGAGAGGGACCTTCTACGTCCGAAGCAATTATTCCCCTAATGAATGGTTCTGAATATTAGGCAAGTCTACTTAATTTCATTCTGACTATTTAGTTTTGTGAGGCCACCTGGAATAATTCTAGGGCTTCTTTTTCCCCTGCCAGCTCGTCAGATTTCTAAAGTCAGGGCATGTCCTCTCCTTTGTTCCTTGGAACTTTGTTCATGTGACCCAGCTTCAAACCTCATATTCCTTCCGGTTGCTCAGCCATTGGTCACTGTCCCTGAAAATTCTGCTTGGCTTGTGCTGAGATTGAGATGAGTACACAATTCCCTAAACATGCAATACTTTTTGGCAAGAGACAGTGGAATAGATGAAGTAGCAAGGGGCATGCCTGTCTGTGATTCAAACATGGCTGTCAACTGAAAAAACAACGCACAACCTAAAAGTTGAGAATTATGTTTATTTGGCGGACATTCTGAGGACTTCAAGCCGGTGAGACAGGACTCTCAGGTCTCATAGAGGTCCATCCATGTTGCTGCAAATGGCATTATTTCATTCTTTTTTAATGGCTGAGTAATATTCCATTGTATACATGTACCACATCTTTTGGACTATTGTGATGATCAAATGAGAGAATCTTTTGTAAGAACTTTGTAAATTGCTATGCAAACACAAAGACTTCTTTTTTTAAATTTTTATTTTATATTGGAGTATAGTTTATGTACAATGTTGTGTTAGTTTCAGGCATACAGCAAAGTGATTTAGTTATACATGTACATATATCTATTCTTTTTCAGATTCTTTTCCCATATAGGTTATTACAGAGTATTGAGTAGAGTTCCCTGTGCTATACAATAGATCCTCACTGATTTTCTATTTTATATATAATAGTGTGCATATGTTAATAGTGTGCATATGTTAATCCCAACCTCTTAATTTATCCCTCCCTGAGGGCTTCTTATTGTAATGTACATATGTGTGGATTTACAAGTTGTTAGCCGTGAGGACCATATACCATCTTGCACTTCATTGGCTCATTCCTTCATGTATTCATTGAGTTCATATGCTAAGGACCTGTCCTAGGTGTTGGAGATATCAAGGTAAGATAGACATGATCTCCAACATCAAGGGCAGTCTAGAATGCCTGAGAATTCTAGGAATATCTTCATATCTGTGTCTTTTTAGCTGCTCTTAGAATATAATCAAATTATTTTTTTAAAAAAACTCAAAATGCCTTTCTAATTTCATTTTGATTCTTGAGTTGTACTGTACTTAAGATATATTTTAACCAGAAAAACAACTTTGTCCATCATGTACTAACTTTCATTTAAAAATATATTAGTATTTTGAGATTGGCACGTTAATTTTTGATTGAAGACAAAAAGTCCCTAAAGGGTAGAGAAGGGACTCCTGCTTAGAGTGGTCTGTACTCACTTATTAATATGAGCATGTAGCTGTGACACTAATAGATGATCAATCTCCTACAGAAGATTAGTGTGGGGGTCAAATGCCATTGAGGTTGAACTCCAACCCACGTGGAAGCTGCTTGTTAAACAGGTAACTGTTTTCGTTTATTTTTGAAAATAAACTCCTGTTTTTTCCTTTTTCTTTCTAGTATTCAGAGAAATCGATGTAGACAAAAGTCTGTGTTTTGTGCAACTTTTTTTTATTATTCCCGGTGACTTTAGTTTATGTGTTTCCTGTCTATTGAGGTTTTCTTTTTTATTATTATTTCAATAAATATATATATTTTATACCAGGAATTCTAACTGGCCCTTTTCAATAACCACTTGTTTTAAATTCAAATCCCTTCCCAGTGTGAGGGACAGATTCCCGTTTCATACTCTCCTGTTTGTTCGTTTTGTTCTTTTCAGTGTTTTATGGTGGTTGTGATGGGTGGGGGGAGTGGGGAGGGTTGTTATTATTTCATGATCTCTTTGAGGATTGAGAAAGGATTATTTTGGTCTTTTTCATACTGTTCTATCACTCTATTATATCCATTTTCTTGAGAGTGACTTCTTCCTTGGTTGGTGTTTTTGTTTGTTTGTTTTAGAATATTTTCTCTGTATGCTTCGAAGTTATTGCTTTCGGTAAGCTCAGCTTGGGTGGGACTTTCCCTTCTTCCATTTCTCTTCCTCTCTGTGCTCACTCTCCCTTTTTGGTTGTTCTTATTAGTCCCCATGTGTCCCCAGTTCAGAACTAGGGCCTGTGTTGGAGGTTTGTGTTCTGTCCCTTGGGGATCTGTTCGATGCAGGCCCCGAGCTAGCTTGGGGCTTGGCCAAGTTCACAGCTGCATCACCAACTTGTCTCTCCTATTCCTCCCTCTGCTGGTGAATCCTTGCTGGTTGTGACTTTTCTCAGCCTCTGCTCTGGGGCAAGGCTGGTTTTGTCCCCTGCCACTTGTGGGACGCTTATTCCTCCTAGCATTGAGCTCCTAGTCATTGATCTCCAGTCCTTGTATGAAAACCAACAGACTGATCGATCAGTCCCCACTCAGTGCTGCATGTTTCTAGTCTATTTCTAATCCACAAAGATGGTCATTTGGGTTTTTAACGTGACCATTTTTTAAAATAAATTTTTCTTAGACTTTTTTTAGAGCAGTCTTAGGTTCACAGCAAAATTGATTGGAAGGCACTGAGATTTCCCCCATACCCCATGCCTCCACATATGCACGATCTCTCTTACTATTAAAAAAGCAGGATGCTTTTTAAACTTCTTATTCAAGTACATTTTCAAATTACCAAAGACTCTTTCAAGTGTCAATTTAGTCTATTTTGAAAAGAGTGTTAATATTTTCTGGCACTTATGAATTAGGCCTTTAGTAGGAAAAAAAAAGTAAAGCTATGTCTTCACATTTGGTTTCAAAAGAATATTGAATAAGGGAACTAAATTAAATGGTGTTGTTTCTTCTACAAGAAGTATTTAACCAATTTTCTACTGAGTTTATACAAACTCGAAATCATATTATCTCAAATGTGTAATATACAATTAAAGCATTTTATGCCAAGCAGACAGAAGAGCTATAATTTGTAAGAAAACATGTTGCAACGGAAATTATAAAAACATTAAGGAACACAAGCTTCTTTAATGTGCAAAATATATCCAAGAGTTTAAGAAACTTTTAAGATATATCCTATTAACTTATTAACCAGATGTCAGTTCATTTTTAGGACTAAGGTAGAAGTTTATTTAATATATTAGAGAATTATAGAAAGTAGAAGTAAGAAAAAGCGGCAGTGGTTTTAGGTACTATTTCATCTAATTCATAATAATTATAAAGAGCACGTCATCAAGAAAAGAATCCTTGCTTTGCTCAGATGGACTCTTCATTCAAGCTGTGTGTAGGTCATGTGACCTTCTCTAGCTCCCTGGGGTTTGCCCTCTCTGCTATTATTATTAACAGTGAAGTCAGCAAGACCAAAATGGGGACAGTTGAGGGAATTTAAAAAGTTGAAGATCTTATTAAGAGACCAAAAATACCTACATGGATGACCATCTTTGGGGCTGGTGACAAATTCTACCCATGATTTTCACTGCATCTTTGGATAAGACGTTTCCCTTCCCTGGGTAAGACCTTCCCTCTTTGTTCAAGGGAAGGTCCATGCTGACTCGACTGACTCTCAGAGGATCTTACTAAGACCTGTGACATGAGAGTATGTTATTTGTAAATGAATGACCTGGATAAAAGTGGAATCTTTAATTTTCATTGTACAACTTGACTACATTGGCCGCATGTGATTACATGAAAAAGAAACCTGAAATAAAAAGTTCAAAATTGAAGTTTGTTTTTAAAAGAGTCTGAATCATGTGTCTTCTCCATTGTGGGTACATCTGTTTAAAAAGGTAAAATGTTAGATTTTGTTATTGGTCAAATATTTTTGAAAATTCAAAATAAATAAGAATGATCAATTTGTGGGCATGGCTCTGAGTGCTTAAAATAAATTTGCTTCTACTATATCACATTTTATGTGCTTGACATTGTCTCTACTGAAATTAACGGAGTTCTAAGTGAATTCTATTGTTGTATGTTGTAAAAATGGAAGAAAAAATTCTATAAAGAAATGACATCATCTTGACTGCCGTTATGGTCCATGCAAGTGACCCAGATGCTCTTTTCATACCTTCATAGGTTTTAAATCTATACTACGTGTTTCAAGCCTTTACCCTCACTTTGTGGCTGTCTCAGGGTTACATCGAATACTCAGTGGCCATCATCATCTGTTCTCTCCATTGTCTTAAGTGTGTACGATTTGCGACAGGTAAGAACAGAAATCGTAGCTGGATTCTATTTAGCTTCTAGCTGCACAAGAAGCCAAACCTATGGCCTTTCCACTGAAAGCAAAGAGTTGCTTTGTTAAACATAAGTCATAACAAAAGAAAAAGCAAGGGCTTACTAAATACGGGACCTCAGGATGAGGGCTTCAGGAATGCTAGGTAGATTTAAACATCTTTGCAAACTCTTATTATCAACTGATGGCTGCACTGAATACAATGTTTAGCAGGACTCTGAGGCTGTGTCTGAGCATGGTGGGAAAGAAAACAGTGATGGATTAATGATGACAGCATAGTACCTGTCTGTCTCTCTTACTATCGCTGTTCATCTTACAGCTATTTAAAATCCTCCTTTTAAAGAAAATCAGTCTTATAAATGGTATAGCAACACATTCAGAAGTGGAATCTAGCTGAATATTACTTACCACAGCCCTTCTGAATCTCATTTTCCCACAGCATCTTTCTAGAAAATGTTCTACTACTTTGCTTAAGATGCATCAGGCTAGGGCTTCCCTGGTGGCACAGTGGTTGAGAATCTGCCTGCCAATGCAGGGGACACGGGTTCGAGCCCTGATCTGGGAAGATCCCACATGCCGCGGAGCAACTAGGCCTGTGAGCCACAACTACTGAGCCTGCACGTCTGGAGCCTGTGCTCTGCAACAAGAAAGGCCGCGACAGTGAGAGGCCCGCGCACCGCGATAAAGAGTGGCCCCCGCTTGCCACAACTAGAGAAAGCCCTCGCACAGAAACGAAGACCCAACACAGCAAAAATAAATAAATTAATTAATAAACTCCTACCCCCAACATCTTCTTTAAAAAAAAAAAATGCATCAGGCTAAATTATGAGGCAACATCCAAAGGACGTCTCACTGTATTTGTTGTATATTTTTGAAAACTTGACTGTGAAATTGGCTTTTTAGACACAGGGAACAATGGTACCTGTATCCACCTGTCAACCCTATTGAACTGTTGAAATCACCTAGTTTTCTCAAACTTCATCCTTCATCTAGAGAAGAGGAAACTAAGATTTCCAGGGGAAACAAACAAGGCAGCTTGTTCAGGTCATAAAGTGGGTTTGTGACAGAGTCAGGGCTTCCGGCTCCTCATAAATGAAATTCTATTGCACGTGCAATATTTCCTTAGCAGAAAGCACTTTCCAAAGTAGCACATAGCTGGGGAAGAAAGTCAAACCTACGTGTGAGAGGAGAGATGAATTCTAGCCATCAGCAGAGTAAAGTCTGGGCCCATGTCAGTAAGGCAGACATGGAGGCTTTTAGACAAGCCCAGCTGAAAGAGATCTTTTATTTTTACTCTGTTTCAGTCACTCAGCAAATATTAGATCTAAGATTGGCTTTTTGTCTGGTTTTAGATGCTACAAATTTTGAGCTATGAAGTGTTTGATGAGAAATGAAAGAAACGCAATATATATTTAAAGAGTTAGAAAACAGGACCTAAAAATGAAAAGTTAAGTCAATGGAGACACTTTGAGCTAGAGAGTGAGGACTAGAAGCGCTTTGTTTTATTTATTTATTTGTTTTGTTTTTTTGACTTTTTCTTTCTTTTTTTTTTGTGGTACGCGGGCGTCTCACTGTTGTGGCCTCTCCCGTTGCAGAGCGCAGGCTCCGGACGCGCAGGCTCAGCGGCCATGGCTCACGGGCCCAGCCGCTCCGCGGCGTGTGGGATCTTCCCGGACCGGGGCACGAACCTGCGTCCCCTGCATCGGCAGGCGGTCTCCCAACCACTGCGCCACCAGGGAAGCCCCCTTGGCTTTTTCTTTTTTTAAAAAAATGAGTGCCTAGTGCGTTTCTTCATGAACAAATTTAAATCACAAAAATATTAACAGTGATCAGTAACCTGCCTCTGATGGTGGCAATTCCTTTCTGTCTGGCTGCCAAGTCAGGGGGCAGAGTGACTGTCCTTCTGGTGAACTCTGAGCATTTGAACAAAAGAAGGAAAATAAACACCAGCACAATAAAGGATCTGGCACTTTCTGCTCGGCCACAATAGGAAAGAAATTATCGTGTCCCAAACGTTTACCTTTGTCATTTGATAGAGGTATGTAACGTGAAGCCCCCATATCAAATTTCTAGTTCCTGGGTTTTGAGAAATCTTTGTTTTAATGGAATATCTAATTTGATACCTACGAGCCACTCGTATGCTTTCTGGCTGATGTCAAACCTCAGTGAATACAGGTCTTCTCCCATGTGCTTCCCTCTATTGGGAATACATAGACACACAATCACCTGAGTATATCATCGCAAACCATCTCAGGGTTCTGAGGAAAAATACAGAATGCTCTGAGGACTTTGGCAGGGAGATCTTATCTAGTCAAGTTAAAATTCCCTGCTCACTACTCCTATTTGTGTTACTTGACGCTATTTGTTACTTGACACTTTAATGGTCACCTTCCTTATTTGTAAGATATGTGTGTTTGTGTTCAATGTTACGGTCAAGAAAAGTAAATGAAACAATGCATCTGAATTACTTGTGTTCCTGGTACCTAGTAGGCACTCATCAAATGTTACCTTTTGTTACTGTTACGGCTGTTGCTGTTTTTATTACTGTTCTTGGAGTTGGGAAAGTAGATTATGGAACGATGGAAGGAGGCACAGAGACTGAAGGGAGGAGGGATAACCTGAACAAGAAAGTAGCACAGGAACATCCCAGGACAGGGCTTCTAACCACCACTGACTCATTTATTGTGTGGCTCTGGGATCTCTTTTCTCCTCCCTGGACTCGCTTTCCTCAGCTGTAAATAGTGGAGGTTAAACTCTGTCTCTTTAGGTCCCACCTTTTTAGGGTTCTATCATTGTGCCAGGGCCACCAATAAGGCATGAAAAAAGGGCTCTTGGAAACTTTAAAACACTCATAAGAAACTTTCTGGCCACTGGGAACGTGGGAGCACGTTTTGGAGACTGGAGTCAATTCCTACAGGACCCTATTAATTTTGGACTAACTAGCCGCATAGACTACTCAGTCAGGATGTGGACAAATAATAGAAACCTGTTTAAACCCCCTTAATCACAACAGGCATATGGATTATAAATATGCACCAGTAGCTCACGAAACCCAAGAACATGAAGTACAGATGGACTTTACTGGGGGGCTGGACCCAGGAACTTGGGTTACTCTTCCCAGCCTCCTATTCTCAGACAAGTATGGAACGAAATACACAGATTCTGGGGCAGTGCTCCACCACTACTCCTCTCCTCTGAAAACTGGGTGTACCCAGAGCCCAGAGCTGACAGCCCACACCTGGTTTGTTCCATGTGGCTTTCTCCTTCCACTGGCACAGCTAGTTGGAACAGGGGGCACCCGACCAGTGGGAGCCAATCCAACAACAGGCGTGATGGCAACGTATCTTTTTGCCTGAGATCCTGGAATAAAGCCTTGAAGCTGCTGGTCATACTCTGTTAGGAAAATGATCTGAAAAATGACGTATAGCTAGGACCAGGGTGACCACTCTTGATCCCTGTGTATGGACAAGCAAAGAAAAAAAAAACTTCTGCAGAGAAAGAGAGGAAAAGAGTGAACCAAATACACAGTGAGACACAGAGGTGAGCAATACACAGTCCAGCAGAGACAGAGTCACCTGTTCCTCACAGCGTTTTCTGTTCCTGTTCAGGAAACTTCCTTGGGACACTTGGCTGTACTTCCCACCCTTCGGTTCCTTCCTAAGACATCCCTGCATCCTCATATATTCTCATCCTCTGCTTAAAGCAGCCTAACAAGTTTCTGTTACTTGCAGTCAATTTGGCCCAAGGAAATGTGGTGCTACTGTTTGATACATTATGCTCCCCTAGCATGTTTCCACCTATTTCCCCTGACTTAGATACTGTCTCTGTCCTACACAGTATCCATCTGTATCTTTATGACAAATTTCAGTCTCTCTTTTAAAATTCCTTTACAATGACCATGTCTTCACTTGGAACTCAGGTATACCTTTCTTTAAGGAAACCCCAAATAAATTTAGACATTCCTGTGGAGGAGTAGGGGAAGTGTTGTAGCAAAAGTTAGGTTTGATTCTATAGGCCAGAGGGCAATGTTTCAGTGAGAAAATTACTTGAGATTCCTGAGTTCCTAAACTCTTACCTATTAAATCAAAATATCTACAGAATAAGAGGAATTTACACTTTTTAACAGTTTCATAACAGGTGATTTTTATGCATTCTAAAGGCTTAATTAACAGCTGTTGTTACAGAGGAACACACCAAAGGCAAATTCAAGCACAAAGATCCCAAATATATCTATTTATTTATTTATTCATGTCATCACCAGCTGAACGTATTTTTCACTCTTTTTACTCTATCAGATGCACAGAAGTACAAGTTTATATGGAGATTTATTTAGGTATTTATTAATTTGTTTTATCAAAACAGAATTGTCCTATGTGTGTTTATCTGGAACTTGCATTTTTCACTTTACAATATATATAATGGCCATCCACCATTATAAACAAATAATTCTAAATCATGTTTCAAAATAATGATGTGATATTCCATAGTATACCATAATTTATTCAAATATTCTCCTCTTTATGGAAAATAAGGGGTTTCTTCTCCAATTTTTGCCACCACAAATATGTTGAATTAAACATAACTACAATATAGGGTAGCCTTACATATTAGTGTTTGCAACTCTTTTTTCAGCAAAACAATCAAAACCAGGTTGCTGAATCAAAAGATATGTATGTTTTGGATATTAATAAATGCTGTAATATTATTTTCCCCAAATGAAATAATTCATTCTCCTATCAGCAACATATGAGAATATTCATTTTCCCAGATCCTCACCAGCATTAGGTGTTATAGCTCGACATTTAAAAATTTCAATCTAATACTTTTTTTAATTGCATCTCATTGATGTTTTAATTTACATTTCCCTGACTGCTAGTGAGATTAGACACACACTTTCCTTTGTCTGAAAGAGATTTGCATTTTTATTTACTGTCTGTTTATATCCATCATATAGGTGAAAAAGTTTTATTTTTTAGTCTTTTTTCTCTTGACCTTGACTTTTGCTAACTTTATAAAATATGTCTAGTTAAATATGTTTCTTTCTCTTTATGGCTTCTGGGTTTCTTGTTTTGCTTATAAAGTTTTCCTCTTCCAAAACTGGATATTCTTTTTTTTCTATTTGTAATTTTCTTAATATTTATTTTAAAGTCCTTAATGGAATTTAAACATGCAGATTCTACACCTTAAAGAATCCCTGAATGTCTTTACTCAAAATAATGACTGGCACGAGAATTTCAGACTTGATGGCAATATTGCAAAAGGCTTCTTTGAAATGATGACACTAATTCCATTAGCAGTTAGCATTTGTTAATAAAACCTTATCTGACCCAACCTGCAAGGCATCTTGTAACACTATGCAAAATGGGCCAGTTTCCTGAAACTGTATCTTTGCAGTTTAAACCAAAAGTGCTCAACAATTAATATCTGTTTAGCACTACAATTTGCAATGGACTCTGACATTTATAATGAATGTGCTTGTATGAAGCTTGGCAAGCTGTGAAATGATACACATATGATATATCCTCCCATCACCCGAGAGGGAGGGACAGGGCCAATCAGGGATGTAAAGCGACCTGCTCACACTCACCCAGGAACGGCAGCTGCAGACCTTAGTCCCAGGTTTCCTGACTCCAAGTCAAGTCGCTGTGCCATTGAGCAAAATCTCAAAGTAACCTGTGAGCTTCCTGTGGCAGTAGATGAGGTTTCAATAATTTTATAACAAAAAGCAGATTTGGGGAGGAGGGCTGGCAGGAAGGGAAGAAAGAGCACCTACTGCCATCTCCAAATCATGCTAAATAAATACATGCTTTTGAGAACTGCAGGAGGGGAAGTGTTGGCAGAAGTGGGATAAGACATCTTATCCCACTTATCATGCGTCTACTCTAGCCCCAGTTCATGTCGCACAGAGAGGTTAACCTTGCCTAAGCCAAGAAGCACCCCGTTGCAGTGCAGTCCCTTTCTGCCACGTTTGGTGCAGGTATGAGTGCAAACCTTGGCGCTCAATTGCATTTCCATTGAACGGTACTGGCTCCACGGGCGGCTGCTGGCAATAGCGCGGAGAGTATCTGGCCTCATTCAGGACTGAGCTGGTCTCAAGAGACACCTGAGTTAATGCCCTCATTACTCATCTCTGGAGGAAATCCAGCCAGAGCAAACACAAGGACACACAGCAACAGATACCAAATAATAACAGTATGCAAATTAGCCTTGGAAACGGATCCTGGTCCCACCGAACAGGGACTGGAGAAAGCAGAGGGGGCCTAATGAAAATCAGGCAGCGAGCTTCGAAATCATGGCAAGCATCACAGAGCTGGCTTTCTCCTAGCTGGCTGGTTGTCATAGAAACCTGTGTTTGTAGAGTTTCTGAGTACATTAGCTCAAAGAGGATGCTTATATTATCCTACTGTAGTGTTGCTGGGAGAAATAGAATAATTCAGTTCAGTTAAATAAATATTTGCTGAGGATCTGCTACGTGATACATCACAGGGGATACAGATAAATACATAGTCTCATCCTTGAAACTCCTGACTTAGAGGGGAGACCTGACAAGAAAACAGATAGCTCTGATGGAATGGGATCTATACACTAATACAGGTGGAAGCACAGTACAATTAATTCTTCCTGGGGGTGTTAAGGACTTATGGAGAGGAGATGACATTTGAGCAGGGCTTTATGTGAAGGATTAGAAAGAGTTGGCTAGTAGAAAACAGGGGTAAACACCCCAGGGAATAGCTCGAGTGAAGGCACAGAAGCATGGCAGTTTACGCAGAATGCTAAGTCTGATAAACAAATCCAGCTTTCTGCCATCATGAGTTTTGAGAATTACAGTCAAGCACTATTAACTCATACTTCACCACTTCCAAATGTGTTATCTTCCTTTTAAGCTAAGTTGAAATTGTATGACATTGACTAAGAGAGTTTGCTAAGCAAGAAAATAACTTAAAGAAATTTGTAAGGAAGGATGTTTATCTTCTTAAAGGGCAAAAGCTGCTTTCAAGCACTTTCAGAGAACATATTCATCAACAGAAAAGGCTTTAGAGTCAGATGAACCTGGTTTTATTTTGACTTTAATACTTAGTAAGAAAATGATTGTGGGCAAGTTACTTTAACATTTTCAAGCCCCTGTTTTTTTGTTTTTGTTTTGCTATATGTACTTTGGAGGTAATATAGCATTTTCATCATAGGATTATCTTGAGGATTAAAAAAAAATCAAGCCATACATTCCAAGTGCCTAAAATAGCACTTGGCACATGGTGACTGAATAAAGTTCTAAACTGTTTAAAAATAATAATTTGAGTCATTTGTTATACTCTGGGTATTTCTTCTATGAAGCCTTGGGGGTTTTGAATAAATCTCTGATATGCAAAATAAATCATGTCATTTTAGAGCTTGAAGGGAAGTTGAGAATAATCCAGTTCAATGTTGTCTGTTTACAAAGGAAACGGCTAACTTATAAGGTGAAATGTCTTATGTATGGGTATCTGGCTAGTTAGTGGGTAAGCCTGACCCACCACACAGGAATCCTGACTGAATCCAGTGCTGTTGCTACCAAACCGCTTTCTCACTGTCACCCACCATTAAATGAATGCCCCAACAGGCGAGCCTCAAGGAGTCAAGTTAGGGCAATGAATACGTGCCCAATATCACTTCTTCCACTCAACTGGTCCAAATAATTGATGTTTAGCTTTTCATGCAAAACTGAAGTAAATAATAAATAGCTCTATATAAATATTAACACTGAACTCATTGTGTTCTCTCGAGAGGAAAGATGCGTAACTGTGTGGAATGCTTGTCTAAGCCTGGTGAGATGTATAACATTAGACATCACCAACAAAACAGATAAAAATAATTTAACATCTAAAAAGAAGTTTTACATTTGAATTATGTTAAGCTGTGTCTAACCATGTTGACAGTATTCAGACCTCTTCTACTTAGAATTATCTGAGTAACTGACATCCATGCAGAGAGGGGCAGTGCTTTCCAGGGATGCCTCGGCTGGTCCAGCATTGTACTCCCTCTGGCTCGTGGCGCCCCTGACAGTCAGTTTAGAGAACTCTGTGGACCACATCCCTTCTCACTTCTGTTTTCCTGTCCCCTAAATCATTCTAGCAGATGCTTCCTCCACCTCTCCAGGGTGCTTCCATTTCCTCTGCTTTGTCAGGGTCCTATCTCAGTGAATTCCACCTCAAGTGAATTTTTCCAGCTGATGTACTCAGACAACTGTTTTGTTTTGTTTTTTAACAACTTTCTTATTAATCATCGACACTCACTGAGCTCTTACTATAGTAATGAATACTATCCAAAGGGTTAAGTAAAATAAGATAAGCCTTAAGTAACTTAAAACAACCGTATAAAATAGATACTGCTGGGGCTTCCCTGGTGGCGCAGTGGTTGAGAGTCTGCCTGCCGATGCAGGGGACACGGGTTTGTGCCCCGGTCCGGGAGGATCCCACATGCCGTGGAGCGGCTGGGCCCGTGAGCCATGGCCGCTGAGCCTGTGCATCCGGAGCCTGTGCTCTGCAATGGGAGAGGCCACAGCGGTGAGAGGCTCGCGTACCGCAAAAAAAAAAAAAAAAAGATACTGCTATTATCTCCACCTTTGGATGAGAAAAAGGGAGTTATACAGGCTAAATAACTCATAAGTGGTAGCACCAGGATTCCAAACGGAGCAGCATGACTCCAGGCTGCAGAATTATCCAATGTGAAAACCCACCAGTTCATAAAGGAGGCAATGGTTGTTCCACTTACGATCAAAATACAACCTAAATATTCACAGGCTCTTACAATGGAAAGCCACTTCCAGTTCATACTCAGCTTTGCTTTCTACGGACAGGGCAACAGAGGCACAGAGAACGGGAGTGGTCTCGTTGCTTTTCTTCCGTCTAATCATGCATCCTCAAGAAAGGAAGTCTCGGTTCCTTGGCTTGAGTCCATGTGGCAGTGACTGTGCATCATCTTTCTTGGGATTGAAATAGCATTAAACTAATGAGCATATTTGCTGCTGTAAGTAGGGAGTTGAGTGAAGTAAGCGTTGAGGCGGGGGAACAGGAGCATGGAAAGTAGACTTGAGTCTTTCCCCAGAGTCAGTTTGGCTGTGACAGTAGGTTCAGCATTTACTGTATTCAGATCAGGTGGTTTTCCAGATATGGAAATATTAGATATGTAAACACTGACTTTGAATTTGTAGCAATCAGTTAAGCTGCACAACCTTGTGAAGGATCACAACGAAGTCCAGGTTACAATCATTGCAAAAAGGCAAAGGTAAGTGATGGGTTCTGCCATCGTCAGCATCCTGGTATTCAGAGTGGAGTCAGTCTCATTTGTTTTATTGGTCAAGGAGAAAAAGGTTTTTCTCATTAAACTGAGGACTGGAGCTAAGGTGAGGTAAACAAGGCATCATAGAGGCAAACTTTAAGGAGGCAAGGTCATGAGAATGCTGGCCTGTACCTGCGGGAGTCTGAGTGAGCCCCTCGTTGAATTCTGTACCCTACGTACCTGGCATGCCTCACCCTGGTCCCAGCCCTGATTGAACCATTTCTGTCCAATGTCTGATTTATTTCAAATTCCTTCTGTCCTCCATATTTCACTTACTGGAATGTTACTGGGTAAGCCTTCTTAAGGCTTTGTGATTTCCCCTACTAACCATCCCAAACAGACCTTGCATCATATATTTCAATCTCTTATCTGGAGCCCAGGCCTGCATGAGGCTTATATGGCTGGCTGGACATTTGGCACTGGCTCTGAGTTAGCCTGGGCTGGGGTGGCCATGACTCTCAGCAAGGAGTAGCTGCACTCCTGGGCAGCAGAAGTTGGTCTGGAGTATTTACATAGGCCCCAATCCAAGAACAGATTGTGCTACGGGGTGTGGGGGGAATGGGGAGGACGGTCAGGAACCCAACCACAGAGAGTAAAGGAGCAGCAAAGGGGCATTCCTTCATTGACCAATGCCACCGAGTGCCTTCGGTGGGCAGAGTGCTGTCTCAGGCACTGAGATCAAGATGGGACGCTTGTTGCTGAGCAAATCCTTCGCCATGGCCCGGATATCAATTCCCTAATCCTGGTTCTCTGGGAATCCGCAGTTGAGTGGAAAGGGGCAGGAGCAGGTGAGCATGCAAGGGTAGTTCTTGGCCAGCAAGTTGATAAGAGTTCCAGTTGTTTTTATTGTTAAGTATAAACAGGAAAAGTTCAGCTAGTCATGTGAACTTTGCCATTGTATAAGTTTGCAGGAGCTAGAGTCCCGTCTCTTGGTTCCCGGAGACATTCTTATTCTTCCAGGAAAACTTTCATTGCCATGCGATGCTGCTCTGATTGATGGAAGCTGTGTGGTGCATGAAGGCATGCTCACAGGTAGGCAGTTGTCACGAAGCTTCCTCTTCCCTTCCAACAGCCAGGCCAGATGAGCAAAGTAGTTCAGTGTACACTTACCTGCTTTATACCAAGGCTAAGGTATTGAGAGATAGATGAGGAAGACACACCCAGACTATTCATGCAGATGGAAACCATATATGCAAACAGGAAATGTTTAAGGATATAGGAATCAAGACACACGAAACTAGAAGAAAAGACTTCTACAACATGGGATCAGTTAATTGCCTGATGAGTGGGATGAATAGGGTGCTCTGAGTTCAGAGGAGTGTCAGAACATCATACTGTTTGATGCACAGTCTCTTCATAAATATACGGATAATTTATACTCCTGTACAAACAAAACACAGCCTAAAACCATCACCTCACAATTGGCAGGAAGCAGAGATTTTATCCAGCCCTGTACTCTGTAGATGGAAAACCAAGCCCCAGCTTTCAGTGGGAAGGAGATTGAGTTGAACATTCCAGAAAGGCAATAAAATAGTTCTGTTCTCTAGAATCATGTTTCCAGTTGATCTCACTGAGCAGAAAACTGGTTTTCTAGTTACGGTTTGAACTATCCTTGTCCTCATTTATACTCTGTACAGTCCATTTGAATTTGGGTAATTAGTAAGGCACTATTTATAAAATATTCTTCAGGCGAAAAAGAAAATACACAGAGCATCTTAATGAGAGAAGGAGAAACTATATGACACCACAGAAATAGAAAGTATTGGCCTACTCTGCTTGCAGATTATTGTATTTTTCTGTTTCCAAACGGTGTAAAGACAGGAAAAAAAAAAACCCACACACGCACAAAACTTTTTTAACATCACCTGAACATAAAGAGAGGCATTCTCTATTCCTAAATTGTTCAACACAAGTAGATTTCACATGAAAAAATGGGTCTGCTTAAATTAAAATTGAGATAGGAAAATGTAGTAAACATGAATATGTTCAGTATAATTACAAAATACCCCTTTAATGTGTTAAAATCTAACTGCCTTGTAATGGCAGTGATGAGAATTTGCATACTGATCATATCTTTCATCCAGAATGCTGCCATCGTACCCTAAGTATAAACCTCAAACCCGAGAAAACTGTGCTCTTCACTCAGAGGCAGCAATTGTCTCGTATTCCCAGCAGCCTGCCAACCAAGAACAGCACCCCTCACGGTGACACAGAGCATGGCAGTGAGAAAACAGGGGAGGACACACAGCAGGGTTTACTGCCCTGGGTCTGCTGACCTGGGCGACCGTTCTTGTCCTGATTCTCATGAAAACTCAGTGTCTCAGAGAAGTAGGAATGGTAAAAATACCACCTTTTAACAGATGTGCAAAGTTGACCTAAAATGACCTCAAATGGTCAGTGGTCTTTCTGAGGGTCTATTTCAGGAAACATAAAGTCACCAGCATTTATATATATGTAACCTAAGTACTGATCAAGTCAATTTTAGAAACAGACACATAAAATGGAAATACATCTATTTCTTTCTCTTTAACTTCTTGAAATAGATCTAAGTGCCAACATGCTCTGAATACTTTCTTACACATCCTGCCTAGATCCTCTCACTCACGTATGTATTTGTGGAAAGGATCCTGATTGAGCAATCAAGTTAGGGTTAGATTCCTGAAACTACAACTGTATTTCTGGGCATGTGTCCACAAATGTGACTCAGGTAGTTCCCCATGTGCAAAAATAGTCCTTTGCCTATACAGAAGTCTTTAGTTATGTAGGAAGAATAGCAAATACTCCTAACATCTCTATAGCAATTTATATTTTTAGAAGCAACTTTTATACCTCACTTCATTGTAACAGAAAACAAATTAGACTAGGAACTATTATAATACCCCATTTACAGATAAGGAAACTGAGGTGAAAAGAGACCAGGGTTGCTCAGTTAGTGAGAAAAAAGTCAAGAGTTGGAGGTGACATTGGCTTTCAGACATGAGGGACCGTAGGCGTGAGGACGATGATTTGAGGGTGGGTTCAGCCACTGCCTTTGTGTCTCATCACCTTTTCCTCTCTCCTGGTTATTCCCATTCATGGCACATACCCAGTGTGGGATTTTTCCTCCTCACCTTCATAACCTCATCCTATTGTCATGAGCTCGGCTGTGCAAGAAACTATTTTACACTTCATTTTTATTTTGGCTCCAAATTTTGGCCACCCTTGAAAGTATGCGGTACGAAGTATCTGGTACAAGTCAGGTGTCCCCATCAATTAGCAGGACCTCCCGACTCTGGTCTGGCTACAGAAGTTGCATAAGGCACTGCGGAGGGGCATCTGGTCTGGGGCTCACTCCTCTTTCTGTTGCCTCACACCACGTGGCCCTTGGGAAGCATCCAGGGCCTATCTACCTGGAAAAGGAGGCAGACCCAGGTGAAGTTGCTCTCGGTTTCTACACACTTCTAGAATGTTTCCATATCCTAATTTCATCTAGGCCCCTTCTCTCAAAGACACACGATATCTAAGTTTCCTTTAGGTTTTCTTCCAACTCCCAGTCCAGGGTTTTGTTTGGTTTGGTTTGGTTAGGAAAGTAGTAGAGGAAAGGCATGGTGAGCAGAAAAGCTTTGTTCTCACTCTCAGGTGGTCGCTAAATCCATTATCAAATTTATGAATGACTTTTGAAACTCAAAAGCTAGTCCTCTGTCCCTTATTTCTGCCTCCCGAGACAGTGATCCCCTTCAAGATTTAGCTCCTCACGGAGGGGTCAAGGGGCATAAGGGAATACCTTATTGCCTTACAGAGGGGCAATTTTGTCTTGGTAGCAATAGCTAACTTTTCTTAGTTCTCATATGTATATGTACGAGGCACTTTGCTAGCGTTTTACATATGCTATTTCATTCAAGCTACAACTCTATAAAGTGGGAGAATCTGAGGTCCAGAGAGGGTAATTTATTTGCCTAAGGTCACACAGCTTAAAAGTGGTGGAGCTGAGATTTGAATTCATTTGTTTATTCATTCATTCAGTCAGTCGACAAATGTTTATTAGCCCCTACTATGGAGCAGACGCTCTACTAGGTGCTGGGGATACAACTGTGAACAAGGCAGATTTCTGCCCACATGGAGTTGACACGCTAGTGGGAGAATAGAAAACAGGAAAGTAGGTAAGTTTCCAACAGCTATAAGTTCTATGAAGAAAATAAAACACCTAAACCCAGGCATATTGTCCCCAGAGCCTATGCTTGAAACTACTGCTCCTCATTCTCTTGGGGAAAATTATGGGGGAGAGGGATAGCATTCACTCTGCCACAATCCCTCCCTTCTCCCTCTACTCATTAGAGTTAATGATCTATTTGAATAGTATGTACAGAAGTATGTAGTGATCTGAGTTGGACACACAGGAATTTCCCTAAGTGGTTATTTCACATTTATATCCTGTCAGACAAGCTTATAATCAGTGGATAGATCAGATCTTTTCCTCTCTTCCTTTTTCCCTTTCTTCCTCTCTCTCACTCACTTCTTTTTTTTTTTTTTTTTTTTTTTTTTTTTTTTTTTTGCAGTACGCGGGCCTCTCACTGTTGTGCCCTCTCCCATCGCGGAGCACAGGCTCCGGACGCGCAGGATCAGCGGCCATGGCTCACGGGCCCAGCTGCTCCGCGGCATGTGGGATCTTCCCGGACCGGGGCACGAACCCGTGTCCCCTGCATCGGCAGGCGGACTCTCAACCACTGCGCCACCAGGGAAGCCCGGTAAGCCTTTTTAATAGCATAGCTTTCTCAAGGAGCTTAACCTAACTCAAAAGGGTTTCCTCTAAGTCCCATCATTCTGAATCAATGGCATCCAATAGAGCTTTTTAGGATGATGAAAATATTCTATATATCTACACTGTCCAACTTGGTAGTCCTTAACTATGCATTCATTGAGCACTTGAAGTGTGCTTGGTGTAATTGAGGAAATGAATTTTCAGTTTTATTTCTTTTTAATTAATTTAAATTTAAATAGCCACATGTGATTAGTGGAAATTATATTGAAAGGTGCAGCTATCAAAAGCTGCAAAGTTCACGGCTCCTTTCACCACTTGGATGGGAGAAAGAGGTTACTGCATGTGTGGCATTTGTGATATCCAAGGCCAAATAGCTTCAGAGAAAATACATGTTTCTCAAGCCTGATAGGATGGGGAATATTCAGTCGATCAGATCAGAAAGCAGGAAGAATATACTAATTTGAGTAAGCAAAATGCAAAGGAAGAAGAAGCACACAGGGTTTCTGGAACAAGAAAGCAATTTAAAGATAAGTCTAGCAAGTATGATTAGATCAGACTGCAGGGGATCTCGAATGCCATGCCTAGAAGTTTAGACTATTTGAGAGTGTTGAAGTATGTGAGTGTGTACATCGTCCAGGGAATACCCAACATACCATACAGTCAATGAGTTGCCCTGTGTTCTTGTTAGGTTCTGAGATGAAATTAAATGTCTACTTTTACAGAGCTGTGTACTGAATGGATCTCCACTTCCCTCTTTAAGCTTCACGATGTCCGGTTTCATTTGGATGTCTCTCTGAAAAGTTGTCATGGCTGTAGAGGAAAGCGTTGTGATAAGTGACCTCTGAGGTCCTTTCTGGTGCTGAGATTCTGATTCTGTTATGAGCCGTGCGGTCTTTTCTGTAAGATATGCTGGGATCTTAGCACTGTGGGCTTATAGGGGAGACTAAAACATTGTGAATAAAAGGATCCAAACACAGGTATGAAACTGGAGTTGGGTGGCCTCCTTACGATGCTCAGCGATGGCATAGAAATGTTTGTGTGTTGAGTGGGGGAGAGGCAAAGACAGTCACAAGAATTTCTAGGCAATGTTCATGCTCAAACTTGAGCTCTGCACAGTCATTTCAATCTGAAATTAGCTCCAAGGGAGCATTTCTAGGGGAAGGGAGGGCAGAGGAGGCCAGGGAACGTTGGCAATGGGAGAATGGAGCTTGGAAAGAGGGAGGCAGAATGTCGAAGCCAGTGGGGCTGGAATTTGAGGCAGTGTGCCAGTTTCATCTGGAGAGCAGGAGAACTGAGCAGGAAAACCAGCAAAAAGCCCTCTCCTATGGACCAGGAAGCCCTGGCAGTGGATTGGGTATGAAGGTTTCTTGGGCAGGACTCAACATCCAATACACACCAAAGCAGTGTACTCATTGCACACCCCATCTTCTTGTAGGTCAGAACCTGTGGACCTGTTGGATGCCTCTATCTGCACTGGCTCAGCATAAGGCAGGGATGAGTCCTCAGGGTTAAAGCTCCTCTGTGGCTGGGATTGGGAAAATCAGGGAATGATGGATTTTGCAATAAACTAGAATTGGCCCAAAGATGTATCTAGTAGCCATTGCTACTGAACTTGAATCTGTGTTTCCGATACTGAAAAGAGAACTTTATGGCTAAAATTACAGTAATGTCATGAAAACCTAGGCAAGGTTGTAGAGGGAAAGCCCTTAATCGACAGAGCATGGGAACATTAAGTAACCTATGATTTGATCTTGGCCCCGCCGTTATTAGTCCTGTGAGCCTCGGTAGATTTGCCTGGAATCCTGACTCCGTGAGACCTGGCTTGATAATATGACATGCCAGTCACACATGTGTGCTCTCGAGTTGAATAGACGAGGGTCTACATCCTCACCATTTAACCAGCATGCGGCCTTGGGAAAGCTGTTTAATTTTTTAAGTCTCCGTTGCCTCTACCATTAAATGGAGGAAATAACAGTATTTACATCACAAGGTGGTTGTGAGAGGTAACTAAATAGTGTATGTACACAGTGCCTGTCCCAGCGTGTGTGTCCAGGGAGAACAAGCTATTTTTATTATTGGCTTCCCCAGAGCAGTTGATATACGCTGAGAAGTTGGCCGAGTCTTGGTCTTAGTTTTCATCAGGTCACCACGCATTCAGTGTGTGTGCTGAGCACCTCCTCTCTGTCAGAACCGCACGAGGCTCTGCATCTGGAGATGAGTAAGATGAATTCCAAGGTGACTTCAAGGATAAAGAAGGCACGGCTTCTGCGCCCAAGGAGTTTGTAGGCTAGTGGGGGAGGGAGATTCATAAGCCTACAGTCAAGCCACGTGTGACATGTTACAACTCAAGACTAGGCCCAGTGCCCAGAAGTCCAGAGGCTGTGAGGACATCTGATGAGCAGAGAAGGGGTGGCACTCTGGTCGGAGGGAAGGCTCAGTGGAGAGAAGCAGGGTCAAGGACAGTAAGACGTGAGGTGGTGATCCGGGGTCTCCTTTGTTTTGCGGTGGAAGACAATTAGTTGATTCCTCAGGCACGGCCAAGAGAACCATCAGTCCCACCAAGACTGAAGCTTATTCTGAGCTTCTAGAACCCCAGTGGTGCAGCAGGAGATGGTGCCAGGAAGGGTTCTGGCCCTCTCTGCCAGGCCAACCTGTATGCCCCTCCCCTCCCCAGGTCTCTCCAAAAGATGCTGCCACCACGGCCCTGCCCCTCCTCTCCATGCTGTCCCTCCTGTGCTGCCAGCCGTCCTCCCTGACCACAGGCATCGTGTATGCACAAAGGAAGCTGAAGAAAAAGAAAATCTTCTGGGTCTCCCCACAGAGAATCAATGTGTGCAGGCAAATCAACCTCGTGTGCTTTGACAAAGTAGGAGCTAAACTTTCCAGGTTGGAGGTTAAAGATCTCTAGACACAGCCAAGCTGGGAAGCCTGTCTACCCCGGCACCCTCGTGGGACAGATGGGAACACGGAGGTCATGAAGGTCACACAGGGAGCTAGTGTGAGATCACATTCTAGAAGCCCACTTTCCTGAGTCCTGAGGAAGTGGTTTAGCCATCACATCATGAATTTCTTCCCTGTCAAATTTAATATTTTCGTGCCTGTTTTGGGATTCAAAACCGTCTCTTACTGTAATAACTTTTCTGATTGACTACATTTTTTCAGGCAAAACTTATGAGGAACATTTCTTTCTTTCTTTCTTTCTTTTTTGCGGTACGCGGCCCTCTCACTGTCGTGGCCTCTCCCGTTGCGGAGCACAGGCTCCGGATGCGCAGGCTCAGCGGCCATGGCTCACGGGCCCGGCCGCTCCGCGGCCTGTGGGACCGGGGCACGAACCCGTGTCCTCTGCCTCAGCAGGCGGACTCTCAACCACTGCGCCGCCAGGGAAGCGCGTGAGGAACATTTCTGTTCCCCGAAGTTCTTTGTCCAGAGCTTAAGCGAGCATATTCCTTTCTCCTCCGCTGCTTCTTTTTAGGAAAGGGAGGGAGGGAGCTGCCACCCGTGTTTACCCACTCCGGCCCCTCTTTTCTCCTTTGCTTCGCAGGGTGTCAAGACTCAGGACTGGGGCAGGTTGCCTGTGCTTAGAGCCTGGAAAGGTGGCAGAAGGGGAGTATGTCCAGAGAAGGGGACAGCTGTTATCGGACAGGCCCCAGGACCCCTCTCCATGGCTCTCCCACGGGGGACCTGGTGGGGCTGTAGCATCAGCTGCCTCGGCTCAGGTAGCAGGTTTACCTACTCGAAGGCAGGGCACCTGGCCCGGTCCCTCCGTGTCTTCGGTTCATTTGTATGAGAATAATCGATCAAGGCCCTGCCACTTTTTCGTTAACCCTCATTGGCAGAGAGTGCCGATAATGAGATGAGCTCTTGAGAAGCTCATGTATAGCTGAGGAAGCAGGTAAAAGGGATAGACGATGAAAATGCAGTGAAATGCGTGCTGAGGAGGGTGTGAGCCAAGCATTGGTGGGCAGTTACCTGCCACGGGTGGGAGGTCACCTCTGAGCTGTGGCTTTTGTTGTCAGACAGAATGGGCCCCATGGTGAGCAGCCCAGCAGCACAGGGATGCCAGAGCTGCAGCAGGCGGGGGGCAGGACCCTGGGTGGCGAGAACGTGGCTGTGTTGTGGGGATGCAGCTGGAGTGGAGGAACCCAATTGCTCAGGGCATGATGTGCTAAGCTAAGGAGTGGGGCCTGGTGGTGGAGGAGAATGGGAGCCCTTCTCATTTTTTAGGAAGATGGTGATATCTCTATAGGCATGTTTTATTTATTCCATATGGGGAATTGGTGAGAAAGGATGAAAGGGAGCTAAGACTGAGTCAGGAGGCTACCGTGGCACAATGGAAGAGATGGCTCCTCGTCCTAGACAAGGAGGGTAGGAATAGACAGCAGAATACAAGCTGGAGAGATGGTCCCCAGGAAGTGGCATAGCTCTTCCATTAGTTCAGTTCTCTTCTTTTCTAGTTTTCTTTGACAAAGAAGGTTCTGTAAGGTTAACTTAACAGTAGCTTCCTTTTAGATGCAGGGCCAAAGAACAGCCCCCAATAGGGATTCCTGTTACTTACCCAGCAGCCTCCCCAGTGTCTGAATATAGGAGGGAGATTTAGAAAATGCGTTCATTACTTATCTCTTTCTAACACGAATTTTTTCAGAGGTGTTTCCGTCCCGTAGAAAGCTTTTCCCTCCACAACCTCATGTGCTCCTTTGCTAGGCTGTCTTAGGGATGCTCAACAGAAGATGTGTCCAAACTCCGTATGTCATCTTATTGTGCAAAGGACTCTTGGTTGGGAATGGGCAAAATGAGAAACTAATCCTGAATTTGATACTAAGTTTCCATGTGACTTTTTAAGATAAGAAGGTTGAACTACAATGATCTCTGTTTCTTCCTAGCTTTAATATTACAAAACTCTACCAACATGATGGTGAAATAAAGCCCTACACAATTAATTGAATTTCCATCTAGTGTTATTTCAATTTAGAAGATATTCACCACTGGGCTTCTGAGTACATTTGTTCCCATATATTTCTAGTTTACGTTGGTTTGTTATACGTTCCTTAAAGCAAGTTCTCTCTTCCTTTTCTTTTTTCTTTTTTTTTTTTGTGGTACGCGGGCCTCTCACTGTTGTGGCCTCTCCCGTTGCGGAGCACAGGCTCCGGAAGCGCAGGCTCCGGACGCGCAGGCTCAGCGGCCATGGCTCATGGGCCCAGCCGCTCCGTGGCATATGGGATCTTCCCGGACCGGGGCACGAACCCGTGTCCCCTGCATCGGCAGGCAGACCCTCAACCACTGCGCCACCAGGGAAGCCCCTCTCTTCCTTTTCTATTCAATTCAGCCCAAGCCTGGGCTAGTATGTATGCTAAGTTTTCTTTTTCTATCTTATTCCCTTTAAAACAGCAACTATAATTTAGATTTTTTTTTCCATTTATGGCTAGTTTTATTGTATAAGGGTCATTTTCACATAGAGAAATAACATGGTCCCATATCTGTTTTGCTGCAGTATCATCTCTGTGTTCATGTTCAAGATATTGATGTTTAAAACATAATCTAATCATCAGAAAAACATTTCAGTTTGAATTAAGTTGCTAACTGTTTTTGAAATGGAACCACTCAAGAACATTTGGAATCTAAACACACATGTTGGGGGTCCTTATAAAATACAGGAGGGAAATGAAGCAGATAGTGTTTTATTTGTTTTTTTGTTTTGTTTTGTTTTGCGGTTTTTGTTCTTAAAGGAATAACTTACACAAAGGCATGTTAGCTCTCCATGAAGTCCAAATGAATTAATGAAACAAACATTCCTTACTTCTTTAATCCAGAAGCCCAGTACGGACTTTGTCTCTCCACATGCTTTGCAGAATTCATTTAACATTTGTCATCTGGTGGAAGTCTCCAGATGGGCTGGATTCCGGTTCTTTCTCTCCAACCTACGGGCCCCTAGACCCTGGGGCTGCTCATTTCACCCCTAAGATGAGAATGTCTCTACCCTATTTACTCAGTTGTAAGAAGTGAAAACATTGTAAGCACTTCACTGTAAAGCATGACGCTAATGCTATATGCTGTAATGATAAAAGATACCATTTGATAGAAAACTAGAAACTCCAGTGTCTTATACTGAGATGACCTTCAAGAAAAATAGTGTAAGAGACCTGGGTGTCAGTGTTGAAGAGGATATTCCCTAGTGCTTGGCAGTGCTCCGCTTGGCCTTGACCGTGCTGAGGCAGCGGTAACCACTTCCTTACTCTGACTGGGTGTTGAGCAGGCCTAATGCAATTGGCCTACTGAGTAAAGACACTGGGGTTTGTAATTAATAACTGACTGTGAAGCAATGAGCAAATTAAAAGTGCTGTGATAGTACTCAGTTCCATTTTGCTTTCTCTGTTACATTATCTGTCAAATACTTTCACATAGTCCAGCAAATCAACTCTCTCAACCATTTTCCTCTTGAGCCAACAGTAAAACCCATTCCTGGGCACTAATTAATATTTATTATTAGCACTTTACTTCCCTCTGTAGCCTTAAAGCCCTTTATCAACATTTCATTATCAATCTGGACAGTCACCATGTCTCCCATATTTTTAGGAAGATAGCTGTGAACCAGATGGCAGACTGGGAACTAAATAGTCTTGCAAAGAAAGAAAAAAATTCTGAGCTCTGGTTTAGAAAGACAGCGGGTGCCAACTGAAAAGTCAAACTCAAGCTGGTTCTTGTTGGATTTCTATCCACTAAACCTCTCTCATTCAGCAAGAGCAACGGTCACAACAATAAACAAACAAAAACGAAACACTTGCATTTTGTACTATTTAATGACTAGACTCACCTAATTTTCAACACCGTCTTTTGGGAATCATTTGTCACATGCTGAATCTTTCTTTCAGGCGCTCTTCTCTGACTTAAAATTTGATGTTTACCAATAAGGGCTTGGCCAATATTTTATAATTAGTATAAATGGAGTATAACCTTTAAAAATTATGAATTACTATATTATACATATGTAACTTATAGAATATTTTACATCAGCTATACTTCAATAAAAATAAAATATAAAAAATATAAAATTTAATTTAAAAAGGAATCTTTGAACAAATGGAGAATACAAATTTTTAAAAATCCGTCTTGGAAGAAAAAAAGAAAGCTAATGGAAAACTGAGTATCACATTTACTATGGATAAACACAATAATGAAAAAAATTTTAATCAAATAAACACATGTAATGTTAAATAAAAGGGCTCGGGACAACTAAATATACTGTAATTTCTTAGGAGCTTGAGTTTTGTGTAAATCATGATATAATTAAATCTTCTGCTAAATCATGATATAATTAAATCTTCTGCTAAATTCTGCTAATTATCTTGTAGACTGGCACTCTTACAGAAGATGGACTGGACCTCTGGGGGACTATTCCTACTGCTGACAACTGGTAGGCCCTTTAGCGAAGATGGAGTGTGTGATTGGTGGGGCTACCCAGGTGACACTTCAATTCATCCTTCTTGTGTTGAGGGATGAATCTCCCATAAAAATATACATAATGATTGGCTGGTACCAGCTCCCCATTAGTCTAACGTGCTAAATTAAATGAGTTCTAAGTTCAGAATCAGACGGGGAAAGCAGGTCTTCAAACTCCACATGAAAACTGGTATAGAATAAAGTGGATGATTAGGTAGTTGAATGAATAAAACAAAAAAGCAAAGAGTGAAATCAGGACTATGCTTAATTAAAAACCACACAGACTTCCTGGGCGGCTTGTGAGGTAGGACATCCAGAAAGGAAAACCTCCATCTCCCCCCATCATGCAGCTCACACTCTAGTTGGATAAAAGTTGCAAATGCACCCACCTGCAATGTACTACACAGGCCAGGAAAAGAATTATGATTAAGGTACAGATATCACGATACAGAAGAAGACATAATAAAGATTGCTTGATAAAAAAGACAAAAAACCACATTTCTGATTTTTATAATAACATAGTGGATAAAAGGTAGGATTCATTTTGAAAATGAATGGATCAAGGAATACCACCTGGAGGAGACAGCATTTGAGATAGGTTTTGAAGGGGGAATGGCTAGAATTTTTACAGACATGGTTTAAAAACTGGCACGAGGGAGCGGAGAGGGCAATCACATAGACACTACCCTAGAACAGAGCTAGAGACAGGAGAGACTGCCCATCTTCACAGAGTGCCCCCGAGCTCCGTTTCTTGCAGGGCTGGGACCTGCCTTCTCAGTCAGAGTGGAGATACCTCTGCTCTTAAGCTCTGGGTACCCCACCTGGGCTCCAAACTCTGGCTGAGGCTGCTGTTATTGAAGGAGTCATGTAGGCGTTCTCCAGGATGGTGACGGGACTGGGTTCAGCACTGGCACAAGAGAACAGCAGTCAGGCAGTGTGACGTTGCACAAGATACCTGGGTTCTAGCCCTATTCATGTGTCTCTGCTTCTGGCTGCTCTGATGCCCAGGCCAGGCCTTTGCCCAGACAGGTAGGGCCTCTACTGGCCAGAGCAGTGAAAGGGGAAAGGGATGTTTGCAGTTTCCACCCCTTCTCTCCCTCCCTTGCCACTGGTACTCTGAAACTTTGGGGGAAGTAGAAACCACTAGAAACAATTATTATTCAGCTCTAAGATGGGAGAAGAGAAGGTAAGGCAAGCCAGTCTGCTGTCAAATACAGGCGAAGGCCAAAGGGCCAATTAGTGAGAACTATTTGAGCCCATGCCTGCTTTTACTTGAAGAAGAAAGGAGCCAGCAGGCAGGCTTCCTTTCCATCCCTGCTACCCCATTGGCCTGGAGACTTCTTGCCTGGGTTGGGTGGCTTTGCAGAAGCAACTTTGCAGTTCACAGATGTCAGCTCTGAGCCTTCCCACAATGTGCCTTCCTGCAACACTGCCACCTTGTGGGCTGGCGGCAGGCAACCTGACAAAAGCCCCTGTGATTATACCCAAGTACTCTACTCGGAATTTATCGTACAGGGCATGGGGAGCTATTGAAGCTTTTGAGCATAGGGGTTAGGTATTATTGAAGCTTATGTTAATAAGATTTTAAGGGGCAGGGTGTGCAAAATGATTTTGTTGAAGATCTTAACTTACTAATGATCTTCTCTACCAGTTTCCAGGAAGTCCACAGCTTTGCCTCGGTCAAGGCTCTGCCCTGGGGCCCACTGTGTGTGGCCATGGCCAGCTGCCACTGTCTGATCCTTCTCGACAGGACCATCCAGGGAGATCCACTGGACCTCAAAATGTTTGAGGTCACAGCTTGAGTAAGGTGATTATTTCTTGGCTCTACTGAATGAGGAAAACTGGAAGAAATACTTACCAGGAGTTCCAAGGCATTTCTAACTTTGGTTGAAACCCAGAGAAGATTCATAACAATATGTGAATGAGGGTCTGATCCTACCTGAATTTCCCAGTCCCTGCTCCAAGACTCTATTAACTAGTGCAACATGAGCTAGGGTTCCATGATCAAATAAATTTGAGAACTGCTGTTCAAACAAAGTTAAGTTGATTTCTTTAGGATTTCTTTAATATAGTGTGGTGCATTGTGAATATTCAAGAGGGAATATAATACGCAACATTTACTAAACCTATTTCACCACAGAAAACCTTGACAGGCCAAAACATGGTACAAAACACTCTTGGAAAAACACTAGTCTAAAGCAGTACCGCTAAGGCAGTAGCCACTAGCCATGCTGGCTATTGAACACATGAACTGTGGGTATGCATCTAAGGAGCTGGATTTTAAATTTTATTTATTTTAACTAATTTAAATTTAAATAGCCACAAGTGGCTCATAGCTACTGTACTAGACAGTATAGGTCTCAAAACCAGAATGGAGGTCCCTCAATCCAATGGGTTCGGTTTCCTGAGGTGAATGTAGGTGACAGCTGAAGGTTATAAGACTCCCCCCTGGTGACTGTCATGACACAGTGGGAAAACCTCTTGATTCCGCCACTCTCTAGATGCAAGACCCCAAATCCAGAACAAGCTTCTGAGTCATGACCTCATCTGCGCATTTGGATAATAATGCCTCAGTCAGGAGCACGTTGAGACTGTGAGCCTGAAGGGGCGGCATGCATTGTAAAGTGCCCAAACCATGGAGAGTATTCATTCATTCATTAGTTAGTTAATTAACTACATTGTTCTGCCCTCCAAAAAAATGTTCTAAAGCTACTTATAGTGACACACAAAATACAGGACAGCATTTAAACAGAGTTGTAAAGGAATGAAAACAGATGACTGTACAGACATGGAGAACACCTCACAAAGAGGCTAACTCAAAGATTTATTGTAGGAAAATTGTAGCTTTCTAGAGGCCAAAGTAATAAAAGGCCAAACCTGGTAAACAGGGAAATTTCTGGTATCAGTAAATTCAAAAGAGAGCATTTGCTGTGGAGAAATGCTTGATATTGTCGACTGAAAAAAAATTCACAACCTAAAAGTCGAGAGTTATATTTTATGTGGCAGACAAAACTGAGGACTTAAGCCCAGGGCACAGTATCTCAGATAATTCTGACGGACTACAAGAGGCAAGTTGGGCGGGGAGGGGGAGCCAGGATACGTAGGAGTTTTTGCAACAAAGACCAGGTAGTCAAATCAAAAGATTACTGTTAATTAAAGGCAACAAGATATCTCAAGTTAAGGAATTCAGCACTTTTCTATGTATGGGAAAATGCAAAAGTCTGGGCTCACTGAAATCATTCCTTTGATATGCACCTCAGCTCTCTGGGGCCAGCATCCTGTGTTTTCTCATCCTGAGTCTCCTCAGGGTGCACTGTCAGGGGTGCCTGCAGAGGCTGAATGCTAGATGGCAGGCATCCTATTTCTATCCCGAGTTCCCTGAGGGCTCACCAGCTAGGCAGCTGTAATGTGCTGGCTTGATGGTTCCAATGTCCTTTGTTTGCTGATATGGCAGGAAATATTTTTATTCACAATATAAGGGCAAGACTAAAATCACTTTTCTGGATCTTAATGGAGAGGAATCAGTGTAATTTTTATAAGCAAGGTCCTTACCAGCATCATTGGTGCTGACACAGTGAGGAGTTGCACATGGTCATTATTGCTGTATGTGACTTTGATCCTGGTTCTAACAGTGCCCCCTTCTCCAATGGAGGAGGCTTGATCTCTTTGTACAAATGACATACAAGTTGGGGTCTTATGTGAGGACATAAATCTATAGTATTAGCTCTGTAAGTACTGTCTTTAAGACCAGTTATATCCACCCCAAGCAAAGAAAGTGCAAATTGTTCATTGAGTTTAAAGCTGGATGAGAAAGAGTCTCTAGTTAAATATCTTTTGGTAGTTCCTTTCACTAAGCATAACGGGGAGGGAAAATGTCCTTACAGACTCTAAGAATATTAGCACTAGAAGGGATGTCATGATATTTTCCGGAAGAAATTGAGATCTGCAGAAATGAAGTGATATCCCCAAGGTTGAACAAGTAAGTGATAGAGCGGAAACCAGATGTTGTCTCCTATTTTCTGACTTGTGCTATTTATATATCTGACTGCCTTTACCATATTTTAGCTTAATATTGGTTTCTCAGATGGTATAACTTATACTGTTGTAACACCCAAAGAATACAAATTATTTTCAAATATGCTTTCTAATTTGCTAGCAGCTAACTTGTAACTCTCTAGCTAACGAATTAAGCTAGTAGCATAGATAAAGCATAAGAAATAGTATTGTGTTTATCTCAAGACTCAACCCTCTGTCATCTGAGAGCTAGTGTGCTCAGGTATATTGGAGAGTAGATCTCCACTTCAACCCTCATCCATTTACAAGACATGCCTTTTAGGAAGAGCCAATGGGCTGTAGTTAGCACTTCCTCCACCAATTACTACTTAAAATGTAGTCACAATAATTCTGGCTTTTTGACATTTTACAATAAGTTCCTTAATATAAGTCAACACAACAGAAATTTGACAATGATGGTATTAAGATAATTGGCCTACAAGAGAAAATACATGAAAATGGTTTTGAAGAGATTAAAGTGCTATTTAGATATTTATTAGAGAGATATTTCTTTCTTATTATTTTTCTCTAAGGAATCTTATGAATGTTTTCATTTTAAAACAGATAACGGAAGATTGCAATGTAGACTACTGCAAATTTGGGATATCAGTTTCCAACATGGTAATAAAACCAGGACCAAAAGCCAGTTGGGTATGATTTGCTTTTTTAAAATTATATAAATATTCCCCCTTAAAACTGGTGAAATTCCCCTGTCTTTTACATATTTTTATATTCCTATTATTTTGCCTTATCCTAACAGTATCCATGGTCAGTTTGCTCATTCCTTCATTCCTGAATTTATCCATTAATTTATTCAACAAACACTCATGAGGTACCTATGTATGCTCGAGCACTGTGCTAAGTGCTAAGTCATAAAGTGACTTCAAAACTAGACATGCTGGGAGGGACCTTCAAGATGGCGGAGAAGTAAGACATGGAGATCACCTTCTTCCCCACAAATACATCAAAAATATATCTACATGTGGAACAACTCCTACAGAACATCTACTGAATGCTGGCAGAAGACCTCAGATTTCCCAAAAGGCAAGAAATTCCCCACGTACCTGGGTAGGGCAAAAGAAAAAAACAGAGACAAAAGAATAGGGATGGGAGCTGCATCTCTGGGAGGGAGCTGTGAAGGAGGAAAAGTTTCCATACACTAGGAAGCCCCTTCACTGGCGGGGACAGGGGATGGCCGGGGGGAAGCTTCGGAGCCATGGAAGAGAGCGCAGCAACAAGGGTGCAGAGGGCAAAGTGGAGAGATTCCCGCACAGAGGATCAGGGCCGACCGGCACTCACCAGCCCGAGAGGCTTGTCTGCTCACCCGCTGGGACCAGCGGGGCTGCGAGCTGAGGCTCGGGCTTCGGAGGTCAGATCCCAGGGAGAGGACTGGGGTTGGCGGCGTGAACACAGCCTGAAGGGGGCTAGTGCGCCACAGCTAGCTGGGAGGGAGTCCGGGAGAGTCTGGACCTGCCTAAGAGGCAAGAGACCATTGTTTCAGGGTGCGCAAGGAGAGGGGATTCAGAGCACTGCCAAAACCAACTCCAGAGAAGGGCACGAGCCGTGGCTATCAGCGTGGACACCAGAGACAGGCATTAAACGCTAAGGCTGCTGCTGCCGCCACCAAAAAGCCTGTGTGCAAGCGCATGTCACTATCCACACACACCCTCCCCAACCTGGGAGGCTGTGCAGCCCGCCACTGCCAGGGTCCCGTGATCCAGGGACAACTTCCCAGGGAGAGCACGCGGCACGCCTCAGGCTGTTGCAACATCATGCTGGCCTCTGCTGACACAGGCTCACCCTGCATTCCAATTATAACTACCGCTCCCTTCCCTCCCCTCTGGCCTGAGTAAGCCAGAGCCCCCTAATCAGCCGCTGCTTTAACCCCATCCTGTCTGGGTGGGAACAGATGCCTGAGGGCGACCTACACGAAGAGGCGGGGCCAAAACCAAAGTTGAACTCCAGGAGCTGTGCGGACAAAGCAGACAAAGGGAAATCTCTCCCAGCAGCCCCAGAAGCAGTGGATTAAATCCCCACAATCAACTTGATGTACCCTGCATCTGTGGAATACCTGAATAGACAACGAATCATCCCAAAATTGAGGTGGTGGATTTTGGGAGCAGCTGTAGACTTAAGGTTTGCAGTCTGCAACTGACCTGTTCCTGATTTTTATGTTTATCTTAGTATAGTTTTTAGCACTTGTAATCATTGGTGATTTTGTTTATTGGTTTGGTTGCTCTCTTCTTTTAATTAAATATTATTACTTTTTAATTTTTTTATTTTAATAATTTTATTTTTTTAATTTATTTTTTTTTTAAATTTTTTTCTCCTTTTTCTTTGGAGCCATGTGACTGATAGGCTCTTGGTGCTCTGGCCTGGTGTCAGGCCTGAGCCTCTGAGGTGGGAGAGCCGAGTTCAGAATCTGGACTACCAGAGACATCCCGGCCCCATGTAATATCAATTGGCGAAAGCTCTCCCTGAGATCTCCGTCTCAACGCTAAGACCCAGCTCCACCCAACGGCCAGCAACCTCCAGTGCTAGACGCCCCAAGCCAAACAACTAGCAAGACAGGAACACAACCCCACCCATTAGCAGAGAGGCTACCTAAGGTATTACTAACTTCACAGATACCCCAAAACACACCACCGGACACAGTCCTGCCCATGAGAAAGACAAGATCCAGCCTCATCCACCAGAACACAGGCACCAGTCCCCTCCACCAGGAAGCCTACACAACCCACTGAACCAACCTTACCCACTGGGGGCACACACCAAAAACAATGGGAACTATGAACCTGCAGCCTGTGAAAAGGAGACCCAAACACAGTAAGCTAAGCAAAATGAGAAGACAGAGAAATATGCAGCAGATGAGGGAGCAAGGTAAAAACCCACCAGACCAAACAAATAAAGAGGACATAGGCAGTCTACCTGAAAAGAATTCAGAGAAATGATAGTAAAGATGATCCAAAATCTTGGAAATAGAATGGAGAAAATAAAAGAAACGTTTAACAAGGACCTAGAAGAAATAAAGAGCACACAAACAATGATGAACACCACAATAAATGAAATTAAAAATTCTCTAAAAGGAATCAATAGCAGAATAAATGAAGCAGAAGAACAGATAAGTGACCTGGAAGATAAATAGTGGAAATAATTACCACACAGCAGAATGAAGAAAAAAGAATAAAAAGAATTGAGGACAGTCTCAGAGACCTCTGGGACAACATTAAACACACCAACATTCAAATTATAGGGGTCCCAGAAGGAGAAGAGAAAAAGAAAGGGTCTGAAAAAATATTTGAAGAGATTATAGTTGAAAACTTCCCTAACATGGAAAAAGAAATAGTCAAGTCCAGGAAGCACAGAGAGTCCCATACAGGTTAAATCCAAGGAGAAACACTCCAAGACACATATTAATCAAACTATCAAAAATTAGATACAAAGAAAAAATATTAAAAGCAGCAAGGGAAAAACAACAAATAACACACAAGAGAATCCCCATGAGGTTAACAGCTGATCTTTTAGCAGAAACTCTGCAAGCCAGAAGGGAGTGGCAGGACATATTTAGAGTCACGAAAGGGAAAAACCTACAACCAAGATTACTCTACCAAGCAAGGACCTCATTCAGATTTGATGGAGAAATTAAAACCTTTACAGACAAGCAAAAGCTAAGAGAATTCAGCACCACCAAACGAGTTTTACAACAAATGCTAAAGGAACTTCTCTAGGCAGGAAACGCAAGAGAAGGAAAAGACCTACAAAAACAAACTCAAAACAATTAAGAAAATGGTAATAGGAACATACATATCGACAATTACCTTAAATGTAAATGGATTAAATGCTCCAACCAAAAGACAGACTGGCTGAATGGATACAAAAACATGACCCCGTATATATGCTGTCTACAAGAGACCCACTTCAGACCTAGGGACACATACAGACTGAAAGTAAGGGGATGGAAAAAGATATTCCATGCAAATGGAAATCAAAAGAAAGCTGGAGTAGCAATTCTCATATCAGAAAAAAAGAGACTTTAAAATAAAGACTATTACAAGAGACAAAGAAGGACACTACATAATGATCATGGGATCAATCCAAGAAGAAGATATAACAATTTTAAATATTTATGCACCCAACATAGGGAACCTCAATACATAAGGCAAATGCTAACAGCCATAAAAGGGGAAGTTGACAGTAACAGAATAACAATAGGGGACTTTAACAACCACTTTCAGCAATGTACAAGTCATCCAAAATGAAAATAAATAAGGAAACACAAGCTTTAAATGACACATTAAACCAGATGGACTTGATATATACAGGACAGTCCATCCATAACAACAGAATACACTTTCTTCTCAAGTGCTCATGGAACATTCTCCAGGGTGGGTCATATCTTGGGTCACAAATCAAGCCTTGGTAAATTTAAGAAAATTGGAATCGTACCAAGTACCTTTTCCAACCACAAAACTATGAGACTAGTTATCAATGATAAGAAAAGAAAAACTGTAAAAAGTACAAACACATGGAGGCTAAACAGTATGTTACTAAATAACCAAGAGATCCCTGAAGAAATAAAACAGGAAATAAAAAAATATCTAGAAACAAATGACAATGAAAACACGATGACGCAAAACCTATGGGATGCAGCAAAAGCAGTTCTAAGAGGGAAGTTTATAACAATACAATCCTACTTCAAGAAACAACAAACATCTCAAATAAACAACCTAACCTTGCACCTAAAGCAATTAGAGAAAGAAGAACAAAAAAACCCCCAAAGTTAGCAGAAGGAAAGAAATCATAAAGATCAGATCAGAAATAAATGAAAAAGAAATGAAGGAAACAATAGCAAAAATCTATAAAACTAAAAGCTGGGACAGACACCAAAAACAACGGGAACTTGTTCTTTGAGAAGATAAACAAAATTGATAAACCATTAGCCAGACTCATCAAGTAAAAAAAGGAGAAGGCTCAAATCAACAGAATTAGAAATGAAAAAGGAGAAGTAACAACTGACACTGCAGATATACAAAGGTTCATGAGAGATTACTACAAGCAACTATATGCCAAAAAAATGGACAACCTGGAAGAAATGGACAAATTCTTAAAAAACACAACCTTCTGAGGCTGAACCAAGAAGAAATAGAAAATATAAACAGACCAATCACAAGCACTGAAATTGACACTGTGATTAAAAATCTTCCAACAAACAAAAGCCCAGGAGCAGTTGGCTTCACAGGCAAATTCTATCAAACAAAGCTCTTAGAGAAGAGCTAACACCTATCCTTCTCAAACTCTTCCAAAATATAGCAGAGGGAGGAACACTCCCAAACTCATTCTATGAGCCCACCATCACCCTAATACCAAAACCAGACAAAGATACCACATAAAAAGAAAACTACAGGCCAATATCACTGATGAACATAGATTCAAAAATCCTGAAGAAACTACTAGCAAACAGAATCCAACAGCACATTAAAAGGATCATACAATATGATCAAGCAGGGTTTATCCCAGGAATGCAAGGGTCTTCAATATACACAAATCAATCAATGTGATAAACCATATTAACAAACTGAAGGAGAAAAACATATGATAATCTCAATAGATGCAGAAAAATCTTTCAACAAAATTCAACACCAATTTATGACAAAAACTCTCCAGAAAGTAGGCATACATGGAAGCTACCTCAACATAATAAAGTCCATAAATGACAAACCCACAGCCAACATCGTTCTCAATGGTGAAAAATGGAAACAATTTCCTCTAAGATCAGGAACAAGACAAGGTTGCCCACTCTCCCCATTATTATTCCACTTAGTTTTGGAACTTTTAGTCACAGCAGTCAGAGAAGAAAAAGAAGAAAAAGGAATCCAAATCAGAAAAGAAGAAGTAAAACTCTCACTGTTCGCAGATGACATGGTATTATACATAGAGAATCCAAAAGATGCTACCAGAAAACTACTAGAGCTAATCAATGAATCTGGTAAAGTAGTAGGATACAAAATTAATGCACAGAAATCTCTGACATTCCTATACACTAATGATGAAAAATATGAAAGAGAAATTAAGGAAACACTCTCATTTGCCATTGCAACAAAAAGAATAAAATACCTAAGAATAAACCTACCTAAGGAGACAAAAGACCTGTATGCAGAAAACTATGACACTGATGAAAGAAATTAAAGATGATACAAACAGATGGAGAGATTTACCATGTTCTTGGATTAGAAGAATCAACATCATGAAAATGACTATACTACCCAAAGCAATCTACAGATTCAATGCAATTCCTATCAAACTACCAATGGCATTTTTCACAGAACTAGAACAAAAAATTTCACAATTTGTATGGATACACAAAAGACCCCAAATAGCCAAAGCAATCCTGAGAAAGAAAAACGGAGCTGGAGGAATCAGGCTCCCTGACTTCAGACTATACTCAAAGCTACAGTAATCAAGACACTATGGTACTGGCACAAAAACAGAAATATAGATGAGTGGAACAGGATAGAAAGCCCAGAGAAAAACCCACACACATATGGTCACCTTATCTTTGATAAAGGAGGCAAGAATATACAATGGAGAAATGACAGCCTCTTCAATAAGTGGTGCTGGGAAAACTGGACAGCTACATGTAAAATAATGAAATTAGAACACTTCCTAACACCATACACAAAGATAAACTCAAAATGGATTAAAGACCTAATTATAAGATCGGACACTGTAAAAATCTTAGGGAAAACATAGGAAGAACACTCTTTGACATAAATCACAACAAGATCCTTTTTGACCCACCTCCTAGAGAAATGGAAATAAAAACAAAAATAATCAAATGGGACCTAATGAAACTTAAAAGCTTTTGCACAGCAAAGGAAACCATAAACAAAACAAAAAGCCAACCCTCAGAATGGGAGAAAATATTTGCAAATGAAGCAACTGACAACGGATTAATCTCCAAAATATACAAGCAGCTCATGCAGCTCAATATCAAAAAAAATAAACAACCTAATCCAAAAATGAGCAAAAGACCTAAATAGACATTTCTCCAAAGAAGATATACAGATTTCCAACAAACACATGAAAGGATGCTCAACATCACTAATCATTAGAGAAAGGTAAGTCAAAACTACAAGGAGGTATCACCTCACACTGCTCAGAATGACTATCACCAAAAAGTCGACAAACAATAAATGCTGGAGAGGGTGTGGAGAAAAGGGAACCCTCTTACACTGTTGGTAGCAATTTAAATTGATATAGCCACTGTGGAGAACAGTATGGAGGTTCCTTAAAAAACTAAAACTAGAACTACCATATGACCCAGTTATCCCACTACTGGGCATATATCCTGAGAAAACCATAATTCAAAAAATGTTCATTGCAACACTCTTTACAATATCCAGGACATGGAAGCAACAATATCCAGGACATGGAAGCAACCTAAGTGTCCATCGACAGATGAATGGATAAAGAAGATGTGGCATATATACACAATGGAATATTACTCAGCCATAAAAAGAAATGAAATTGAGTTATTTGTAGTGAAGTGGATGGACCTAGAGTCTGTCACTCAGAGTGCAGTAAGTCAGAAAGAGAAAAGCAAATACTGTATGCTAACACATATATATGGAATCTAAGAAAAGAAAAAAGGTTCTGATGAACCTAGGGACAGGACAGGAATAAAGATGCAGATGTAGAGAATGGATTTGAGTACACGTGGAGGGAGAAGGGTAAGCTGGGACGAAGTGAGAGAGTGGCATGGACATATATACACTACCAAATGTAAAATAGATTGCTAGTGGGAAGCAGCCGCATAGCACAGGGAGATCAGCTTGGTGCTTTGTGTCCACCTAGAGGGGTGGGATAGGGAGGGTGGGAGGAAGACACAAGAGGGAGGGGATCTGGTGATACATGCATACGTATAGCTGATTCACTCTGTTATACAGCAGAAACTAACACACCATTGTAAAGCAATTATACTCCAATAAAGATGTTTAAAAGAAAAAAAAGGAAAGAAAATAGAAAAAGAGAAATGCAAAAAAAAAGAAAGCTAGACATGTTGGGCTCTGTGCTGGAAGAATATGTGGACTGATAGAAAAATCAATATAGGTGCAAATAAATGCAGTATAATGTGCCAAGTGCTATAATAAAGGCTGAAGAAAGAACAGCGAGAGTCCAGAGGTGGGAGTAAATACTGTTTTTAGGAGAGAAGTACCACAGAGGTGGTGCCCTGCAAACTTGGTCTGGAAGATGACTCAGATTCCTCCAAGCAGCCAAGGGGAAGGGCCTTGCAGACCAGACAACTTGATGAGAGAATCACCTTAGACGCAGCTAGAAAAATATCAACGTTGTGACAACGTACGACTTGGAAGCCATCGCCATCTTTCAACAGTTTCCATTTTCCTGCAGCCTGCAGAGGATGCCTGTGGTCATTCAGCTGGAGGGGAGGATTATTTTTGTGTCTATATGAAAGGTGCCCCGGAGATGCTGGCTAGGTTCTGCAGATCTGAAACAGGTACTAACTGACACTTATCTCTTTCAGGAGGCAAAAATATTTTAAAAGCTCAAACACACAGAGCAAACCAACCTAAATCAATGAATGTGGAGGTGGTTATTTTCTCGGTAAGTGGGAAGTGGGCTCAGTAGATCTGCTAAGGCAGAGGTGGTAACTTAAAAGCAGAGAAGCAGTGAGTAAATGTCAGCCAGAAAAGCTCAACCACAATGGGGCATCAGAGAGGGAGGTGTGAAGCAAGCCTCAGAAGCCAGAACAGGGAACTACAGCGGGGTCAGAGGACCAGGGAGGGTGAGAATGAGGAGTGTTAAAAGGAACCAAAGAGACAGGTCTGAACCCTAGATTAATTCTGCAGACAGGGATGCTCTGTCACCTCCGGGGGGCTGGCATCACTTATGGGGTCTTAGATCAATGAGAGGAGAATATAAAAAAGATAAATCTTTTAGGAAAAAAAAAGTGATTAGAGTAAATTAGATGGTATTAGAGCAAGGTAATTGATCATTTTCACAGCAATTTCATCTTTCAGGGCCAGATTTTGAGCTGATTTGTATTGTTTCTTAGTCTTATAAACATATGCACTCTCTAAGCTGCAGCCCAGATTTGTAAGAATATTGTTGCATTCAAATGAGTTCATTTGGATAAAACTGACCTTTTTACTCCTGATTTTCGTCTATATTCTCCTTACAATTGCTGATAGCCATCAACTTGTGCACAGAATTCTAAGATTTGACAAATGATTGCTTTAACTTCTCTCTCTACTTCGAGTCTTTTTTTAGAAGTCCCTCTTTTTTCTGATTTTGATCTTCCTCATAGCTCCCATTAACTCCATCCTTCACAGACTGATGGTCTGTTCTTGGCTGTTCATTTTTTTTTCAGATGTCCTTTGCCACCCCTTATTCATCTGGTAGCCCTTCCAATTCTTATTGTCCTAAATTCTGATCCTTGACATATGCTAATATCATATTCATACAGTTGGCACTTTAAAAGACCTTCAGAATCCCTTAGATATGTCTTCTTTCAAGAATCAGTAGTACACCTCCTTCGAGTCTGGAGAGGTAGTGAGTGCAAATTGAGTTCCTTATATGAAGTAGAACTCAGTATTCTTAATTACGTTCAGGAGATACATTGTCCTCAGCAGAGGACAATCTGTAGATTATTTTTTCTTTCGAAGTTTCTCAGTTTTTAAAGTTTGTTTTTGAATTGTTTATGACAAAGGAGTAAAGAAATACTGTGGAAGATTGAATAACAGATCATCTGCATCACTTATCTTTGATTTTGTGTTGCTGGTAGAGAGATCCTCACTTACATACAATTATTAACCCCTCTGCACAAGATGTGGATATCCTCGGTTCCACATTACTATTTACAACCTAAGTCTATCTACTCTAATATAATCAGTAATCACCGTCCCTTCCTTACCCTGTGTCTATTTCCCCCAACTATAAAATGTGGGATTGGGTGATCTCTAAGAAGCCTTTCGCCATGACATTTTAATCTTCTAAATAGAATCACAAATATATGCGGTTCACAAATATATGAACGGCACTCTCAGGTTTAACATTCAAGGTGTTAGCTATTCTTGAGGAAGCATAAAGACCCATAACACACAGGATTTTGTAATTTTTCAAGATACAAATTTTAATAATAAAAGTTAAGGTCATGTGTGAAGACAAGATTTATGTCGCTAGAAGTGGAATGTAGCTGCCACCCAGCTGTCACATACAAATTAAACAGTGATGTTCTCATTTAAAAGCACCAGTGAGAGAGACATTATTATAAATATGACAAAATTTAAAAATGAGGATAAATTGTGCTGGATTTCCAACTATCCCAGGTTTTCCCAGAGAATATCAGGAGCCTATTTATCATGCTTCCTAGAATATAGTTATCATTTTCAAACAGGGTTAAAGAATAGGGTTTTGATTTTTTTTTGAGTCAAATTATATTCAGCAAAAATTTCCAATTAGGAAAATCAAGATGTATAAAAAACTGACATCATAAAGGGGAAGTAGAAGAGTTTCCTGAGATGACTTAGGGGGAAAAAGAATCAGGAGCAATACCTTATCAAGATTCACCCTTTCATGAGTTTAGCCAATTTCTATTGAGCTTGACTATGTATTGGATGCCCCTCAAGGCACTGAGGATTCAGAAGTGAATAAAATCAAATCCTTGCCCTCACAAAGCTTATATCCTAATTGGGGGAAATAATTAATAAGTTAATCTATAAAATATTGTCAGGCAGTGATAAATGCCCTGAAAGAAGAAAAAAAGCAGGTTAAAAGGATTTTAAAAATGACAGAGAGCACCGTATTACATGGGGAGATTAGGGAAGTCCTCTGAGGGGGTAACATTTGAACAGAGATCTGAGTAAAGTCAGGGAGCAAAGCATGCAAGTATCCAGGGACGGAGCACTGCAGGCAATAGGAATAGTGGAGGCAACAGGCCTCGACACAGGATTTTGCTAGAATGTTGTAGAATCCCGAGATACCCAAGTGCCTGAAGCAGTGAAAAAGCGAAGAGTCATAAAACAGAGACTCAAAGCAGAATACATTGGTGAGAAGATTTTGGAATTTTTCTTTTAGTTCTAGTTAATGAGAAAATATTAATCCAATTTATAATAGAAAGTCATGAAGTTAAATGATGAGAATTTAACAAATTCTATATTAAGGTGCATTTTCTTTTATAATATTCTCTAAGATCATGAGGTAGGATTCATATCTGATTATCTGAGTATTCACCAACGTGCCTAATATAGGATCTAAAATAAAGTAGTAATTTAGTAACTGGACTGTGGAATGAAGGATGTAGCTACTTATACTCTACTCCAGAGAGAAGTTTCTTCATTGTATTCTTATCCACGTTGAATTATTTCTCATCAAGAAATTCAACTCTGATTTTTTTCTTAAAGGAGTTTACTGACCACGTGATCATTTCCCTCCCAAGTCCTACTAACATGATAGAAAAGAAAGTTTCAGAGAAAACTAGAGAAGGAATAAGTGTAGATGAGAGATTTCTATATATTTCTGTAAGTCATAAAGTAAATGGAGGAGTGGTAGCTGAATCAGCAGGATAGAAGAAGCTATAGCTTATACCAAGACAGAGAGATTGCAGGAGGAAAGCTGGTTCACCCTGTAGAACCCCGGAGAGAACGAGACTCTGATATGCCATGTACTGTGGAAGGTGGAGATGAGACTGAGGACAGTGAACATAGGAGTGGACTGACAGCAGGCACAGAAGTTGGTTCCCTAGGTCTCCCTATCCTTCCCCTTCCTCTTCCTGAAATCTTAACTCCACTCTGGACAGAAAAAGGAAAAAATGAGGGATCAAGAAAGAGCTCTTGGCCCCCAAATTTACTTTTTAAGAAACACCTGAGATTTATTTTATTTTAGAGGAGAGGTCCCACTACCTAATGTAACCCAGTTAGACTCCAAGCCTCCCATTTCAAATTCTGAAAACTCTTCAAATCCTTGGCTGATGTCATGTATTTACTGACTGTTACAGATGGAGGCTGAAATAAATGATTCCATATTCAACTATTACTATAGTATCCTGTAGGCAGTACGTACTAAATAAATGTCTACTAAACTAAAATGCTTACAAGCTAAAAAAGTTTTAAAAATATATGACTAACAAAAAATTTTAAAAACCAACAGAAGAGTTGGAAGATAAACACATTGTTTTAAAAAAAAATGGAGTTGAAAAACTGGAAGAAGCAGCTAAAAGATATAAAAGTAGTTACCTCTGAGAAGGAGAAGGGGTGGGGTGCTGTGAAGACAGGAGCTATTGGTTTTCAGTACTATAAACTTTTGGGTTCTTTTTGATTTTTTAAACGTGTGCATGTATTACATTGATAAAACTTAGAAATTTCAAAACGAAGCAATAAATCCAACTGTTGAGATTATATGGATACACTTTAATAGTGACTTTCTTCCAAATCCAGAGAGAGAAGGTGGAGTCAGAGTTAACATTTCTGGGACTTCTCATAATGGAGAATCACTTGAAAAAGGAAACAAAACCAGTCTTGAAGGAACTGAGCTAGGCCCCATCAGGACTGCGATGATTACCGGTATGGGTTTCAGGAAGACTGTCAAATTACATGTATCCCAGGCATAAGCAAAATACCATGTGAGCTGAGTGAGTTCATGTAACTGAGGCGGAGAGAACAAAACTTGGCTGTCAAGTTTGTTACCCTCTGCTCCAGTTACCTGGGAACATGTGTAGCTCCCCCACCCCCAGCACGACCCTGAGCTTTGGAGACAAGGACCGTAGCTCATTCTCTTTGTCTGATGCCCTCTGTTCCTACCCAGGATCTGTGCAGAGCTAATAGGCTCACAACAAATGTTGAAAGAAGAGAATGGGATTCTCATCAAGAACCCCAGTGAGACCTCTGTGTGAAGGGGGCGAGACCCTGCTGAACTGTCCTTCAGGGCGGTGGGGTAGGCATGGCCTGTGATGATCAAATCCAACACGGCCAGCCCTAAGTGCTTTTTTTCTTTACTTAATTGGAATCCAGATGCCAAGAATAGTTTTATGTTATCAGACGAGGCCCATATAACTTTCACCACTGACAGCTGTCAGTCTTCTGAGGATTAGTCGTAAAGCACTTAAATATTTATTTATTCACTTGTGCATATTTTGGAAATATGCGATGATCTGGGACATGATGCGGTTATGGGAGGGAAATGCAGACGTAGTGTTTGGGCACCCATGACAGATAGGCCTGATAAACGGTTATGAAAAAAGCAGAAAGCGATAAATGCCCCCAAGAGCACCAACAATGTGGTACAGTCACTCGGAAGAGGGAGAGCTCAGTTCTGGATGCTGAGAGGTTTCTACACAAAGCAAGCCCACTTTCTTTGTCATCTAGGTGACAACCTTCAAACAGCCATTACTGTTGCAAAGAATTCTGAAATGATTCCTCGAGGGAGCCACGTGATCCTTGTTGAAGCCAATGAACCCGAAGAGTTTGTCCCTGCCTCCGTGACCTGGAAGCTGGTAGAGAACCAAGAGCGTGGGCCTGGAAAGAATGTGAGTGAATGTTGCAAAGTTCCTGCACGGGCTGGGGCAGATGGAATACAGCCCTAACCCTGGGCAGCTCTCTCTTGGCATTAGAAGTCACCACAGTAAAAAGCCCTCCCATCTGCCCAGAGTTTTACTGTTTGAAAAGCTTTTAGCATTTCCGCCAGCACTTCTCAGTCTTGGCCTCACGTAGAAACGACCTAGAAGAGTTTTTAAGCTTCCAAAGCCAAGACTACGGATTCAATCAGAATCTCTGGGCTGGGAACTGACATCAGTCCTTCCCCCGGTGATTCCAATGTGCAGATGTGGCTGAGAACCACATCTTGCTTGTACCTATATCCATTTTTAATAGAGATGGTATACTTTAAAATTTTTATTTTATTGAAGAATAGCTGATTTACAATGCTGTGTTAATTTCTGCTGTACAGCAAAGTGATTCAGTTATACATCTATATATTCTTTTTCATAGTCTTTTCCATTATGGTTTATTACAGGATACTGAATATAGATCCTCACTACTTTTTAATAAAGAGTCCACTTATGAGCTTAATGCCTCTCCTGAAGGTTTGTCATTGCAGGAAGAAGTCGCATCATAGTCTCAGGCTTTCCTGCTCCTCTCCGGCTCCCTCCCACCCCACTTTCTCTCCTCGACTTCCAAGAAAAGCACAGGGAATCCAGTCCCTGCCTCAAGTGAACACTTTACAACAAGTCTTTGGTTGGCGGTTTTACAATGGAGGTTGGAAGGGGAGGGGTGTATCACCTTGCCTCCCAGTCTAGTACATCAAAATATTTTTTCTTCCAAATACAGTGCTTCCCCCAGTGAATTCCTCTAATGAAGAAAAGGTTCTCATCTTTTATACTATCTGAATTTAGAGTCCTACCTAAATGTAAGACCCTCTGAAAAATGTTGCATCAACAGCCATTACCAGCTATTGACATGATGAATGCATACACAGTCATCAGATGCTTTCTCCTGGAGCTTAGCCAGCTGGGGCTAGAACCCAGTGATAGGGCTACACTGACAGGTGAAAAACAGGACAGAGAGCGTTTCAGGAAAGGAGTAGTGCTGGTGCAGGGGTCACAGGATGTGGAAGAGGATCTGGGCACTGTGAGGGAATAGGTTACCTGTGGGGTGGGGAGAGGTCAGGTTAGGCTCTGAAGAAAGAGTCTACCTATTGTACAGGGAAGAAATTGGGGCATGATTTCTGAAGGAATGAATGGTAAGAGATCTTAGGAAACAAAAGGTTGAATGAAGAGGAGAAGGAAGAGAAGGGAAGAATGTTTCCTCTTCTTCCTTGGAATCACTCATTGGTACCTTGGAATGATTTCCTCAGTAGACTGACATCACACGTATTATTTCCCAGAATAAGATACAGAGCATCATGTTGCCGAAGTATTCTCTGCTCATGTAATTTGGGGGGGAGCATTTTGAGTATCTTCTTCATATGAGTCTAAGTTCTATGGGTAAATTCCATATTGTATATTTGCTGGTCCTCACCCTGTTGTGTAACATGAATACACTTCCTTCCATAAAATGTAGGAAAGCAACAACATTCCTTAAGAGCCAATGTAGAAATAATGCCCTTTTGAGTTTAGGAAACCTACATTAACATTGGAAACAGTTCAGTGCCTGATGGAGAAAGAGGGAGCTGTTACCATTTCGCAGTGAGTGGGAAATCATACCAAGTGATATTGCAGCATTTCAACAGCTTGCTTCCAAAAGTAAGTACTGGAGAAATGATGCGTTTTATTTTGCTCCTCAAATTACTGAGATAAAAAAGGGTAAGAGAACAGTGAAGGGGACGATCAGCGAGGTTATCTCAGAGTTAGGAAATAAACACCCCCAAACAGGCACTGCGCTTTCAGGAGTTTCCCACCCCCCTAAACCTCCTGGTCCAGCACATGAGCATGGCCTCCTGTCCAGCTTTTGAGGCTGGTACTGCCCCTCGCCCCGCCCCTGGGGCCAGTCCAGCCCCTGCGTCCTTCCTTCCTCCCTCCCGAGCAGAGAGAACCTCCAGCTAGTTCCAAAGACGCTGCCTGTTTTCCGTGTCTGTTTCTCTCTGAAAGTCACCAACTCATGTCAGGCTGAACTCTATTCCCCTTCCTGCCTGGATTCTTAAATTACAGCAGAAGGAAACAAAGACTTCATGGTTTATTCTCAAAATCATTTGTTATCTTGTCGCTGTGTGTGTATTTTCAAATAGTGCCCTGCAGGGTTGTGCTGTCAGTGGGAAGGAGATAAGTGGAGAACCGAGCCCAGGGCAACAACCATCTGTTAGCAGTGTCTTGAAAGTCCTGTCGCCTTACCAGTCAAGGACCATAGAATCTAGACCCCCCAGGCTTCTAGAAAGCCGTTAGTGCAGTTCCTCATTGGAGAGACTGGAAAGCTGAGGCTCAGAGAGGTTGTCTCTTGCCTAAGGTTTGCACAATTTGGGGCAGAGCTAGGAATAGAACCCTGATTCTCAACTCATGATCTATTGCTCTTTCCTCTGCTTAGTCTTCAGTTACGGAGACAGTGTTTATTAAAAAGAACTGTATTTCCTTAAGCGTTTTAATCTTATATGCTCTTCTGCTTTTTAGTTACTTTTTATTCATTAGCGCTTACCCCATCTTGGAAAAATGGCCTGGAACAAAGTAATAGACTTGTGATGGAAAACTGAAAGTGAAAGTTAAATATTTTTTCTCTTTTTTCCCCTTCCTGACATTTGGTCTAATGTCACACCACCCAATGCTATATTAAAACGGTGGTCAGGAGTCATTTTTCAGGACTGTTCTTTTATTTTAAAAGTGTTCAACTTTCTAATCTTCTTGAAATCGTTGTTTTTCTCTTTAGATTCTGGTGAATGGAACAATTTTTGCAAGAATGTTCCCTGGGCAGAAATCTAGCCTCATTGAAGAATTTCAGAAATTAAAGTAGTTGTTATTGCATGAAAAGTGTGTATTTGTTATTTATTGCTGTGTAACAAATTACCCCAAATCATAGTGGCTTAGAATAACATCATTTTTTTTTTTACATTGCTGTGGGTCAGGAATCCAGGTGTGCTTAGCTGAGTCTTCTGGTTCTAGGTCTCTCACAGGTGTAATGAGGTGTTGGCCATGACTGTAGGCATCTTGCAGGGGAAGGATCTGCCACCAGCCTCACTCATGTGTTGTTGGCAGGATTCAGTTTCTTGTGGGCGGTTGGGCTAAAGAGTCTGTTTTTTACTGGCTGTTGGGCAGAAACCACCCTTGTTTCCTTGCCACGTGGGTCATTTCATAAGGAAGCTCACAGTGTGTCAGCTAGCTTCCATGAGAGAGAGCAAGTAAGAAGAGTCAGAGGGAGAGAGAAAGAGAGGGAGAGAGAGAGGTATGACCATTTTTTATATCTTCATCTTAGAAGTAACATCTTATCCCGTCACTTTATTCCTTTCATTAGAAGCAAGTTGCTAGGTCAAGTCCACACTCAAGGGAGGGCATTAGACGTCATGAATACTAGGAGGTGGGCCATTTCAGAAGCTGTCTACCCCGGACAGCATTCCTTCTGTGGCCCATAGGGCATATCTTAGAGGAAGATCCCCTGCTTGGATATAGAGTATAGAAACAACAGGGGTTTGTACAGCTCAGAGTGGAAAAAAGTGGAGAAGTGTGAGAGTTATCACCTGGAATTATTTGAGGTTGGTCCATCAGAAGCTGTGTGAATAATTTCAGGTCCTCCAGGAAGGAGATGAAATGGCATTTTCACTGTTTTGGGTATTGAGGCCAAAGTCAGAAAAAGAAAAAGTCCTTTCTTATCTCCTTCAAAAATACAGATGACCAAGTCACATCAGAGTGAAACGGTTCTTCTTGAGACCAGACCTATGTATTACTTGCTGGGACTGTTACAATTTCTGGACTGCAGATTTCTGGAAAGTGAAAAGGAATGGAGAGTAGTGAAACTTAGATAATTGCTGATAAGTAGTAAATAAAATCAAGAGACTGCCTTTGACTATTATTTTTTGTTGCCCAAGCATTCTTAGGGAAGTTTCCAAAACTGCTTATTAACTCCCATAATGCCTTGAGGCTGGGTTAGTAACAAGTGTTTAAAATGACTATTTTACTTACATGGTCATTGTATGATATTGGCTGAAGAAAGTAATTTTACCCTTCTCAAATACCTGAGAAGTGTTGCCAACTTAAATGCTTACTTTTGAAAAGCTGTATTCCCCTAAAGAAACATCAATTCAGGAGGATATATGCTGTCTCAGAATAAGTTATCCTCTCAATTTCCAGATCTTGATCTTCATTCAGAATTTATTCTTTATTCAGACAACACTAGAAGATGTAAGATTCCTCGTGTGATATAAAGACTAAATATGTACCTTACGCCTGAAGAAAGGAAGCCATTTTCAGCAAATGTGTATAGTCTTGATATGTACATGAACACAAACAAATGTTTATAGGGTGATTTTCATATATACTAGCCAAATAGTAGGTTAAACCGTATGAATCTGTTTACATGTGACAATTTTTTTTTTTTTTTTTTTTTGCGGTACGCGGGCCTCTCACTGTTGTGGCCTCTCCCGTTGCGGAGCACAGGCTCCGGACGCGCAGGCTCAGTGGCCATGGCTCACGGGCCCAGCCGCTCTGCGGCATGTGGGATCTTCGCGGACCGGGGCATGAACCCGTGTCCCCTGCATCGGCAGGCGGACTCTCAACCACTGCGCCACCAGGGAAGCCCCACATGTGACAATTTTTGACCAATAAAGATGGCCGTTTCTTATGTGTCAACTAATAAGGAAATTCTCTGAGAACTTCATTTTTCCCTGTATTGTGTTATTTCATGTGTTTTTGGCAAGTTACCACTGAGCCTTTAATAGTATTGCCATTAATCAATACCTCCGATGTATTATTTACTTATAATAGAAGACAGTGTGTCTTGCATCAGAAACTCCTTTTCTTTAGTAGTAGCTTTAAATTTTACTCTTCCCTTTATACTGTTGTGTTTGTACACCAAACTGGTATAGGTGGGGCCATGTTATCTCATTTTCACTCCAAGATGCATCAGGAATATGTGTATATATCTCTAGTTATATCTATTAAACCATTTCCCAAATGTTTCTCTCCCTAGTGTCTACATGTTAAACTTTCAGCAGCAGTCAGCAACCAAAACACAGATGGACTAGGTTGTGATCTGTGCATTAGGGTGTGGAAAGTGCTGTGATTATGACAGCACACACTTCAGCTTGGTCTTGGTGGATATAATCCAACAGGACTTCTTTTGAAGTGTGTGATCATCTTTGTGGACATCCTTGGCAGTATCACCATCACTTCCATGTGATTGATTGATTGAAACAATTTAAATATACAAGGGCATTATCCCTCTGGGAATAGTTATCTCCAAGTCTTTTTCTTTCAGCCTGATTCCACATGTGTTCAGGGGACACACACACACACACACACACACATCGCGTGTGATCTAGTTATGATGGAAATTACTCAAGTGAGGCATTAAGCTTAATTAAAATTAAGCATTAATTTTTCTTATCCTTTCCCCTGCAGTGATTATGTAGGCATGTGTGGAGATGGAGCTAATGACTGTGGGGTGAGTAGAAATTACTTCTTCTAATGCAGGGGGGGTCACTGATATCCCTTTTAAGGACCCCACATCTCCTGGGGTCTGACTCTTCACCCTTCTGCCAACAATCACATCACTTAATCATTCTGATGTTTGTATTCACTTCTACTGGAGTGTGGGTTGAACGTGGTTTAGAGTAAAGTGAGATGAGTCACTTCCGCTGTTTTCTAGCAACTCCTAGAATAATAAAGACAAGGGAAGGCTACATAGGCTCCCATATTTCAGACGCAAAAGGGACTTTTCAAGGCTAGCTGGTTTAAATCTCTCCTGTTATAAATAAGGAAATGAGACTCAGGGAGGTGAATACTTTTTTTTTTTTCCTGAAGTCATGCAGCTGGTAAAGGCTTAATGAAGGAAGAATTTGAAACTGATGGTAAAGCTTTGACTTATGTGTAAATTGTGTTTATCCCTGCCAGATTTCTACACCAGGGTTACTTTTTACAAGTTGGCTATACCCCAAAATTCTTACACTCAGCAAAATCATAGACCAAATTATTTGGTCATTACATACAATAGCAAACCTAAATTACAAGATTCTCAGCAGATTACTTCTCTAACACAATAGAAGGCAGTGCCTATTTTATAATCTGAGTTTCGAAGATATGGTTGAAACAGTAGCTTACTTGAAGATTGTTGTACATAAGAAAATATTTTAGGAGCTAATTTGTGGAATGAGAAGTAAAGAGAATTGCTTTGTATTTCCAAAGTCTATTAGATACTTAAGGTCTAGGTATTTGTTTTACTTCCTTCTTAAATATTTTCTTTAAAGTTCTGTGAACAGCTATGTTCATAATTAGAGATCTGTTATGAATTTTTCTGCCTCATACTTCATGAGAAGAAGCTAGTTGTTAGTCTCCTCTTCCAAATCTAGAGTGAGTACCCATTCTCATTAATTATGTGGAATTTAGAACAAAACAAATAAACTGGATGTTATAAAGGACATAGTCTCTTCCTCCGAAGAGTTCATTATCTGATGGGGGAAAAAAATCATGCATAAAACTAACCCTAACATAAAGTAGATGGTCCTAAATTACATCACAGAGATATAAAATATTAAGGGAGAAAGGAAGAAGAAGGAAATATTCTAATATTAATTGAACATGAATTTAGTGTATACTGGCCATAGTAACCAGGTACTTTGCACTTTCTACAGAGCTACAGAAATACGAAATCTCATTTTATGTTCGTACAATTCTCATAGGATTAGGGGCTCACTGGACTGCTCGTTGGCCACTCTCTGCTCTGGGCATTCTCTGGACAGTTTCTAGTCTTGATGAGAAATGAATTAGCCCTTATATCAGTGAAACAACATATATTCTGGAACGATTCTCTGATGTGTGCATCTGGTCCTTTCCTCCAGTGAAGATGCTGTATGCCCCACACTTCGTCCCAGCAGTTAGCTGGTTGGCCGGATCAGGCAGCCGGCAGCCTAGGAAAAGGTGGGAATTAGTTTTTCCTATAGTTCATGAAGGTGGCCTGATAAGTGTAAGAACTGTGATTGTAAAGGCCCTCACAAAGTTCCATCCAAATTCTGTCATCTTTTTAATAGATTTCTGGAATGAGTCCTTCCATTTTCTTATCATGTCTACACCCCCTCAACCAATACACACACACACACACACACACACACACACACACACACCACTCTTCTACCACTGGGTCATTGTTTACTTGGTGCCTCTTTCATTGGTGACTGCGTGTATCCAGGTGGCAGAGCAGCATAAACAGAGATCCAGGGGTGGGAGAGTGCAATGTTATCAACTCTATAACGTGAAGAATAGCCTCGCGCTGTTTGAAGAGTTAGAGCTTGGCCTGAGGAGTCGTGGGTGTAACATGGCTTTATCATTCCAGGCTTTGAAAATGGCTCATGCAGGCATTTTGCTGTCAGAACAGGAGGCATCTGTGGCCTGCCCTTTCACCTTGAAAACACCCAACATCGAGTGTGTGTCTCATCTCATCAAGTAGGCCACCTATCCCCTTTCTATCCCCTGACCGACAGGCTCACTGTCTGGCTCTGGACAGAATTCAACTATAATTGAAAGTGATAAGCAGAGGCTCGGGTAAAGTGCTACTGAGTATCATTTAAGGGGGCCATGAGTGTTGCTTGAGAATGCTGGTAAAAGCAACAAAAAGTGACTTATGCTGAGCTTTGAAGGACACATGGCTGTGTCATGTGGACAGTTGAAAACTAGAGTTGATATTTAAAAACCTATTGTATATCTGACTTCTCTCCTTTATTTTGTATGTTGGATGCTTACTGGAACCTTTATCTCAGGAGTTGTGGATGCGGGGGAAAGAGAAAAGGAACCCTCCACCAGAAAGCTTCCCCCAGTAGTGTTATGTCTCCAAAATACAAGTTAGTGAATACCCAAAGTGATTGCACCAGAGACTTTTACAATGGATTGGCAATTGGATTAGGGAAGGGGAAGGAATTAAAAACTGTTTATTTTCCCAGTATAGCTCCCTTACATCCACTGCACTCTCATTTCTGATCTTGTCTCTACTCATATTTTTTTTGGTCTAATTATTATCAATTAAATAAAGGTTTTATTGGCTAAATAACTAACAAACAACCATAAACCCTATGATGTGATCCAGGCCAGTAGCTATATGTAGAGATTCATGAATTATTATTCTTAACCAGTGTTTTGATTGCAATATTAAACACTCAGTATTTGTGTGTACATTTGCTCTAAATTAACATTAAAACAAATAATGACATTTTTAGGGATTTCTGCTATGGCTCAAACTTCAGGCTGACAATGGAGAAGGACGATATAACATCCAAGTAGCACATAAAGATATAAAACAATAGAAGGCCTGGTTTCTATGAAAACTCCAAGTACTGGGCCTTGAGACTTCCCTGGTCGTCCAGTGGTTAAGACTCTGTGCTTCCACTGCAGAGGGGCACAGGTTCGATCCCTGGTTGGGGAACTAAGATTCCACATGCCACATGTCACAGCCAAAAAAAAAAAAAAAAGAAATTTATTCATACAGTTAAGAATAAAACATCAAATTTTTTTTCATTTAACATACCCTTTTTATTGAAGTATAGTTGATTTGCAATGTTGTGTTAATTTCTGCTGTACAGCAAAATGACTCAGTTATACATACAATTACCTTTTTTTTAATATTCTTTTCCATTATCACAGGATACTGAATATAGTTCCCTGTGCTATACAGGAAGATCTTCTTTATACATCCTGTATATAATAGTTTGCATCTGCTAATCCCAAACTCCCACTCCATCCCTCCCCCCCACCCCACCCCCCCTTGGTAACCACAAGTCTGTTATCTATGTCTGTGAATCTGCTTCTGTTTCATAGATAAGTTCATTTGTGTTGTATTTTAGATTCCACATATAAGTGATATCATATGGAATTTTTCTTTCTGACTTGCATCAGGTTTTATACTGTGTGCATAAATTTTTTCCCTCTGATTTTTCCTGTAATACTGCGGGGTAACTTCAGGCCATCTTCACGGCCGATGGTCTGGAGCACATCACAGAATGTTGAGGTTTATACAAAAAAAGACAACCATGAAGATCTCAGCAGGTACCTTGGTGCATCTGAATGTGCAGCGGCCGTTGGGAATTACCTAAATGTGCTAGTCTCTGAGTGGCTACAAAGCAGCAAGACAGCTTGACCCCTCTCCCTGAGTACTGGGTGCCTGTACCTGTGTCCTTCATGCCCTCAAACAACATCACCTCCCCTACCTTCAAAGCAGCTTCCCTTGCTAACTCCCATGTTTTCTGCTTCTGAGGACCATTTGGTCCTTAGAGTCCATCTTTGAGGCTCAGAACATCAGAGTGCTTTTAACTCTTTCCTCTTTCTCATCCCTGGCGAGCCAGGCATTATGTTTTAGTGGTGTGTCTTTTGGAGAGTCTCTCCAAGCCTTACCCTTAATATCTCTATTGCCTTAACCTGGTTTGTGTCATGGTGACTACATATCCAGAGTGTTTGGGACACTTGCCAGACTTCATGCTTCCCAGCATCAACACAACCCATGCAGGTCTTTTAAAATATTGTGCTTGAAAATGTGGTGGATTAAGAATGAGACAGAGCCTTGAGCTGGAGGGCTCACATTCCAGTAAAGGGTATAGATATATGCAGATGTAATTGCATAACACAGAATCTTCTGCCTGATAAGTAATAGGTGCTCAATAAATTAGCTTTAAATAAATGAACGTCCCAATAATATAGTCATCGTTCCAGTAGTTCAGGATGATAACTCAAGCCAAAAGGGAAGGTTTCAAAGGAAGGTTGCAATTTGAAGGATGGATAGGATGTATGGAAATACGAAGGAGGTGGGAGGGAATTCCAGGTGGGGGAATGGAGAGCCATGTTCAGAAATGGGGTTTTCATTGGAGGGTGCAGGGACCTGATAGCCAAACTGGGCTGGAAGGCTTCTCAGACGGGATCTGTGGAGGGGAAGCTGGAGTGCCAGGTGTGGAGGCCTTACATAGGGGGTTCAAACTCCAGGACGGTTGCACCAAGTGCCTACTTGATTCATCCAAAAGACAGTGGCACTTGAACTTTGGATGCCCTTTCTCATGCCCAGTGCATTTCTGGAGGCAATATACTGTTTTAAAATACAAGTCAGGGGGTTTCCCTGGTGGTGCAGTGGTTGAGAGTCCGCCTGCCGATGCAGGGGACGTGGGTTCGTGCCCCGGTCCGGGAGGATCCCACGTGCCGCGGAGCGGCTGGGCCCGTGAGCCATGGCCGCTGAGCCTGCGCGTCCGGGGCCTGTGCTCCGCAACGGGAGAGGCCACAGCAGTGAGAGGCCCGCGTACCGCAAAAAAAAAACAAACAAAAAAAACAAGTCAGGATGTTAAATTTCTCTAGCGGCAGATGGCTTAGTAAGACTTCAGGGTTAGGCTGGTTTTACCCTTGCTGTTCTTGATGCGTGCCTGGTCCTGAGAAAACATCCTCTAGAGGAGCAATGAGGTACAGTTTTAGGTACATGGGTCCAGATCCACAGGTTTCCATTTTTATTCTTTGAAACATGATTGACTTGTTATAGTTCAAGTCCTTTAGGACAAGGCCTATGCCTTATTCATTTCTCTGTTGCTGTGCCTACCACGGTACCTCAGAGCATTTGATGAACGTTTGTGGAATGCATTAAGTAAATGAGTGAGCCGCTTAAAATTCACAACCATTTGGAATAGCAGTCATTTTAGAGGCCCATGCCAGGTGTGGAGGCCTCGTATAGGGGGTTCAAACATTCTTCATGCCTTACCATTCTAGATTTTTGCACTTTTTTGTTTTTTTAAATCCGGGTGTCAGTTTTCCTGGAAATGTACAACTGTAAGAAAAAAGGATGAAATCACAAAGTGCATGTCAGAAAACGATCCAGGCTTCACATGCTTGCCATTCTCAGCTGGTCTTCTGCTCCACCCTCTGCGCTGAAAACAAAAAGGCAGTACCTCGCAGCCTGGTAGAAAACATCCACCCAAAGCATCCTGGCTCATCTCCCACCAGAACCTTCTCATCTTGTCCAAGACAATGTGGTTGTTAGTTTGGCTCTTTGGGTTTTATTTCTCATGTCCCTGACCTGTTGACGATGTTTGAGCAGCGGTGTCCATGTCACTGGGAACTGGAAACCAAGAGGATGTGGGCTGCCTCCCATGTGGATTTGCTTCTGCCTTGCTTGTCAAGAGGAGGCTGCAGGAGGGCTTGTTTGCCAAGTTCCCCACTCCTCTTACTTTGGCCTGTCATAATCCACCACCAACCAGACCCAGTTAAAGGAATAACAGTTCAAACAGAATTTTTTAAAGAGGGTAATATTTACTTTTTTATTCTTATGTATTTATTTATTTATTTATTGGCTGTGTTGGGTCTTCATAGCTGCGTGTGGGCTTTCTCTAGTTGCGACGAGCGGGGGCTACTCTTTGTTGAGGTGCGTAGGCTTATCATTGCAGTGGTTTCTCTTGTTGCGGAACACAGGCTCCAGGCGCCCAGGCTTCAGTAGTTGTGGCACGTGGGTTCAGTAGTTGTGGTGCACGGGCTTAGTTGCTCCACGGAACGTGAGATCTTCCTGGACCAGGGATCGAACCCGTGTTCCCTGCATTGGTAGGTGGATTCTTAACCACTGCACCACCAGGGGAATCCAGTAATATTTGCTTTTTTCTTTTTTATTGAAGTATAGTTGACATACAATATTATGTTAGTTTCAGATGTACAACATAGTGATTTGCCATTTATGTACATTATGAATTGATCACCTTGATAAGTCTAGTAACCATCTGTCACCATACAAAGTTATTATAATATTATTGACTAGGGACTATTTACTTGCTAAGCTGCAATTTTTACCATTGTCTTTATCTCTTTGGGTTCCCATACCAGCTCACATTATTACCCTGTGTTCTTCCTCGTGTATTGAAGCCAACAAACCCATTTCATCTCAAATATTGGCGCCACATCTACTCTCCCTATGATGTGAGAGCACCTGGCCCTTAGCTTTATGTCTCTAAGGGACTTTAAAACACACACGGGGAGCAAGTGTTGCTAGGATGGAATGAATCACAGGCGAGTCAGTACTTGACATTTTGCACCTTGTCACAATGTATTGTGTTTATAATGTTCATGTTAATCTTCTTAATTCATTGCAAGCTAGTTGAAAATAAGGACTGTGCCTGATTCATTTATATCCTCCATGACTCTGAGCACAATGCTGGCACCTTATAAGCCTTAAATAAATGTGAACTTATGAATCAGTGGGTGAGGTAATGATTGAAGGAAAGAATGAGTAAGTGAATGAGTGGTTAAATGAATAATTGAGAGGATGAATCAGTGATTAAGTGACTGTATATCAGCAGGCTATTAAAATGAGCTCCTTTTAAAATATAAAAGAGACTGGGAGATATGTGTCATATATAACCAGTTACTTTTATGTTTTCTTAAACAGAGAAAGCCTCGCTGCTCTCGTCTTATCCTTGGGGGTGAGATCATGTATGGTATAATCCACTTTATGGGTACATCACTGCTCTACTGGGTATGAACCAAAATAATTTCTTCCTAGTTCTAATTGCATTTATATCCCTTGTTTATTTGGGGGAGGTGGTGCAGCTCTTACACAGGATTTAATGTTTTATAAATAAATGACATTTCTCAAAATAGATGTCTACAAACTTGAGAACTTGATATAGCTGTGCATGAAACACAGAGCTAGAAATAAGTAGATGTGGCTCCGTTTCTAGGAGTGCTGTTCTTCTCTAGATAACCTGAGACACTTGACCTCCTCCAGCCTCTATTTCTTCACTTAGAGTATGGAGAGAGCATCAGGGGAGCCTAAATATAACTCAGCAGGAAATGCATCCGTCTCCAACTATGGAGTATTTTTGGCAGACTAAGAAGAGATAAAAAGAATGAAAAGTTGTTGAATTTGACTTTGAAGGGCTCAAAATCTGGAAAAATTCCCACACCGGAGCTTTAGTTCTGAACTTGCCCAGAACTTACACGTCATTAGTAAAGGATTAACAATTCTGTAAAAATGTTTTGAAAAGACTTTTGAAATGAAATGATAAAAATAATCATCTAAGAATTAATTAGCTATATGGAAGAAATATGTATAGGTTGAAAGTAATCTGCATCAGTTCAGTCATAACTTACTCTACAGTAAAATGATCCACCAGGCTCAGGGAACTCTGTGGGGAGGGAATTATTGTACTGCTTCCCTAAGACATTTGAGTGGTGAAAGCAGGGACCACAGGACTCCAGCCTCAGTGGGCTATTGATTGCAAGAAGCATACACAGAGGCTAAGGGCCAACTAGGTGGGTAGAAACAAGAAATGGATTGGGAGTCAGGAAACCTGGATTCAAGTTCTGCCTCTATGACTAAAAACAAATTAGATCTTGCCCTTGGCCGAGCCTTTATCTGCCTCCAGGAACTCAGGCTGACTGATTTCCAAAGCCCTGGATAGTTCTCTGAAAACTGCTCCCAGAATAAAAAGTAAAGCTGTCTTTGAAAAGCCCTGTTCCATCTCAACCTGCTTATATATAATTTTACCATTCTGAGGGCAAAAGAATATGAGAAGGAAATGTAAAAAGACAGAGAAAGAATTGGAGGATGAGAGGAACACTGAGAAACTATTTGCGTTCTCTGAAAATTACAAAAGCAGAATTTCAGTTCCAAAGTCTCCATGGATAGAGTTGGAACCAGTCTACTCTGAAACCATTCACTCTGATGGTCTAGACCTAAGTAAGAGTGCCCTCCAAGGACCTTCACCTGGAAACATCTTGACCTTGAGTTCCCTCTCCAAGGGACCAGAAATATTTTCATTTGCGTCAATGTGGTCTGTAATATGCATAGAACCAGATTATGATTTAGTGCTCAGTCAATAGCTATGAAGCAGAGAAACAGACTTGGCAGCAAAAGGTATTGCAAGGCAAGTTCCTGGAGAGTATCGAGCTGACTTTCATGTTTAAATACTTCAATTCCATAAATGTGAACTGAAAAGGAGTTCTATGTCTACACAAACCTTAGAAAGGCAGGTGGTATACCAGAATGAAGTCTGCAATGGGCTTTCTTGGGGTGGGGAACTTGTTCAGTTTGTGAAAGTAGACGGACTCCAAGAGAATGATGTTGTGAACTCAATCCATGGATGAGGATGGAGAGAAAAACGTGTTGAATGATTTGAAGCCTTGACTTCAAATTTTAAGTATGAAGTCCCAGAAGAACTTTCAGGCTTTAATATCTTATGTTGAGAGTTCAACTATCCAGGCTAAGTCTACAGCTGCAAGAATTACTATGGCCAATAAGGAGGGTGTTTCCCAACTGACTGACTCTCATTGCTAATATGGAATTAAGTTAAACACTGGAAAAATAGTGATTTGGTTTTATTCTATCCAATGAGATGCTAAAGATGTTAGGTAAGTTCCTTTCTTCCTAAAGTGGGGAGAAAAGTAACAGCTGCTTCCTGACTACTTTCGAGAACAGTGTTGGGAATGATAAAGACAATATGACACTTATGTTTACTTATGTTTACTTTTCTTTCCTTTTCAGCAACTACAGCTCTTCAGAATTTACCAGTATCTCATGCCAGATGTTGCTACTACCTTGATGGTCTGTTTAACAAGTAAGCTCTTTAGCAAAGTAAACCATATTAGTTGCATTTATCCATGAAATTCTAGAACTATTCATACAGATAAGAGGTTCTGACAATGACACATCTTAACTACCAAGACTTCATTACCTGTGAATTTTTTGAAAGTGGTGTTGGCAGTAAGTTGAGGCTTGAAGTCCTCAGACTTGGCGTTAATATGTCCTGATAGAAAATAGGTCTTAGCCTTACAAAATTGTCAATGCATTCTCAGTTCTTTGTAGGTTTGTGTCTTGTACAAAGAAAAATGTGCAAGAAATCCGGGAAGGGAAATCTTTGAAACCCAAAGGTCATTTTCCATTATTCAGCTATGCTTCACATTGACGTGAAACCAGACTTTTTCTAGGTCTTTGACGTTTGAGAACAAATGCTGTCGCTTTACTGTAGTGGAATTCTCTCAAAAGCAAGGTGCGGCTCACAGCAGTTATTGCTTATTTCCTTCCTTTGAGATGACACTGATAAAGTATTTCCTACCAAGGAACTTAGAGCTTGATACTAACTCTTAGTAAGTGAGAAAGGTGACTGCCTCAACAGAGAGCAAAGAAAAAGAATGATATACTCACCTCCTTTTCCTTGTTCAACAAATGAAGTGTTACGAAAAAACCCAGATAAAACATGCAGCAATGCAGGATATTAACAACCTTGAGAATTTCATGTAGCATCTTTTTTTTTTATAAGCAGATATTCATTTTTAATTATTATTTATTTATTTATTTGTTTTTGGCTGTGTTGGGTCTTCGTTTCTGTGTGAGGGCTTTCTCCAGTTGCAGCAAGCGGGGGCCCCTCTTCATCGCGGTGCGCGGGCCTCTCACTATCGTGGCCTCTCTTGTTGTGGAGCACAGGCTCCAGACACGCAGGCTCGGTAGCTGTGGCTCACGGGCCTAGTTGCTCCGCCTCATGTGGGATCTTCCCAGACCAGGGCTCGAACCCATGTCCCCTGCATCGGAAGGCAGATTCTCAACCACTGCACCACCAGGGAAGCCCCATGTAGCATCTTAGAAACATGAAAGTGATATTGAGGTCATGTATTATATTAACCCAATGACAAAATTTACCAGTGTCAGGGATGTAAGTAATATCAATTTTGATTCTTAGGGTTGAAATGTCTATTTATAGCCCTCTAAAATATTTTCTATGTGTTATTAATATTCACGTGACTGGATAATTTTGAATCCTTGATATTGCTTCTAGAATGTTCGCTGTTTTTTAAAGGAATTTGCATGATTTACTTGTGAAGATGGACAATGATGTTAAAAAGAAAAAAAGAATACCAGGATGTTCCAAGAGCTACGCTAGCAGGCAGTAGCGTGAAAGTGAAGGCCACGGCCATCCTCTACCACGTCCTATCTCTGCAACCTTTGGGAAATTATTTACTAAATAAATAATTGACTCATATGAAAGGTCCTTATAAGGTTGTGAGGATCAGATAACATACCACATGTAAAGTGTATAGTACAGTGCATCACACCCTGTAAGCCCTCATTACAAGATGAATGATATTGTGCTACACCCATCCTTTTTGTCTTTTTTTTTTTGAGATGACTGACTAATTTGGTGAGCCCTTGAAAAGACTTAGCCTGTGTACAAGTAGACTGATGGGAAATTCAAAAACATGGGTGGTAGCCTTGCCACAGAATTGCCAGATGACCTTGAGCAAGTTGTTCTGAGCTTTTGCATACTTAATTCCATGATGCTGGTTATGAATTTGACTCCCAAGGTAATGGGTATACTTTATGCTTTCCCATGGCAATAGCCTGCTGGCTCTCATGCCAGTTGGTCATTCTGTGAAACTTACCCTCTCATCTCAGAGCGAGTTTGGTGGGAGAGTTTGGATGACTCAGGGCAGGACCCCTGTTACCAGTGGGAGAGAAAAGTCTCAGAAGGGTGGTAGATCAGAAGCATAGTGTTCTATTTGAATGACAGCACTTTATCAATTATTATTCAACAAATGTGTAGCTGTCTAAGTAAATGGTGAAGGTGAAAAAAGAGGGTGGAAACTGCTATCTTTGTTTGTTTTTACCACCTGCCTTCAAACACTATTGCTTTCCCATCCCTGCAAGTTCAGTCATCCTACAGGCAAATCATTTCCTGGTCAATTCTAGGTATTCAAATGACATCATCTTTAGCTATAAGAAGTCCAGGTATTATAAATTAACATTTCATGTTTTCATCCAATGCAAAGTTTTCTTCCCCAGATGAAGCCTGACCTATGGCTTGGAGCAGGCAGTGGGAGAGAAGGCCATGGTCTCTATTTTCCTTTGTTTTCTACTTTCACCCCTGCTTCAGCAAATATAAGCAGCAGGACCCCAGGACTTTTTGCTTAAGTGGGGGTACTCTAGTTCTCTCCTGTCAAGTGCCCTCTAACAGGGTAAGCATCTAAACTCAGGCACTTTGCATGGGGCTCACTGGTGAGTTCTTGAGTTCTTCAGAGATTCCCAGTCCAGCGCTCTAGACTAGACCACGCCCTGACATGTGTGGCCCTCTCTCCTCTGACCCCTCAGGATTTCTTTCAGGATCTGCCTTCTAGTGGTACATATCACAAAGCCTTTTTCTTCTGCTGGGCCCTCTAGCCTCAGCTGAACAGTCCACTGGGCAGATTCCTTCCAAGATAGCTCTAGCCTGGCTAGTTTCCATCCCTTCTACTTGACGTACCAGATAGTAGATGTGTAGCTTGTTCTCACTGCTGCCCCTTCTCTCTTCCCTTTGATATTACAGGAAGGGGAATGAGAGCCATTCTCCACCCTGGCCACTTCAGGTCTCTCCTGGAGTGGTTTTTATGACCTCCTTTCATTTGTGTTGTGATGCTGGGAAGAAAACCACAGTTCTTGCTTCTCCTAACAATTCCCGTTAAAGAATCTCTTGATCATCTCCATGGTTTACTCTCATATAGTCTGTACATAGGTAACTGGGGGAGGGGGGATGGCATGCTTACAGTTGAAGGACCAGTGTGGATCCCTCTTGGTAGGTACTATGGAGATATGGTAGTCATCTTTCTTTACATTAAATTGGCACTTACCTCTCACTGTCCTCAAATATGAGGCTCAGCAAAATTCCCCAGACAAGAGGAAAATCTCCATTCAACCTCCTCTTAGAAGTGTTCATCTCCTACTATGTGTTACGCACATTAAGTACCTGGGCATTAAAAGGCTGATCACTGATGTATAGAGTTTAGTGGAGGATTCACATACATGAATGGATGAAATACAAGTCAAAAATAGTGAGTACCAGAAAACAGCAGATGCTTTTGGAGTTTGGAAAAAGGGGATATTGTTTCTGATGATCTGCAGTTAAGGAGGAGATGGCAATGTAGAAAAGAGAGATACTGGGATGGCTTCATGGAAGAAGTAGCATTTGCACCAAAATAGGAAGGGTGAAAAGATTTCAAATATCTTTTACCAAAAGAAGGGCATTTCAAGTAGAAGGAAGCAGCATGAGCAAGAGAGAGCTGATAAATATAGGGGGTGAGTTTTTCAATTTGACCACACTGTAGGGTATGTGGAAAAAAACAGCAGGAGATAAAATCTGACGAAGTAGGTTGGGTCAGATCACAGAATCTTGACTGACAGGCTGATAACTGTGGACATTTATCTGCAGACATTAAGAGTCATTGACGATTGGACGATCAATGTAAAATCACTCTCACCAAGGCATCTATATTTCCAGGTTCCCCAGTTAGGACTTTGAACCTAAGCCTGAATTAGTATGGGACAAAGAAAATGCCATAACATTAAGCTAAGTGAAATAAGCCAGAGAAAGATAAATACTGTCACTTATATGTGGAATCTAAAAAATATAACAAATTAGTGAACATAACAAAAAAGAAGCAGACTCAGATAGAGAGAACAAACTAGTGGTTACCAGTGGGGAGGGTGGGGACGGGCACTAAAGGGGTTGGGGTACAAACTATTGGGTGTAAGATAGACTACAAGGGTATATTGTACAGCATGGGGAATATAGCCAATATTTTGTAATGACTGTAAGTGGAGTGTAACCTTTAAAAATTGCATAAAGTTTTTAAAAAATTAATTTAAAAGACCATAATGAAATAAATCTACCTAGTACATTCTCTTAGAGAATGTTTAAAAAAAGACAATTCTATCACATTATTTATTTACTTGCTTATCTATCCACACCTTGCCTTGTTCCCACAAGATTTTATTTTATTTTATTTATTTTTTTAACATCTTTTTTGGAGTGTAATTGCTTTACAGTGGTGTGATAGTTTCTGCTTTATAACAAAGTGAATCAGCCATACATATACATATATCCCCATATCCCCTCCCTCTGTGTCTCCCTCCCACCCTCCCTATCCCACCCCTCTAGGTGGTCACAAAGCACCGAGCTGATCTCCCTGTGCCATGCAGCTGCTTCCTGTTAGCTGTCTATTTTACATTTGGTAGTATTTATAAGTCCATGCCAGTCTCTCACTTCATCCCAGCTTACCCTTCGCCCTCCCCATGTCCTCAAGTCCATTTTCTACGTTTGAGTCTTTATTCCTGTCCTGCCCCTAGGTTCTTCAGAACCTTTTTTTTTTTTCTTTTTTAGATTCCATACATATGTGTTAGCATACGGTATTTGTTTTTGCCTTTCTGACTTACTTCACTCAGTATGACAGACTCTAGGTCCATCCACCACACTACAAATAACTCAATTTCATTTCTTTTTATGGCTGAGTTATATTCCATTGTATATATGTGCCACATCTTCTTTATCCATTCATCCGACGATGGACACTTAGGTTGCTTCCATGTCCTGGCTATTGTAAATAGAACTGCAATGAACATTGTGGTACACAAGTCTTTTTGAGTTATGGTTTTCTCAGGGTATATGTCCAGTAGTGGGATTGCTGGGTCATATGGTAGTTCTATTTGTAGTTTTTTAAGGAACCTCCATACTGTTCTCCATAGTGGCTGTATCAACTCACATTCCCACCAACAGTACATTAGGGTTCCCTTTTCTCCACACCCTCTCTAGCATTTATTGTTTGTAGATGGCCATTCTGACTGGTGTGATGTGACACCTCATTGTACTTTTGATTTGCATTTCTCTAATAATTAGTGATGTTGAGCATTCTTCATGTGTTTGTTGGCAATCTGTATATCTTCTTTGGAGAAATGTCTTTTTAGGTCTTCTGCCCATTTTTGGATTGGGTTGTTTGATATTGAGCTGCATGAGCTGCTTGTAAATTTTGTAGGTTAATCCTTTGTCAGTTGTTTAATTTGCAAATATTTTCTCCCATTCTGAGGGTTGTCTTTCAGTTTTGTTCATGGTTTCCTTTGCTGTGCAAAAGCTTTTAAGTTTCACTAGGCCCCATTTGTTTATTTTTGGTTTTATTTCCATTTCTCTAGGAGGTGGGTCAATAAGGATCTTGCTGTGATTTATGTCATAGAGTGTTCTGCCTATGTTTTCCTCTAAGAGTTTGAAAGTGTCTGGCCTTACATTTAGGTCTTTAATCCATTTTGAGTTTATTCTTGTATTTGGTGTTAGGAAGTGCTCTAATTTCATTCTTTTACATGTAGCTGTCCAGTTTTCTCAGCACCACTTACTGAAGAGGATCTCTTTTCTCCATTGTATATTCTTGTCTCCTTTATCAAAAATAAGGTGACCATATGTGTGTGGGTTTATCTCTGGGCTTTCTATCCTGTTCCATTGATCTATATTTCTGTTTTTGTGCCAATACCATACTGTCTTGATTACTGTAGCTTTGTAGTATAGTCTGAAGTCAGGGAACCTGATTCCTCCAGCTCCATTTTTCTTTCTCAAGATTGCTTTGTCTATTCATGGTCTTTTGTGTTTCCATAAAAATTGTGAAGTTTTTTGTTCTAGTTCTGTGAAATATGCCATTGGTAGTTTGATAGAGATTGCATTGAATCTGTAGATTGCTTTGGGTAGTAGAGTCATTTTCACAATGTTGATTCTTCCAATCCAAGAACAGGGTATATCTCTCCATCTGTTTGTATCATCTTTAATTTCTTTCATCAGTGTCTTATAATTTTCTGCATACAGGTCTTTTGTCTCCTTAGGTAGGTTTATTCTTAGGTATTTTATTCTTTTTGTTGCAGTGGTAAATGGGAGAGTTTCCTTAATTTCTCTTTCATATTTTTCATCATTAGTGTATAGGAATGTAAGAGATTTTTGTGTATTAATTTTGTATCCTGCTACTTTATCAAATTCATTGATTAGCTCTAGTAGTTTTCTGGTAGCATCTTTTGGATTCTCTATGTATAGTATCATGTCATCTGCAACAGTGACAGCTTACTTCTTCTTTTCCGATTTGGATTCCTTTTATATTTTTTTTTCTTCTCTGATTGCTGTGGCTAAAACTTCCAAAACTATGCTGAATAATAGTGGTGAGAGTGGACAGCCTTGTTTTGCTCCTGATCTTAGTGGAAATGGTTTTAGTTTTTCACCATTGAGAACAATGTTGGCTGTTGTTTTGTCATATATGGCCTTTATTATGTTGAGGTAAGTTCCCTCTATGCCTACTTTCTGGAGGGTTTTTTATCGTAAATTGGTGTTGAATTTTGTCAAAAGCTTTTTCTGCATCTGTTGAGATGATCATATGGTTTTTCTCCCTCAATTTGTTAATATGGATTATCACATTGATTGATTTGCATATCCACAAGATTTTAATGCAACATACAAAGGCCACTAATAAGACAAGATATAATATATGAAAGGAAAAATCTAGGACAAAAGCAAGATGAAGTCAGAAAAGTCAATTAAGAAAATGCATGTCTTGAAGTCCAATTTGACCTTCATAAGTTTAGAAGCCATTTTGAAAGGAACTTGTTGTAACTGCACCCCTGTTCTTTTCAGTAAGACCCACTCAAATTAGATGAAGAAAATTGAGGAAGGGACATGTTTAAGAACCTAATTCTCAAAAAAATTCTGAGAACAGAAAGTTGAAAGCATCAAGGCTTGAGGAGGGCTAGAGTCCTCTTTCTTTATTTCCAAGAGACCATCTTCTGTCTTTCTTCTTCTTTCTATCCTTCCTGTTTTCATCTGACTTCTACTCATTCACTTTGCAAATGACCCCAGATGGTGACTACTGTTGAGTTTCCATAACCTTTCTGCGTGTCCTACTACAGCCAAGTAGCTCAACCTCTCAGTGTCATTTGCAAATCGTTTGGAAAGAAAATTTATAAACTTCTCTTGGGTAAGATGCCCAGTCGAGGCCAATCATTTCTATGAGTGAAGTCATGTAATTCAGCTCCATTTGGGCCAATTGCGCCAGCATATTGGAGGAGGCACAGTGTACAGAGAAGAAGGCTGTAGGAGGGATTGTATCTGTTATAGAAATACCTCTCTTAAGTTCCATCAGTGCTTCAATGAGCCCTTTCTGGGTCTTGGTCCCCTTGGAGAATCTGATGGAAGATAGAAATCTTCTCACCTTAAAAATCTCCTGAGGCACAATCAAAATTTTGCATGTAGTTTAGATGAGTTCACAAAACTCCTGAAATTTGACTTATGTGACTTGAAATGTCCATAACACAAGTAAGCCAACTATTTAGGAGAAACATACCTCCATAATATCCAAATGATGACGAACAGTTAAAAACTATACTTTGAGAATAGAATTTAAAAGCTGCTAAGTCCTCCCATACAGCAGGCTCTGTGCTAGGTTCAGTAAGGAACAGAAAGTGGAATGAGACAGAATTTCTTCTCTTAGGGAGCGCACAGTCTGCTGAATACATATGTAAACAATTAAACTTAATGCCAGACATTCTGAACTATAGCAGCAATATGGGTAATGTGCTGAGGAAACTCTGAGGAGGTAATGATTAATTCTGAATAAAATATAACACTTCACAAGTTTTTATTCCTCTGCATGCAATGTGATATATGTATATCTCATCATTTTAGAGAAACCTAGACAATTCAGAAAAGTTCTTCTAGTTGCTGGTAAACTGTTCTGCTGCCTGAGCTTGTATTCCAGGGCTCCTCATTTTATTCTTTTCAATTCATGAGCTCCAAACCACTGCAATCTGCTGTAGAGCAGAGAACATGGGGCTTTACAGTCAGACAGACTTGAGTTTACATCACCACCATGTCACTCACTAACTACGAGTCTTTAAGCAAGGGATTCTAGTTCTCTGAACATCAGTTTCTTTACTGGTAAAGAAATATACCTATTTCGCATTGCTTCTTAAAGAAATAACGATGATGTTTATAAAACACTTAGCACAGCCTCTGGAACCTAGTAGGGACTCTAAAATGGTTGTTATTATTTTTATTTTTATTTATAGTCAAGTATACAGATTCCCTGTCAGAAAGTATTAAACATCTCTATTAGGGGAAAAGTGAGAATAATCTCTATGTAAGGATTCTGTATCTATTGCCACAGTAATTGCCATAGTAATGCTGCATAACAAACCACTCTCAAAACTCAGTGGCTTACAATAGCCTCGTGGTTTTATAAGTTGACTACCCTTTAGTTGATCTAGGTGGGCTTACCTGAGCCACTCTGCTTAGGATGTAGATTAGTTGGTCTTGGTCCAGGCTTTGGGTTTAATTCAGGTTTGTTCCTCATTTTTCTTTCTGGGGCTGGACTGAATGGACAAACCTGAGCATGCTATGAGTACAGATCAAAGACAGCAGAGCCAGAGAGCAAGCCCAGCCATGCAAGCGTGCCTCAAAACTGCTAACATCTCTCTGGCCAGAGAAAATTACACAGTGAACACCATAATTAAGGGGAGATAAAGTACACTTTGCCACAATGAGGCCAATAATTCAATCTTCCACAGTCCCTGTGTAAAAGAAAAGGCAGAAACTACAATGAACATCTGAGAAAGAGAAGACCAAAGAGGTAGAAGCCAGATGCCCAGAGGTGCAATTACACGTCTTTTCACTACCCACAGCCTCTCTATGAACTCTGTGGCCACATTCTACCTTGGATACGGGACTGCAGAGAGAACTCCAAGCACTGCAGCCTCTGCTTTCTATGGCTGCAGAGCGGTCTCCTTGCACCCCTCCCCCAGTCTTGACCACAGTCCACATTGTGTACCTCTTCTCTGTGTGCCCATGCAATGACTTCTGACACCAACTACCTGGAGCTGGGCCAAACCTCACAGGTTAAGGGACAGCCTTCACAAGACTGCCTTCACTTTAGGCACCAGCTGTAAGTTTGGGGGTCCCAATGCCACTTACACTTCTGACGTGCTGGTTATAAATGTGGGCATTCTCACTAGTCCCTCAGGTTCAATCATTTGCAGCAACAACTCACAGAACTCAGGAAAGCACTATCCATCTGATTACAGTTTTATTATAACAAAAAGATATAAATCAGAACCAATCAAAGGGAGAGATATAAAGGCAAGGTCTGGGAGGATCTCAAACATGACTTTTCCATTGTCCTCTCCCTAGGGAGTCAGTCTGCCTTACTCTCCTGGCACGTGGATGTGTGACCATATGCAGAGTATTGCCAAACACGGAAGCTCACATGAGCTTTGCTGTCTGGAGTTTTTATTGAGGTTTCATCATAGAAACATGATTGATTGAATCATTGGCCATGAGGTTGAGCTCAATCTCCAGCTCTCTTCTTCTCTGAAGGCCCCAGCTCTCTAATCATACAGTTGGTATTTTTGGCATGGCCAGCTCCCATCCTGAGTCAGCTCATTAGCACAAACTCTCTTTAGGCCCACTATGAACAGAAGGGATACTCCTATCAATCAGGAAATTCCAAGGGTTTAGAGGATATATCCCAAGAAGTGGGGACAAAGGCCAGTCAAACTTTTCACTCCAAGGGTCCACCTGAGACAAAGGCTAGCCACATTCTTTATTACACACCCCATCTGTGTTTTCCACTGGACTTCAAGCTCTTTAAAAGCAGAGGAGATGTCCTTCTCAACTCTGCATAACTCACAGCCGCTAGCCCAGCACCCTCCTGGGAAACACTGATTAAATTGATAAAGGTAAAAGCTTTAGACAATCAGAGAGATTTAGGATAAATGAGTTGGAAGAGCCTTTGGAGACCATTTAGACATTCCAACACATTCGTTCTATGCATGAGAAAATGAAGAACCAAAGAGTGTTTGTGATAACCCCAGAACACACATTGAGCAAACTAAAGACCTGCTTTAGAGTTCTATTATCTAAAACTGGACACTCAATCCCCGCCTCCCTGCCTTTACATGCATGAACACAGACCTGAGGATACATACCTCACTTTCTTATATCAAAGAAACCAGTCATAAGCTATGAAAAGGGGAGAAGTAACAGATGTAAAGAACTGAAACATCCCGACCTCTCCATGCTTCTTTCCTGCTCTGCCCTGAGAAGTAAAGTACATTCCATTTTCATCAGTTTGTTAGCATATAAGGCTTTTGAGATGGATGTAATCATCTTTTTTCTTTTTCTTTTTTTTTTTTTTTTTTTTTTGTGGTTCTGTTTAATCCCTGCCCATTGCCAATCCCTTAAATGTTAAAAAATAAATCCTAGGACCAAAATATATTTTAACATCCCCATCTGGAGGGAAGATTTCTTTAAGTTCTTTTTCCTAACTAATTCTAATGTGCTCTAGCAGTCTTCCAATTACACACTTGTCCAGGAGGGAGCAGAACATACTTCTAGCATCTATCCTGGTACACTGAAGTGCTCAGAGAATGTTGGCTAAGTGAATAATAGAGTGAGTGTTTTTTTAAAAATTTCCCAGCATACGAAGATTAGTCCTGTTAGATGCCTCCTTACTCTCTTCATCTTAACTCTCCACTTTTCCATCATCACTGAGAGATAACAGTACTGTTATCCATGTGGAAAGTCATCTTTCTCTTTTACATACCATTCCTAGCCAGTCTGGTTGTGGAGAAAATATTTGCACTATGCAATATGGTACATGTATTAATTATAGAACTTTTGAACCCATTAATTTTCATTTCAGAAGATGAAACCAAAGCATGGAAGAGGCAAAGGCTGGTAGCATTGGACGTGCAGCTAGGCAGTGAGCTTACCTAGATGTAAACCCTCAATTCACGTTTGCTGAGTCTGAACCCTAACACAAGACTCAGGGTAGCATGCATCTCAATCTTTTATTCTCAATAATGAAATTGTAACATGGAAAAATGCATTTGTCTTTTCAGTGAGCTCAACTCATGCCTACCCAAAGCTGGCTCCATACCAACCAGCAGGACAGCTCCTTTCTCCCCCTTTGCTATTGTCAGTCTTTTTAAACACCTGCTTCACCTGCATTGTACAAGTCTGTGCATTTCTCTGTGTGAAGCAGCAGCCCTGGTGTTGTGAGGTCTACAGACACAGGTCAAGTTTGGTTTCTTAGCTTTCCTTTCTGAAGGTGGTACAATGAACACCCAATGACGCTGTTCAACTTGGTTTGAATATGTATTCTAAACTTTTAATTAACCAAAGTTGTTTCCAGACTGCAAAATACCAGTGATGGGATAGAACACAGAACAGTCAATGGGTGGAATGCTGGAGTGAGCCATGTGGAGTGGGTGGGGAAAGATCTTCACATTGGCTGTTGATGCATAGATGTAATGGCTGGTTGACTGAATGAATGTATTCATTTGCTGGTGGTTTGGACATCATATAGACCAGGGGTCAGCAAACATTTCTTGTAGATGGCCACGTAGTAAATATTTCGGGCCTTGGGGGCTCTGTGGTCTCTGTTGGAACTACTCAACTCTGCTGTTGTAGTGAAAAAGCAGTCAGAGACAACATGTAAACAAGTTAGTGTGACTGTGTTCCAATAAAACTTTATTGACAAAACCAGGTGGTGAATCGGATTTGGCCAGTGGGCTATAGTTAACCAGCCACTGATATACAAGAGATTTGTTTAAATTAGTTTCAGTTTTTCAAATGAGTGTTAAAATGTTCATTGATGGTATCATTGTTCTGACTGAATCGAACAGTAGACTCAGGGCAAATCTCTTCACCTCCCAGGGCTTTAATTTCCTTAACTATAAATTAAGGGTAAAATGAGGTGAATTTAGATGTTCAAACATTTTTTTGACAAAGCCTGCCTGACTTCCAAAAGGAAAGGCAGAAAGAGCTGCTTTTTTTAAGGTGGGGCTTTTACAAACTCCCCCTCGCTCCACTGTCATCCTGAGGGCATCAGAGCCCCAGGGATCAGTGAAGGACAGATTGAAAACTACAAAACGATGTCTAAGACTATCATTTAGACCCCCAATGCAGCAATTCAAGCATTACTTAGAATATAGAATTGACTTTTGTTTCAAAACCAGACTTTTCCCCAAATTGGAGTGCACGTATTCAGAGAAGTGACCTTTTGATTGAATCTAGGAAACATGGTATAGCCAAAAGGGTGATGGATGGGTAGTCCTACCTCTGTCATTAACTAGCTATGTCATTCTAGCCTTCAACTGTTTTTTATATATAAATTTATTTATTTTATTTATTTATTTTTGGCTGTGTTGAGTCTTCGTTGCTGCGTGAGGGCTTACTCTAGCTGCGGTAAGTGGGGGCTACTCTTCGTTGCAGTGCGCAGACTTCTCATTGGGGTGGCTTCTCTTGTTGCAGAGCATAGGCTGTAGGCATGCGGGCTTTAGTAGTTGTGGCTCATGGGCTCGGTAGTTGTGGCTCGAGGGCTCTAGAGCACAGGCTCAGTAGTTGGGGCACACGGGCTTAGTTGCTCCGTGGCATGTGGGATCTTCCCGGACCAGGGCTCGAACCCGTGTCCCCTGCATTGGCAGGTGGATTCTTAACCACTGCACCACCAGGGAAGCCCTAGTCTTCAACTTTTTTATCTGCCATGTAAGTATACTGGATTGGATACATTTTGGTGTTAAATTCTGTAATTCAGGCCTTCTAGTCTGTCTGTCCTCTTTATGCAAGAAAGCTTTGTGACTGCTGATTGTTTCATTAATTTATTCTACAGACAGTAACTGAACATCTACTGTATGCAAAGCACATTTTGGGAGCCTAGGGAGCCAAGGATAATATGACTTAAGTCTTGCATTTGAGTTCACAATTGAAAAATGAATTTTATCTATAAACAGTTATAATAGTAGTAAAAAGTTTCAAGCTGAACAAGAAAGCTGATGAAAACAAGTTTATTTTGGGGCTTGATTATTGAAAAAAAAGAATATTACAAATGGATCAATCCAGAATGGGAAAGCCCATGTCTTAAAAAAAATATTTTTCTGAGCAAATATCATGTGGATCACTGTGCTAGGTGCTAAGGATTTGTTATATAGTTGAGTGAAACAAACAAACAAAAGTAAAACCGAAAGAAATATTCCACATTCAAAGAACTCTCATCCCAGGGGTGGAAAATAAAAATATGTGAAGGAATAACTGCAAAACAACGAGCTAAATGCAGCACTAGAGAGAAGAATGGGGAGCACTAGTTATGCTTGACTGAATGTAAAGATGTTTCAGATACAGTGATCTTAGGGGAAATAGGATATCTGGACCCAGGAGTGTACAAATTGGGGAACAGGGAATATTTCCCTATGACTGGAATATAAGGGCATGGGAGGTCTAGCAAAAGATGTCTCAAATCGTTCCTTGACACCAGAGTGTGAAGGTCTTCTGGGCCAGCCTGAGAAGTCTGAACTTAATTTATTAGCAAAATAGAAACACAGACACTCATAAGCAGGAGAATGTTCAGATCCTCAGGAAGAGGCTTTGCTTGTGTGAGGAGAGTGGATTAGAGTGGGCACATTCAAACTCAGGACCCATGTTAAGAGGCTTACATTAGTCCACTAAAGCAAACACACCACACACACGTGCACACACACACACACACACACATAGAGTTCATATGTTCCAAACTGAAAAGGTTTCCATAGGAAATTGTCATCCAAGCCCTTTCAAGACAGATCATTTGCTCCAGATGGAATTCTGGACAAAGAACAATCTTGACTTCCTCTGCATTTTATTCATGCTTTGTCGTTGCAAGAGGTGAACAAAATATGTCCTGGTAGTTACTGGCTGGAACAGCTTGCAAGGTGAGGTCTCCTGGTTGTGATTAACTAATTTTTTCCTACCAGTACCAGTTGGATAAAAATAGAATTAAAAGTTCCATAAATGCTGGTGATTCTTTTCTAGTAAGTGCTTTCTGGACAACCAGAGTAATTTCTCAACAAATGTGAGTTTGGAAAGAAACTGGACTGGAAATGCAACTCTGATTCCCAATTCAGTTTTAAGTTTTGAGAGTACCACGCTATGGCCCATCACCACCATCAACTGTATCACAACAACATTTATCTTTTCTAAGGGAAAGCCATTTCGAAAACCCATCTATACAAACTGTAACTATGAAGTTTAATTTTTCTTTTCAAACATTTTTTTCTACTCTCCCACCATCCCTAGAATTGCAACTCACTGGTGAAGTGATTGGCTGAGAAGGAAACAATTGCATTACTCTAAAATTGAGTACTGAACCATAATTGTCACAGGTAGTAGAGCCCATGAGCAGAAACCTGCTCATGTGCACGTAAGTACGTGCTATATTGAATGGTCACGAGTCCTGTCCTAATCTGAGTCATCAAGAATTGTCTTAAGCACATACACTTATGTCAAGATATTTTGTAAAAGGCTTTCTAACCAATTCAAATACAATTTGACCCCTTAGTAGTTTTATAACTTTAGGCAAGTCACTTTAATCATTCTGTGCATTTTTTTGATCATCAGTGACAATGAATGTATTTTCATGTTATTAGTCTTTCTTCTTCTCTGAATGGTCTACATTTTATATCCATTTTTTTTTCTTCTTGGCTGCTGTTAATATTTCTTATTTATTTGTGAGTTGTTTATTCCTTTGTGATTTTTTTCCACTACCTTTATTCATAAAGAGCTTTTTTCTCATTACAAAACCAGATAGATCATCACTCATTTAGTTTTTTAATTTATTTTAATGCTTTTTAAATCTAATGTTAATTTTGGCATATAGTTTGAGGTAGAGATCAAACTAGTTTATCCAACTAGTCACTAGTTCTCCCAGCAGATTTTATTATTTAACATTCCTTTCGGTCATTTATTCAACTGAATATAATTCCACCTTTATCATACCTATATACATGTATATTTATGGTTTTCTGATATATATAATTTATATGTTTTCATATTATATTTATGTTATATATTAATTTATATATAATTAAGTTATTTCTCGACTGTCTTTTATGTTTCATTGATAGGCCAGCCTATTCTTTAATCTACTATTATACTTTAGAAATTATAGTTTTATAATGATTTAATAAGTAATAAGATTGGTATATCATCATTAGTCTTCATTTTTCAAAAATCTCTTACTTTTCTTTCTTCTCCATTCTTCCAAATAAACTATAGAGTAAATTGCCAGGCTTTTAAAAAAGTCTCCTTTGGGATTTTAATACTAGGAGAAAAATGTATTTGTTTACACAATTTAGTATTCACACTTAAGACCATGTCATGTCTTTCTTTTATGTCTCTTAGTAAATATTTGTAGTTTCCTCCATTATAGATCCTGCACATTTATTAAAAACACTAATTCTATGCTTTTCGTATTTTTGTTTATATTGTGATTGACTTTTTCCCATGATATTTTCTAATCAGTGATCACAAATACATGTGAAAGGTATAGTGTTGTTTATTGTATTTATTTTTCTACTCCGAATCCTTTCTGAACTTTGCTGTAAATCCTTGATTTTTGAGTGTTCTAGAAAGATAATTACTATTATCTGCAATTAATAATGTTCCTCCTTTTCAGTAGTGAAAATGCTTATTTATATTTTCTGTTTTGGTGTACAGTCCAGAACTTCCAAGGCAATGTCAAGCAATAGTGGAAATAGCAGATAGTCCTACTCCCTCATAAAAATACTTCTAGTGGTTTTCAATTGTAAATACGATTTTGAATATTGGTTCAAGGTGAGCCAATCATGTAAAGAAAATACCCTTCTATTTCCAGTAAATCAAGATTATGTTTTAAAATAAAAAATGGGGGGCTTGTCTTCCCAAATCACCTGTGCAAACAGAGCCCATTCTTTCAACTTTCCTCATCAATAGCAACTAACCAAGGAGGGCAACATTCACTTCAGTTCCTTATTACGTTTTCCAGTCAAAGCTGAATTAAAGAAGAGAGGCTTATCATTTTGTTTCTACACTGCTCAGCTGTGCCCTAGCCTGGCCTGCTTTTCAGATCACTAGTCTGAGTACAGTGTGATGTGCACGGCAGTCAGCCCCGTTCCAGTGAGTACCAGGCCTTCATCAGGATGGACACTTGGGGCATCATATTCTTCCCAGCATCTGGGTCCTTGGGACTTGGAAACAATGAAGTAAGTGAAAAATCCATACAGCCATCTCCTGGGGGTATTCTCATCACCAAGCTGCTCAGATTGCTTTATTTTAGGAGATGCAGCTCCCTCTTTTCTTTTGTCTCACACCCCTCTCAAGCAAGCCAGGGCATTCTTCCAAGAGGTTCTACCTCTAGTTGTATATATAAAATAAGGCATGGATGAATATGAGGGTGGGTGTAGGTGGTGAGGGGGAAAACCGAGCCCTTGTGGCTTCAAAAAGTAGGGTCTGCTGTAGAAGGACAGTTGCCTCTGATTTCTGGTTGGTATAGACCTCTATGGAGTTGGGAGCCAATAGACCACCAACACTGGAATAAATGAGGTAGAGAGAATATAAGAGAAAATCTAATTTGTTTGTTTATAAATTTTGAGCATTGTAAGAATCATTTATATCATATCAACACTGATTAAATGCTATTGTTTCGGCCTGAAGGTGTTCATCCCATCAAAGAGCATTTATAAGGCACCGTCTACAAAGCACCTGAAAATTCTGATGGACACAGGAGTGCATGGGTTTGGGGGATAAGAACAGGGATGTTGGCACAGTGCATACTGAGAAGTTGAGCGCCCCAAAGTAAAGCAATGTGGGCAGGTTGGAGATAAAGAAGCCAGCAGATGTGCATGCTAGTTTCTCACTTCCTCATTCAATTAGAGTCCCAGAAAAGCAGATAAAAAGTCCCTTTCAGGCGGTTACAGCCTAGTGGATACATAAATGAAGACCATGTAAAGCAGAGTGATAGACACCATATGAAATAAAACTTGGTAAGGGAAGACTGGGGAGTCTTTAAAAGAAAGTGGTGTTGGAACTGGGCTTTCTAAGAAAAATTGGGGGTTTCTCTGGTGGCGGAGTGGTTAAGAATCCGCCTGCCAATGCAGGGGACACGGGTTCGAGCCCTGGTCCGGGAACATCCCACATACGGTGGAGCAACTAAGCCCACGAGCCACAACTACTGAAGCCTGCATGCTTAGAGCCCGTGCTCCGCAACAAGAGAAGCCACCGCAATGAGAATCCCGAGCACCACAACGAAGAGTAGCCCCCGCTCGCCGCAAATAGAGAAAGCCTATGCGCAGCAACGAAGACCCAACGCAGCCAAAAATAAATAAATAAATTTAAAACAGAAAAAGAAAAATTGGAACTTGCCAAGACTGGGAGAATATCATCTATGCAGGGTATTTTATGAACCAAGGCACAGAAGTGTTGGGCCTCTGTCGAAGCAGCAGGCTTGTGGTTTAACTTTCCTGGCACATAGGGAAGAGCAACCAGAGATCAGTTTAGAAAGGCTGATTGGAACCAGATTGTGGAAGGCCTTGAACGTCAATCATTCAAGACCCTTGGACTTTATTCTCTAGGCAATGAAGAAGAGTGAGGTGTCACCAAGAAGAATGACTGTTTATTTATTCATGAACGACACTAGACCTGAAGTAATAAAGCATCAGGATCTCTCTGGTGACCATTTACATGGGCTGGTCACTGCAGAGTGTCCCAGCCCCAAGGACCCCTCAGTTGAGGTAACTCCTTTATGGAATTTACTAGAATACGTTTAATGAACAGCTTCTAGGCTCAGCCTTTGAAGGAAAGATTTTTAAGATATCACCTTTGTCTTGCAAGCATTAGAACATATTTTAAAACATATGAGGATATATCAAAACATCTGAAGATGTATCTGGTATTTGCCCAACAGAGATAATTGATTCTGCAACGTGTGTGCCAAATTATAGGAAACATTCCTTTAGCATCTAAAAATACCGTTTGCTGTTTCTTCAGATATATTCTCACTTCTGCTGGTATCTGCCTTGGGCCTCACAATTTCCATTCTGTTTTCTGATTTTCAAGATATATACCATGGGACGGAGGCACATGACATCCGTGACTCTCATGTGCAGTGGGACCACATCTGCACTGTAATTTGCAAGTCATTTACTCCGATATCCTCTCTGGCCACTGAATGTTGTGAGGCTATTCTCATTTACTAGAAGAGCAAATAACATGTCTCCATCGCACACACGCTAGCCTCTGAGTGTTTTCATGTTATTAGGGTCATCAGCTGGGTTCATTTGTTCTGTTCATACCTGGAACGCCAGGTTTGGATATTTTATTCTTCCATGTTATACTAATACAATAATTAATCCTTCAAGTTTATTTTTTAAATCATATAGTAGAAATCCTTTATAATGTAATTGTGAAGAGTGAGAAAAAATAGACTTATAGGACAATCGTGTTCTGTCTGTAAGGCAGTGACTGTAAGGAATTTCAGTTCAGTGGGCATCACTGGACCCAGGGTGCACTGGGTTAAAATTAAATTTATTAAGAAGTTATTGAGCCCATTTTTGGATCCAGCATTGTGAGAGGAATAAAATAAAGAGAAAGATTGACTCTGGCCCTCTACCTCTTGTTTTGTTTCAAAGATGAGCCATACCCAAGTGAAACGATGGCATGGCCACCTGAGGCCGTCCATGCTTGAAGAGAGTGTAAACTAGAGAGAAGTGGGAAGGACAGAGGAAGGAGGAGCTCTCCCTGGGGCAGGATCCTCCTGCCGTAGGAGATTTCAGGCAGGAGATGAAACTTGATCTGTGTCCAGAAGGATAGGCTAGATTTTGCTAAGTAGGAGGCGGGTATAGTCCCAGGCAGGACAACAGCCTAAGCACAAACAGAGAGGGGCTGAATGATTCTCTTTTGCCTTGGAAATGCAAAAGAATGTAGGGTGGCAGAGAGAAAAATCAAAAGCAAGCCTTGTTTCACAGAACACCTGGAAAATTAGCTAAGACTGAGGCAGCATGCTGCGGAATAGGCACGGATGGAGGTAGGCGGACAGTGATGTTTTGACTCTATGCTGAGAACCATGGGAGTCCTTGAAGATACCGGGGCAGGGTTTTCAGCGGGGCACCTAAGACAGATTCGTTAGATGACAGCAGGAAGGCTGTATGTGAGAGCAGAGAGGCTGTGGAGAGAGAAGCAGTTAGGAAATGAAAACCCAGACCATTCAGTCATTTACAAAACATCAAACTCCAGGGTGGGTTTGGCACTGGGGTTACAAAGAGTAGGATGTAGTCACCACTCTCAAGTAGCCCAGAAGCTAGGAGCGGAGAGCATCACGGAAGCAAATTCCAAAGCAGTGTGGCCAGTGCCTTCCAGGCTAACAGATGGAAAAGAGACCTCCCAGATCAGGGTGGTGGCAGCAGGAGGGAAAGGGCCAGTCTATCCACTACCATCTGACCCACTGTCGCATCTTACAGCCTTCTCCAGACCACCCTTTTACCCAGGGAGCCTATTTCACAACCCTAAAAAAAGCTGTCTCCACTTAGGGGAGAAAATAACATAGTGTTACTTTGAAATAACCCCTATCAGAATAGGGATGAGAATCAAAGGTGAGCGTTTAGACACTGCGGAAGGTCTGTGGCTTCAGTCCTAAACACAGCCCACCCTCTTCACAGTCATCCTACGTATTCTATACCCTTTAGGGTCTGAAAAGGAGCTGCATAACTATTCTTTTGCTATGGAAGCAGCCATGGAAAGTTGTAGCTCTCACACCTATTAAATAAGTGTCCATGGAAAGTTGTAGCTCTCACACCTATTAAATAAGTGTATCTGGTGGTCAAGGTGTATCCTCTAATCCTTAAAAGGAGGTGGGTTGGGCAGGTTCAACTTTCATCAAGCCATTAGATTTAGGGCTGGGAACATTATTCAAAATTTTTTCACCTAGTTTCTATCAAAATAAACGTGAACTTCTGTCCCCCTTTTGTTTCTTTAACTCATATGTCAATTTTACTGAAAGAATGAACTCCAGGTAGCTTTTGCTTTGGGAGAATTAGAAGTAATAATATGATTAGATGAACGATTTAATCTTCCCTCTATTTGAGAAGATAAAAATGAAGAGAGACACACAGGCTCCAGAGTGTCCAGTCTCATGTCTGCGACCCAGGGCACGTTTACTCCGTGTCTATTGTCAGGCAGTGGAGGGAACACAGGGCAAGAGGCAGTCAGATCTGATTTGAATTCTGGCTGTGCCATTTATTTATTGGCGTTGATTCCTTGGGCAAGGTACTGACCTTCTCATCTGTAAAGTGGAGAGAGTACTGCCAACCCTCCAAGCCCAAAGAGTTGTTACAAATACATAAATTAAATTAGATAATAGGTGTTCTTTTGAAGTGTAAGGTATGCAAAGTGTAAAGGTAGCATTTCTTTTTCAACAGTTCATCCTAACCATCACATCATGGAGGATTTCAATTTTGGTGGCAGCCCTCACCCAATTCTGTGTGGCCTTCTTTGTAGAGGTAAAGAAATCTCTGTATAGCTCTTACTATTTTTCTGGGGAGATAAATAAAGGACTGACTCTCAACAGATGCTCAGTTTTTAGAGCAATCACTTTAATCCCCCAAAGTGATACTGCACATGTTCTCTTTGGGGAAATGAGAAATTCTTTGAAGGCTGCATAGAAATGCTCTCAGTATCTGTAGTGTAGAAAGCAAAACATCAAATTAACTAATTTTGTCTCACATGAAGGCATTGTATTGTACTTTCCTAGTATTTTTAATAATCTGTTAGAGACTAGACCAGGTGACCTTCTAGCTCTAAAATTCAATGAGACCTTTTAGAGTGAAGAACTGTCTTCAGGAAGGCTTCCTTAATTAAGAGAGAAGGGAAGCCATTGCTCATTCTAGTCAATTCTTACCCTTTGAAGGCCGTCTCCTATAGCATTTCTCTTCTACTCAGTGTCACTAAATGACTTTACCTACTCAGTGAAAGGCTCAGGTACTATTTTTTAAGGGACAGTTCAATAAAAAGATTCATGTACTGAAGTTCCTTGGGAAAAGGCATCAACCAAATTAAGAAAAAATATGCTTATATACAAATATCCCATTGTACACAAGGCACATAAAATTTCTCACAGTCAAAGGAATTCCATTTTTGAGACTTTATTTTAAAAAACAACCTAAAAAGAGAGAAGAAACTTGTATGTATGAAGGTTTTCATCATAGTATTATCTACAGTGGTAAAATATTAAATTCAACTCAAGTGTTCAGAAGTAGAGATGCTGTTAAAATAAATAGTAATACAGCAATTTGAAGAGATGTTATACAATCATTAAAAATGATTATTGAGAAGATGGTAGCTACAAACTGTATATGACAGAGTCTAGTATAAACAAAAGTGGAATGCAAGATTTGACCAATTCTATTATTATAAATGCATAAAAATTGTGCGTACTTGTAAGCACAGAAAAAAGAGACCCCACCCCCAAAATGGAAAGCAAAACCCATTTGCTTTCTAGAGTTCATTCATTCATTCAACAAACCATTATTTGACACCTTCTTTGTGGCATAGAGCAGGTAGCAGTGATTTTTTCTTCTCTTGATTTTGAGTGCATTATTTTGTTATCATTTCAGTCCGGCAGTAAAATAATTCTAAGTGAATTGCCAGCCAGGATTGAACTAGGAAATCTGTGGAAATGAAAGGCTGTAAGTTTTTGGAGATTTCTGTGAACACAAGCATGCTCTCAATTCTCAAGGGAAAGAACCCGGGGAGCTGCTAGGTTTCGTGGGGCTGCAGAGAGAAGGGGCCACAGCATCAGTAATAAGCACCTTTAGAGCAAGGCCTGGGAAAACAAGGGGTGGCAGTAAGCAACCTGGCTGCCAGGGGAAGTGGATGATGGTTTAATTGTTTTTTCTACCTGATTTTCCATCCTTCAAAATCGAGAGCTCTGGCTACTGATCAAGAAAAAATGTGGAATCCATTCTAAAAGTCAATATAAGAACTGGCAAAAAAAAAAAAAAACTGGCAGAAGACCCAACCTGGCCTCCCACAAACAGGACAGATTATTCAGGCGATGGCACAAATGGATTCTACATCAACCAAGGCTATGAAAGCTCTGAACAGATTCCAAAAGAAAAACTCGAATTGGGAGGCCAAACCACAGAACCACATTTTTGGACCAGATTGTAATCAGAATTGTTAACTGCATCCCTCTTTTACCCAGAAACTAAAACACTGTAGAGAGGTGATGATAGTCTACCCTTATCTTTTCTTTCTCCATCTGAAGATTCAAAGTGCACTTCTCAGTGTATTGGGCCTTGCAACAAAGGCCCTTAAATATGTTTATTTTGACTGTATCCTCTACCATTGAGAAAAATAATGCATTTCCTAGAGTATCGGTTTTTTTCTAACAAACTTTATTCACAATGCATACCATTATCCTGGTTAAAATGCACAACTTTTCATGGTAGTAAAATTAATAGTATGAACATCAATAGAAGAAAGAACAAATGAAGGACAGTTTGATCTTTGAAAGTTTCATCAACATATTTTTACTTTCATCTATGGAAATAAAGGAATCTGAAAAAAAAAGCTTCTCAATAAATTGTTACATGTTTACTTAACGTTATATTCACTTGCAAAGAACATTTATGCATATATCTTTTCCCAAGGTCACAGAATCCCTCATTTTGCTTCTTTATATGGTTTTAATAGAGAAACAAGAATTGAAATTTACTTCAGAAAATTCAGCTCTAACGGTGGTAAGTGTGGAAGTGGAGAATGATGGAGGTGTCTGATAACTGCCTATAATCTTGGCTTGGGCACAGCTAACATCTAAGCAAACTCCACCGATGTTGGCATCTCCCAAAGTATATTGTTTTGGGGCCTGTGAGTTAGAAGGTCCAGAGTAGATCACAAAGGTAATGAAATAAACTATTAAAATGTACTTTTCACTCAAAGAAGCATGGCACCTTTATTTGCTTTTTATTACTGACAGGAAAATCTCAAGTTCTAACTCCAAAAGTTGGCCCAGACCCAGCACTGCTCATCTTAAAAGAAGCAATCCTAGGGAAGGGACCCATAATGTTTGTATCTACAGCATGACAATTCTCAGGATGCTAAATGACTTAAGTTCCATTTCATCTTTTCATAATCTAAATCAATTATCAGATGCACATTAAGGACCACAAGAACGGGTACATGCTTTACAAATATATTCTGCACTTTATTACCTTTAACATATATCAACCTCACTGTGACCTTGAGAAGATATTTATTCCTACTGAACATTTTAAATTCCCTACTAGGATTTCCTTGTAAGCATAAATCTAATTTTGCTAATTAAACAGATCTTTAATGGGTCATAGGCAATTAGTTAACCAGTCCCATTCTAAGAGTGCCCATTACGTGCCTAATGCTGTGATGCATGGATTCAATCATGTCTTTACAATTCTGAAATCTTTAGGATTGAAAAAATGTTTTCAAATTTCAGTAACTCGTTGCTGTAAATAGTATTATATGCTTTTTACACAAACCAGCAGCATAAATGAAAATTCCTATTCAAACAAACATTTAATATTTTATTTTATTTTTAATCTTTTCTTGGATGTGCAGCTCTTGGAGAGTGACAATTTTTAAATGTGTCTAATTTAGCTTATGATTAAGAAATACATGTCAACCTAAAACACGGCAGCTCAGGTTCCTTGAGCTGAAATATCTGTATTTAGTAATTTGACCTTTAGAACGAGAAGATTCAATTGATACACTATGACATGTAGATAGCATAAAAAGATTTTTTTTTAAATCTTTTTTCAACAAATGTACAGCCTCCCACCACTCAGGTTTTCAACAACCAATTAGGTATCTGATAGGCGATGATCTTTATTTCACACATCCTTTTTGAAGGTGGGGACTGGACATGATAAAGTTGGACTCTACACTAGACTTCATTAAAAATACACTCAGAGAAAGGTTAAGTAGTCTTGGGGAAAATGTTTGACGAAAGCACAATGAACATGGCCACATAATCAAATGATCACCTATAGGAAAAACAAACCAGACAGCCTTAAACGACCCATCACCAAGAGTGGCCACTTTTTGAGAAGACTGATGGCTAACTTTGTGAGCTTATCTCTAAGGTTGAAAAGTGCTAGAGACTTGAACACTACCTGTGAAAAATGAATCCATGAATTTCATTTAAAAGCACACTTGTGACTTTTCAGTATTATTCAGTACTGCTAGGACTGCCTTCTGGAGTGGACATGTTCAGAGTCCTCTAGAAGGGTTTGACCTGAGGATCCTCAGGATGTCCTCTGTGTTGCCAATTCCATTCCCTCACCCATAGGCCAGTGTGGAAATTTCACCACACCCCAGTCTCCTGTTCAGGGCTAAGATTTGTCCTCTGCAGTTATCTTTATTAAAAAGTAAGCACACCCAGGGAGACAGAACACATTAAGCTGCTGCCAATCTCACCCTGATTAGACAATACTAGGAAAGAGCCTTTTTTTTTTCTTTTATAATTTTACTATTGAGAGTAGGACATAAAAGGGATATGAAACTGAATTTAGAATAAAAATGCAGGGATAATTTTGGATCATGCTATCAGGTAGGAGACACACCTCCCAGAAGAAAAGCGGGGAAGAGAGTTTATCTGCAGGAAGGGGATTTATCTGCAGACAGAAATGGTGCCATAAGAAAGGGAAGGGATTAGTCAGGGAACAGGAAGAGAGACAGGGTCTCTACTTGCCCTGATGGTAGCACGTGACCCCTTCTGTTATCAGTATTCTTAACCCTGCAATTAGATTGTAAAGTATTTCTGGCCTGGGAGTAAAATCTAAATCAGTTTAACAGGTCCAAGACTTTCACTGAGTCATCTGTTTAGTTACTTTATCTACCATATTCCTGGTTCCCTCATTCCACCCCGAACCCCCTAAATTTACTTAAACTTTTCCTTTATTTAATGCCATACTTTTAATGATGGCACAATAAGGATGTCATTAGCTGGCAGTGTCGTTTGTAGGGTAATGTTATAATATCTGATATAATCCCAGGGTATAGAGACCTGCATCCACTTCTCCCCACCTGCTGCCGATAAGAATTCCACTGGAAAGGTATGAAAAAGTAGTGTGTTTCGTTCAACACATAATCAATAAAATGCAAGGGTAAAATCATGACACTCCTTGACATAGTAAAAGCCTTGAAAAGTAACACAGGATATTGTTTTCTAAATATGGCACCTTAAACCTACATTTAATGATCTCTTGCTAAGGTTAGGAGGGTCAAACTCTTGAAATACTTCAAAATCCAAAGGGAATGATGGAGCTTTGTAGAAGTAACAGCCCACTCCAGCTTCTCACATATTCCTTACAAATGAGTCGCTTCCAGGGAAATCACTGGATCTGAAACACTGGAGCCGAGAGTTCCTTCTCCCATTCACCCCCTGCCCCCATCTACACAGGAGCAAGGAGATGGGTGTCCAGCCTCAAATGGTTTATTAATCAAAAGTTCTTCAAGCTGCCTAACCAAATGCTGAATTTCCAAAATTCTTTTCTCACCAGAAAAGGAATATGAATTTTGATGTCAACCCAAAAATTGGGGGCTCTTAACATTTTTTTTCAAAATCACATATAAAAGGTTCTTTATCCCTCTGGCAAATACAAAATAGTTACCCTCAGGGGAAAGGAAAACAATATTTATAGAAGATAAATGATGATGTGATATTAAGGTCCTCTGCTGGCTCACTCAAAAGGCTACTGCTTCTTACTCAAGCTGCCACAGGAAATCTATGCTAGTAGGGAGAAAAATTTCCATGGCTCAGTGATGAGACAATACCAGTAAACAATTTATTAAAGAGCCTGCCATCCATCATTGGAATTTGGAACAACAATGATACATTGAAAATAAGTATTCATCCCAAGTTTCTTTTCTTCCTCACAAATTCCTTCGGCTCCAATATCTCTTCAGTAAATTAATAGTATTTTGCTCTTAGTCTTTTTGGAAACAAGCCAAGGAAAGAGAAGGCACCAGCGGCAGCTGCCACAAACCCAATGGTACTTATTGCTCGGTTGGCCTATAAGGAAACAGGAAACAAACAAAAACACATCTTATTCTAAAAGCATCTCAGTGTCCTAAACCCCAGCTTTAGCTTGTTTCCTAAACTGAAGACCCATTTTAATGTACAATGGATGAATTTAAAACTCAATGCAAAATTAAAATTCTGTATGCAGATGAAATAAATTTATAATTATTATAATTATGACAAAGATAGAAATACACATAGGTAGAGATCCCTCTTTTTCTTTTTTAAGAAGATGTTGGGAGTAGGAGTTTATTAATTATTTTATTTTTGCTGTGTTGGGTCTTCGTTTCTGTGTGTGGGCTTTCTCTAGTTGTGGCAAGCGGGGGCCACTCTTCATCGCGGTGCGCGGGCCTCTCAGCATCGCGGCCTCTCTTGTTGCGGAGCACAGGCTCCAGACGCGCAGGCTCAGTAGTTGTGGCTCACGGGCCTAGTTGCTCCGTGGCATGTGGGATTCTCCCAGACCAGGGCTCGAACCCGTGTCCCCTGCATTAGCAGGCAGATTCGCAACCACTGCGCCACCAGGGAAGCCCGAGATTCTTCATATTTTTATAGCTTCTGAGAGTTTACAAACTCATTATGCCACAATTCCTAATAATTGTCATAGTACCCCTGGGAGGTAGCATTACTCCTGTTTTGTAAAACTTGAGAAGTTAAAAGTGATTTGCCCGAGGGAGGTCGTACCACCAGGATGTTTAGATATAGTTTAATCTTGAACCATGTGTTCTCCCCCTATGAAACCCCTACCCCCTAAACACATACTGGTTTGGTTGATTCTATATCAAGGTGAATATCCTGTGTGTGTGTGTGTGTGTGTGTGTGTGTGTGTGTGTGTGTATTGGTTGAGGGGTGTAGACATGATAAGAAAGTGGGAGCACTCATTCAAGAAGTCTATTAAAAAGATGACAGCATTTGGATGGACCCGTATATGTGTGTGTGTGTGTGTGTGTGTGTGTGTGTGTGTGTGTGTGTGTGTGTTCCTTGACTTCATGTCTGTTAGGAAAATAATTCAGGGATGTGACTTGAGCTCAATACCTATAGGCTCTTATTTGGTAGATACACTTTCTATTCTGATAAACAAACTTCAAGAGAAGTCAATACTGATGATAACTATCATGTCAAAAAGTAATTTCTCATGTAGACAAACGAAAATAAACCACTCTCAAGCTCAATTGTCCATAAAGGAGCTCAGACATTTATATCTTTAAGGGTATTAATCATCATCATGATGATGGAACTGATGAATATTCATGGTTTCATGGCACTCAACTAATATCGCCTTCCATCTGCAGTGCAATTTTATGACCCAAAGGTCACATTCAGATACTTCAGAGTCATCAGGTATTCTGAAAACAACAGTTATTCTCTGGGAGTTAAGAATCGGGCTTTCAAATAAAGCAAAACATTTTTCCTAAATTACTCTGGAGACCAGCCCCAGTGCTGGAAAGTGTGACCCAGCTCACACTGGAGCATGCCCTCTGTCTAACCCACAGCCCTCCACCACGGAGCCTGCCACCCCCATATGCCACATAATGTTCCCTCCCTAACTGTGGGTTCCCTATGGGGAACAGGCAGCATGGGTTCTAGCCAGGACAGAAGCACAATGGCAAGAGTATTCACTTCATTACATCATCCTGTGGTCTCTAGGGATGAGGCCTGTAATTATAACTCCCTGCTCTGTTACCATCCCCAGTTGCCAAAGAGAACGACACTGGCAAACAACTGAAAAATCCTATTTTAGTTTACAATTCTAATTTAATGTATTTGGTTAGTTGGTTCTTTCTTTTATCCATAATTTTTAATTAGTTGCTACCTAAGTTGCTTCCCAGGAGAGAGTCAGAATTCACTATAGCATAGAGCTACCCACATAGCTCATGGGGAGCAAAAAAGGGCTGGGAGATACAAGATACCAGACAAAATTCCAAAGAGGGGCAGAATCAATAATCAGACAGGGAGTAAGGATTATAAACCAAGCCCAAACCTCATGCAATTCCAGGCAGATGCTGAGATTCCAAGGAGGGCTGATACAGGAAAATATGGCAGGCAATGCAAAAACAGGAAGGTGCAATTGGTGTCTTTAAACAGAGATATCAAATGGCAGCAGAGGACAGCCCTGGGAAAATGGCAGGATCCTGTGGGTGGGGTGGCCCCAGCTAGATGCAGTCCTAACTCATTGGGTATCTTTCAGCCACTAGAAACATAACATGTGAGAGAAATCCCATAAGTCTAAGAGACCTGGGGAGGGGACAGACAACTTAATACTAACTCAAAATCCCCTGAGATTGCACAGGCAAGATACAATTATAATAAAGCCACTTCCAGCATGCAGTTTCCCAAATCCCAAACATTTATTTTTTTCAAGTTGCATTCTAAATGGAAAAAGCACATGTAATTTGGACAATCCCTTAGAGTTATGTGTAATGGGATCTAACCTGCAAGATTATAAAATCCCAGGATTTTTGTGGTGAAACAGCATGAACAAGAGCTTTTACTTCATGGCTGATTTAGGATTATAAGATCACCAAATCCTATCCGGCACACTTCATCCTTTATAGGGCTTTCGGGGTGGGGTGGGGGGCATGGTAAACAACCCATTCTGAGGATCTATATATACATGCTCAATGAAATGTTAGCTATAACTGAAGCAGCTGGGTCCAGACATCAGTTTAGCTGGGTCACAGATAACTGTAGGGGTTATCAAAATCCCTCTTCCCCCAAGACTCTAAGGCTGCAGTGCTAAGCAAAGAAACACAGTCAGCGTGTAGTGTCAGCTTGTCCAGGCCCATTCAAGGGTGCTGCTATCTTCCACAAAGATAGACACATTTTAATAACTTGTTTAGACTCGAACAGTGAGAAATGTTGATTTTAGGAATTTGTAAAAATAAGGAAAAGACAAGCCACAGGCTGGAAGAAAACATTGGTAAAAGGCATATTTGATAAAAGATAGTTTTCCAAAATACGCTAAGAACTCTTAAAACTCAACAATATGAAAACAAGCAAGCAACACAATTAAAATTGGGCTAAAGATCTCAAGAGACACATCACTAAATGTGATATGCAGATAGCAAATAATACATGAAAAGATGTCCAACATCATACATATTTAAGGAATTGCAAATTAAAACAATGGAGATACAACCACGTACCTATCAGAATGGCTAACCTCCAAAACGCTGACAGTGCCAAATGCTAAAGATTTGGAGCAACAGGAGCTCTCGTTCAAGGCTGATGGGAATTCAAAATGGTACAGCCACTTTGGAAGACAGCTGGGCAGTTTCTTACAAAACTAAACATACTCTTACCGTATGATCCAACAATCATAATACTTGGTGTTTATCCAAATGAGTCAAAAATTAACATCCACAAAAGACCTACATGCAAATGTTTCCAGCAGCTTTTTTTCATAATTACCAAAACTGGGAAGCAGCCAAGATGTCCTTCAGTAGGTGAGTGGAAAAATAAACTGTGGTGCATCCAGACAAGGGAATATTATTCAGCGATAAAAAGAAATGAGAAACCAAACCATGAAAAGACATGGAAGAATTTTAAGTGCATATTGCTTAGTATGATTTCAACTATATGACATTCTGGGAAAGATAAACTACAGAGCAGTAAAAAAAAAAAAAAAAATCAGTGGTTGCCAGAGATTTAGAGAAAGAGGGAATGATTAAGCAGAGTATACAGGATGACATTACACAGTTGTCAAAACCAACAGAATTTACAACATAAAGAGTGAACCCTTATGTTAACTATTTTAGGGGAAGAAAATTTTTTCCTTTACCCATAACAAGTTCTCAGCTGAGGCTCTGTAATAAGAGGAAAGCAAACAGAAGTTTATTAAAATGCATATCTCATATACTCATGGGAGAAATTCAGGGAAGAGTAACTCAAAGAGAGAGAATAAACAAAACACAGCGTTAGTGAAAGGAAAGGAATCATAAAGATCAGAGCAGAAATAAATGAAATAGAAACAAAGAAAACAATAGCAAAGATCAATAAAACTAAAAGCTGGTTTTTTGAGAAGATAAACAAAATTGTAAATCTTTAGCCAGACTCATCAAGAAAAAGAGGAAGAGGACTCAAATCAATAAAATTAGAAATGAAAAAGGAGAAGGTACAATGGACACCACAGAAATACAAAGCATCCTAAGAGACTACTACAAGCAACACTATGCTAATAAAATGGGCAACCTGGAAGAAATGGACACATTCTTAGAAATGCACAACTGCCAAGACTGAATCAGGAAGAAATAGAAAATATGAACAGACCAATCACAAGCACTGAAATTGAAACTGTGATTAAAAATCTTCCAACAAACAAAAGTCCAGAACCAGATGGCTTCACAGGCGAATTCTATCAAACATTTAGAGAAGAGCTAACAACTATCTTTCTCAAACTTTTCCAAAAAACTGCAGAGGAAGGAACACTCCCAAACTCATTCTACAAGGCCACCATCACCCTGATACCAAAACCAGACAAAGATAATGCAAAAAAAGAAAATTACAGACCAATATCACTGATGAATATAGATGCAAAAATCCCCAACAAAATACTAGCAAACAGATTCCAACAGCACATTAAAAGGAGCATATACCTCGATCAAGTGGGATTTATCCCAGGGATGCAAGGATTCTTCAGTATACCCAAATCAATCAGTGTGATACACCACATTAACAAATTGAAGGAGAAAAACCATATGATCATCTCAATAGATACAGAAAAAGCTTTCGACAAAATTCAATACCCATTTATGATAAACTCTCCAGAAAGTGAGCAAAGAGGGAACCTACCTCAACATAATAAAGGCCATATATGACAAACCCACAGCAAACATCATTCTCAATGGTAAAAAACTGAAAGCATTTCCTCTAAGATCAGGAAAAGACAAGGATGTCCATTCTCGCCACTATTATTCAACATAGTTTTGGAAGTCCTAGCCATGGCAATCAGAGAAGAAAAGAAATAAAAGGAATACAAATTGGAAAAGAAGTAAAATCATCACTGTTTTCAGATGGCATGATACCATACATAGAGAATCCTAAAGATGCCACCAGAAAACTACTAGAGCTAATCAATGAATTTGGTAAAGTAGCAGGATACAAAATTAATGCATAGAAATCTCTTGCATTCCTATACACTAACAACAAAAGATCAGAAAAAGAAATTAAGGAAACAATCCCCTTCACCATTGCAACAAAAAGAATAAAATAACTAGGAATAAACCTATCTAAGGAGGTAAAAGACCTGTACTCAGAAAACTATAAGACAGTGATGAAAGAAATCAAAGATGACACAAACAGGGGCTTCCCTGGTGGCGCAGTGGTTGAGAATCTGCCTGCCAATGCAGGGGACACGGGTTCGAGCCCTGGTCTGGGAAGATCCCACATGCCGCAGAGCAACTAGGCCCATGAGCCACAACTACTGACCCTGCGCGTCTGGAGCTTGTGCTCTGCAACAAGAGAGGCCGCGACAGTGAGAGGCCCGTGACCACGATGAAGAGTGGCCCCCTCTCGCCGCAACTAGAGAAAGCCCATGCACAGAAACAAAGACCCAACACAGCCAAAAATAAATAAATAAATAAAATTAAAAATTAAAAAAAAAAAAGATGACACAGACAGATGGAGAGATATACCATGTTCTTGGATTGGAAGAATCAGTATTGTGAAAATGACTATACTACCCAAAGCAATCTACAGATTCAATGCAACCCCTATCAAATTACCAATGGCATTTTTTACAGAACTGGAACAAAAAATCTTAAAATTTGTATGGAGACACAAAAGACCCTGAATAGCCAAAGCAATCTTGGGGGAAAAAAACGGAGCTGGAGGAATCAGACTCCCTGACTTCAGCCTACACTACAAAGCTACAGTAATCAAGACAATATGGTACTGGCACAAAAACAGAAATATAGATCAATGGAAAAGGATAGAAAGCCCACAGATAAACCCACGCACCTACGGTCAACTAATCTATGACAAAGGAGGCAAGGATATACAATGGAGAAAAGACAGCCTCTTCAATAAGTGGTGCTGGGAAAACTGGACAGCTACATGTAAAAGAATGAAATTAAAACACTCCCTAACACCATACACAAAAATAAACTCAAAATGGATTAGAGACCTAAATGTAAGACCGGACACTATAAAACTCTTACAGGAAAACCTAGGAAGAACACTCTTTGACATAAATCACAGCAAGATCCTTTTTGACCCACCTCCTGGAGAGATGGAAATAAAAACAAAAATAAACAAATGGGAGCTAATGAAACTTAAAAGCTTTTGCACAGCAAGGAAACTGTAAACAAGACGAAAAGATAACCCTCAGAATGGGAGAAAATATTTGCAAACGAATCAACGGACAAAGGATTAATCTCCGAAATATATAAACAGTTCATGCAGCTCAATATTAAAAAAACAAACAACCCAATCAAAAATGGGCAGAAGATCTAAACAGACATTTCTCCAAAGAAGACATACAGATGGCCAAGAGACACATGAAAAGCTGCTCAACATTACTGGTTATTAGAGACATGCAAATCAAAACTACAATGAGGGGCTTCCCTGGTGGCCCAGTGGTTGAGAGTCTGCCTGCCGATGCAGGGGACACGGGTTCATGCCCCGGTCCAGGAGGATCCCACATGCCACAAAGCGGCTGGCCCCGTGGGCCATGGCCACTGAGCCTGCACGTCCAGAGCCTGTGCTCTGCAACAGGAGAGGCCGCAACAGTGAGAGGCCCTCGTACCGAAAAAAAAAAACTACAACGAGGTATCACCTCACACTGGTTAGAATGGGCATCATCAGAAAATCTACAAACAACAAATGCTAGAGAGGGTGTGGAGAAAAGGGAACCCTCTTGCACTGTTGGTGGGAATGTAAATTGATACAGCTACTTTGGAGGGTGGTATGCAGGTTCCCTAAAAAACTAAAAATAGAATTACCACATGATCCAGCAATCCCACTACTGGGCATATACCCAGAGAAAACCATAATTCAAAAAGACACATGCACCCCAGTGTTTATTGCAGCACTATTTACAATAGCCAGGTCATGAAATCAACCTAAATGCCCACTGACAGACAAACGGATAAAGAAGATGTGGTACATATATGCAGTGGAATATTAGCCATAAAAAGGAACGAAACTGGGTCATTTGTAGAGATGTGGATGGACCTAGAGACTGTCATACAGAGTGAAGTAAGTCAGAAAGAGAAAAACAAATATCGTATATGAACACATATATGTGGAATCTAGAAAAATGGTACAGATGAACTGGTTTGCAATGCAGAAATAGAGACACAGATGTAGAGAACAAACGTATGGACGCCAAGCGGGGAAAGTGGCAGGGCGTGGTGGTGGTGGGATGAATTGGGAGATTGGGATTGACATATATACACTAATATGTATAAAACACATAACTAAGAACATGCTGTATAAAAATAAATAAATAAAATAAGACACAAAGAATTCAGGCTTAGGCTTATATAGCATCTTCAACAAAGAACAATAAATTTGTGGAGAAATGACAGGACACAGGAAAGTGGTTCGCCTTCCAAGGGCAACAGTCTGTGGGAAGGTAAACATACAGGAAACTAATGGTAAACAGAGGCTTGTATGTAGTTTGTTATGTAGATACCTCTAGTGCCCTCTCTAGGCTGATAAGGGTCTTACATTAACCACTGGTTGTCCCTGATGATTAACTTTTGTCCTTCCTGGTAGAGTGGGGAGGAGGAACACCTTTGAAAATTTATGTCCTGCTTTTAGGCAAATAGGGGGAGGGCAGAGAGCTTTTCTTGCAACTGCTTCTACTCAGTTGTCTCTCAATTGCTCAAAATAATCCTTATGCCAAAGTGACATATTTGCAGGTGGCATATTCTGGTTTCCTTCACCATGGATTCTGGTTGATAAGGATGTACCAATGTTGGTTCATCTTTTGTAACAAATATACCACACTGCTGTAGGATGTTGACAGTGGGGAAGGATACATTTATGTGTGTGGGAGGGGGAGTATGTGGGAACTCTCTATACTTTCAGCTCAATTTTGCTGTGAATTTAAAACTACTCTAAAAAGTAAAGTTCATTAATTTTTTAAAAAATACAGAAAAGTACAAAGAAGAAAAAGATGGGGCCACAATCCTTCCACCTTTCTAACCTTTTTATGTATTTATAGTTTTTTAAATTGGGGGAAATACACAGCCATTTCTCAAGGATACTGTTCTATGCTCAAGACCCCTAAACCTTAAAGGGACCCTGGAAAACAAATCTAATATTAGTTATTATTAGTACTAACACTATTAATTATTGATAGAAATAAAAATAACAATTCGAGTGCTGTAGTTTCTTAGATCAAGAGAATTTTACTGAAGAGTGCCAACAAAGATCTATAAAATTGCTAAAATACTGAAATTAAAAGTAGTCTATGAAAGTACACTTTTTATTGGGATGAATAATATGTAACGGAGTATGCTAAGAGACTTTAAAAATCTCTTACAATCTATAAAATAACCTCGCTTTATAGATTAGGAAACTGATAAACAATGTGTCCAAAGTCATCCAGCTATGAAGTGGTGAAGATGGGGCTCTAGCTCAGATCAGCAGAATTCCAAAGCTTAGGTGTGTCCTTAAGGCTGTCACTACACCATCTTCATCAGAACCTGCTAAAGAACATTTCTATTAGTTGTTAAAAAAATGGTTACTTTTTCATGGGTCTTGATCTGGGTATGAAAGGTAGAAAGATGATAGATTACAAGTGAGAGTCAAAGCAAAAAGATGGCTTTAATTCCTTTTGATTTAGCCACATTAAAAAAAAATACTGATTGAGTGCAGTGGACAACTTTGTCATTAACAAACTTTATTTCTTAGCCGTACCACTACTTTTCAATGCAAAGGTGAGCTGAAACTTGTGTGCACGTCCTGTGTTTTGGATCAGAAGCAATTTATTGCTACATGTGAATAGAACATTCATTATGGTAATGCACTTCCTAATAAAAATGAATTTCCAATTAAATTACTTCTTAATAAAAACAAATGTATCCTTTCATTATGTTCCATCTCCCATTTTCCCAAGCTTTCGTGAGCAGAATTGTAACTTCATTCCTCAGAATAGACATTTATATAACAGATCCACCATTTAAAGATACTGAAAGCCTTTACATATTCATTTTCTCACACCACTTTAATAAATCTTTAGGTTAAAACATCAATGATGGAATTGGATTGGTGGGAAGATAGGTAGGGAAAGGGCATGCTTTTAGTGAGGAATCTAACATACTACCGAATAGTGATGGTAAATAACAAAACTATAAGCTACTTCCTCTGGTGGGGGAAGTCCCCCTGGTGGCACAGTGGATAGGACTCCGAGCTCCCAATGCAGGGGGCCCGGGTTCAATCCCTGGTCAGGGAACTAGATCCCACATGCACACTGCAACTAAGAGTTCGCATGCCACAACTAAGGAGCCCTGGAGCCACAACTAAGGAGCCTGCCTGCTGCAACTAAGACCCGGCACAACCAAAAAATAAATAAATAATTTTTAAAAAAGTCAATTAATTCACTGAAAATCCTCCAAAAGCTCAATGAATCAAAGGATCTCCTCAAAAGCACAACATTTATTTGAAACTAGCATCACAAGGAAACAGAAGACATCTACAAAGCCACCAAGCTATGGCATCAGTTAGCCTCTTTCAGCTAAAGGAGAAGAATCTCACTATTACCATCTATGTTTTCGGCAAATGAACTCCCACTCAAAAATGTCAGCATATTTTTTTCAGTATATAAAGTTACTGATTTAATTGCTGTATGGTGGGGTGATGGGGAAAAAAACTGAAGGACAGAGGGCAATAAGAATGACAGAAAGCTATGGTGTTGACTCTGCTTCAAGTCCCTTCTAACCTAAATTCATGATACGAATGTTCTAGTCTCAGTGTGGTCATGAAATTGCTGCATGACCTTGGGCAACTCGATTCCCTCCTTTGTCCTTCAGTGTTCTCATATTTTCTTGTTCTTTTCCATTTGTTTGAGGCCAGAAAACTTGATCATAGTCAGTAGCTATTATTTTCCCAATGTGAGAAACTTCCATTTCTCCTAGAGAAAACTCACCTGCTCTGAAACTCCTTCTCCATAGCGGAGCAAAGTCACAAAATGCTCACAGTTGTTGACAAGTAAGTCATACTCCACCTCCTGTCCAGCAACAAACTCTGACCGCTGCATGACTTCTTCCACGGGGAGTGGTGGGTATGTTCCATCGTATTTATTGTTTATTCTGTATGTGTCATTTCCCACAACATCCTTCAAAAGCTGCATCTTCACCAGGGCCTTTCTGCTGAATACAGACTTGGCGCTTGTAAACGATGCAGAAATGCCATCGTCTATAAGGAGAATTCTGGTTAGCAAGATATAGCGACCCAGCCCAGTGAACTCCACTGCCATCCTAACTTATCCTCAAACCAGAAACCATTTAATCTTACTAAGAGTAAACCCTCATTCTCTAATTTATCACTAACATTTGTTCAACACTATATGAGTGAGAATATAAGAAAACTTTTTGAAAATCTATATCTACCTATCTTTTTGAAAATTTATAGAACAAATTGGGTGTGAAAACTCTACCTATTTTTGAGGAATAAGTTCCCTATCAATTGATTATTATTAGGGATCTTGGCATATGTTTCCAACAAAGTACAGATAAGATCATTGCCCCCTTTTTCTATGATGCAGTCTATTTTTCAGCATTTGAACCCTTCCAAACTAATACCATTGGGCTTAGCAGTAGTGCATTACAATTAGTGCTCTTGTCCTGCATCTAAGCAGCACTCCTCACACCCAGCTCTGTTTTTACACTTGTTCTTTTAATTAGGCTTCACTTTGAAACCTGCAGGGGACCCCAGTCTTCTCAGGGGTCAGTTGGGATCAGGCTGGGGCCCTGCCTTTGTTTTGCTAGTTCCTTTAGCCAAGAAACTAAGTCCTAAAACTAAACCTAATGTAGTAGGCACTGTCCACTCTATGTGGCCCCTAGCTGTGCCCTACCCACCTGTCACAATTCCCCATGCCCTACCACTCCATCTTACTGCCTCTATTAGTAAGCATTGGTCTAGACTGCCTGAAACCTCTGTGTCCTGGTGTGCCGTGATCAGCACCTGAGGCATCTGATTCCTTAGCGTTCAGCTTTAACACCAGGCCCTAGGCCCTCTCCATCTGCCCGAGACTGCTATGCTTGGCCATTGTTCAAGTAAATCATGAGATGAAGGGTCTCTGTATAACCAGTGTTATGACACTTGTCCTTTCAGTTATGACTAAAAGCAAACATTTTTTTCCACTCCTCTTTTTTTCTCTCCTCCAAAATCCTTTTCATTGGAGCAGCATTTCCAGTTAATTATCTTACATGTTAAAAGTTCTTACACATTACAAGTTCATAGGACACATATATCCTAGTTAGAATTATTCAATTTTTTTTTGTGACTAGTTTGATGTAATCAATTTACCGATGAGAAAATCAAAGCTTGGAGAGAGAAACTGGCTTGTGGAACATCCCACAAGTAGTTAACAGAAACAGGAATTTAACTTCCGTCTACAGGATCAAAGCTCAGTGCTTGAACCACATTAAGATGGAGCTTACGGTGGGAAAAAAGAAAACAGCACAAAAACCTCATATTATTTTCCAAATGTGAAAACTGCAGAGATAATGTAAAGAATTGCTTAGCGTTAATTATTAGACTCTACAGAATGAATGGCTCTATATCGTAAATGTCATTTTATTTGCCATTTCCACTTCCAATATTCTAGAACAAGAGGCAAATAGCTCAAAATCTTGCAAAAATCACTTCATTAACAGTTCTCAGAAGCTCTCAAGATAGTAAGACTTAGGCCTATAAACACTTCTTTATAAAGGTATCTTGAGGAAAAATTATTCTAAGCTATTTGTTATTTGCATACATTTTTTCTTAATAATTTGTGCTCATTTCTAAACCTGTAGAAAATACAGAAAAATACAGCATAAACACATAAATAAATATAAACCACCTATTATCCTGCCACTCAGAAATAACTATTATTATTATTTTGATGTATTTTTACTGTCTTTTATTATCACTTGTATATGTGTGTATATGTTTGCATTAACATGTATGTGTGTATATACGATTTCTTTGCAAACCAGGTACCATATTACACAATGCACTTTAATCTGGAATTTTCCAATAGCTATCATACTAGATCATCTTTCATGCAATTAAAGATGTCCAGAAATGATTTTTAGCTGTTAAAGTATTATTGTTTTAGTCACTGAGCACCCCATCTTACCACTGCTTCTTCCTTTCTGGAAAAGACTCTTTCTAGGCCAGTCATACTATCCTATTCCTGCACACAGTTATGGTTCAGTGATGGACATGGGACCCACACCAGACAATTAGAGTCATTCTCCATGATTTTTCTAACTGCAATGGGCAGGAAGTAACTCTCTCCTGTGGGTCACAAGCCTGTAAGGATGAGAGCCTAAGAATGCTTATGGTCATCAGCTCAGCTTCTTAGACATAGCCTGGGATAATGAAGACAATATACAGAAGAAGAATGCAGATGTGGGATGGAGAATTTTGATAGTGTTCAATCCCCTAGATCTGGGCATCCCTGAGGCCAGCACCATCTCTACTCTTTCTGTAGTTTCCTTCACTGAAGCAATGAATTTGCCGTTTTGTTTAAGTGAATTTGAATTTATGTTACTTGCAACTAAAAAATTCTGCCAGGCCTTCCCTGGTTGCGCAGTGGTTGAGAGTTTGCCTGCCAATGCAGGGGACACGGGTTCGTGCCCCGGTCCGGGAAGATCCCACATGCCGCGGAGAGGCTGGGCCTGTGAGCCATGGCCGCTAAGCCTGCGAGTCCGGAGCCTGTGCTCCGCATCGGGAGAGGCCACAACAGTGAGAGGCCCGCGTACCGCAAAAAAAAAAAAAAAAAAAAAAAATTCTGCCAAACACAGGTACCTAATATCTTGTGGCTAAATCATAATTCACTTAATCATTCCCTTGCTAGCCATTGATCCATTCTGTTTTTTAAACCATTATAAATGAGATAGAAGTGAACATTCTCATACGCAAATATTAAATTAGTATCTCTAAAAGTATTTCCCAAGAATAGATTCATAGAGGTAAAATTACAGGGTCAGAGCGTATGAACTCCTTTAAGACTCTTAGCACATATTGTTAAATTGTGTTTGCGAACAATTTTATCAACTTATATTTCTGTCAACAGTATCCTTGTGTTCATTTCATTATACCTTTATCAACAGATTATCATTTTTTTTAATTTTGCTAATGTGAGAGGCATAAAATCTGTCATTTTATTTTATAATTCCTAGATGACTGAAAAGCTGAAACCTTTAAAAACAGTCTTCTACAGTCTTCTACAGACTGTTCACAATCTTTTACCCATTTGTTTGTTGGGATTTGGGTGTTCGCTGCTGTTCCCTCAGCTTAAGGAACTCTTTCCCCAAATGCCACGTGCTGGGTTTCTTCACCTCTTTCAAGTTATGTCTTAAATGTTACTTTCTCGTGAGATTTTCCTGACCAGCTAATTTAAAACTGCAGCAGCCACAACTCCCCAGCACTTCCTATCCTGCTTCTATGATTTTCTCCATTATCACTTATCTCTAATCTAACATTACTTTCTGTATTTTGTTCATGCTCCCTCTCTCCCTCTCTCCCTCTCTCTCTGTCTCTGTCTCCCTCTCTCTCTCCACTAGAATGTAAGCTCCACTGTGTAGGGACTGGCTTATGTATCCCTAGCATTTAGAATAGCCTTTGGCACATACTGGAAAATCTATAAGTAGATGTTGAATGAATTGAAATAATCTATTTGTATTATATATAAAGACATTGTGACTCTTGTCATGTTTGTGGCAAATATTTTCCCCCGCTGATTATTTACTTTTTAACTGTGTTTTTTTAATGCAGAGGTTTAAAATTTTAATGTTAACTGGCTTTTGTGATTTCTTCAATGCCACTTTAGTCTTAGAAGGTCCTTCTGTAAACCTAGATCAGTTGGATTTATCTACTTTCTACATTTTATTTCTAGTCTGTTTTATTTTATGATTTTTCATGATTCCTTCTTGTAACAAGAAAACTAAAAAGCTCCCAGGAGCTTCTGGAAACAAACCTTACCTAGAGGTGCTATGTTGATAACATACCCATCACCCAAGTACAGTGCCCAGTGTTGATAGCCAGGACGAAACACTTCAATCAAATCACCTGGCTGAGGGTTGCCAGGATAGTTCAAACTAAAGCAATCATTAAACGCCATCTGCAACGACAGACACAAAGAAGATCTAGCTGATATGACTTGGCAAAAGAAAATCAGTTCAAGGCTTCTATAGAAACATGGCAATACAGAATTTATTGGGATTGCATTCCTTATTAAATACTTAGATTTACACCACTGACCTTTTCTTTCAATGATTCCTACACGGAATTATGTGTGCACACATGGACAAGTGGAGAAAGAATTTCTCTACTATTGCTTAATTTTCTATAGCAATGCTTCTCATACTGATTAACCCCAAGGCTCCTTTATTATAATAAGCATTTCATGATAATATCTGTTTTACTATGTAAATGTTCAGTTCATGACTACACAAAAAATATAATAAAGCACTTAGCATGAAAAAAGTCAGGATTCAGAAGCAGAAGATCAGAAGTCTTTCAGCCTTGCATATAGTGACTTAGTAAAATCAAAAAGAGGTCTGGGTGTTCACGAACATTCTGTGCAAAAGTATACTTTATCCTGCAAAACTTACTCTGTGATTTAAGCGGACACAAGCTCCAGGCTCAGATGAGTGTCCAGTCAGATATTCAGGCATACTGTAGGACACAGGACCTTTCTTCCTTGTGCTGAACTGTGCTGTGCAGACCCAGGCACACTGGCCTCCACCTGAAACCATATACAAGTCCCCGTGTCCCTGTCCTTTGAAGAAAAAAGGCTTTTGCTTTAGTCTTCCAGGCTTCCCCTGAGTCTTAAAAGGCTGGCTCAAGAGTTAATGATTAGGAAAGGTGAAGAAGTAGAAAAAAAGAATAGCTGCTGGGTGGGGAAACTGGTAACAATTTAGACTATAAATCAGCCAGATAGCGGAGTCACCAAACTTCCAGTTCCCTGAAATATATAGATAAATATCTGACACACATTCCTAAGTTGTTTTTATAGGAAGCAGAACCCCATCAGGTGAAAACTACTGACTTCAACCACATAGACACAGACTGGTTGAAACCAGAAGATTAATGATGCTTGAAACGTCACCTTGATGCCAACCAAGCCGAGAATTGAGCACAAGCTGATCACACACCCTGTGGCCCCTCCCTCACCTTGCCTTTAAAAACCCTTCCCTGAAAGCCACTGGGGAGTTCAGAACTTTTGAGCATGAGCTGCCCATTCTTCTTGCTTGGCACCCTGCAATAAATGCTGTACTTTCCTTCACCACAACCCAGTGTCAACAGGTTGGCTTTGCTGCACGTCAGGCAAGGGGACCCAAATCCAGGTACGATAACACACCCACTAAATATCAGTAAACACCCTTTGTCATTGTGACAACCACAAACACTCCCACAGATTTCCACCACTCCCCAACTGCCCCACTTACTGTCTGATTCCTCATTTCTGACTCCCAAAACAGTGCAAGGTGGTTGATGCAGAAGGGGGACAACTTGGAAGGTTGGGAAGTTCATCATATTGATGGGTACATCTGAAAATTCACAGTTTGGTGAATTTTTTTCCTTTTAAGTCAGTACTTTTCAGAAAGAACATATAAGTCTCTGATGGTTGATTTTTATGGAACATTACATTTTCTATGTACAGCATCCAAGTAGAAGGATTCAGTAAGAGGAAGTTATGTACATTCATTGATAATAAAAAGGAGATTTCATGTTATAACCATGTTGGATATATAATTGACAACAGAGTATTCCTCTGCATCTCTCACTCTAATGTAGATACATATACTCATTTACAAAATAAACCCAAGTGCCAGAAAGGGAAACTTCCAAATCATCTAAATTATAATTATAATAGTATAGGCAAAGAGCTTGGGGATACAGACTATCATTTTCCTGGCACACTAAAAGTCTTTTTTACAACAATTAATATTGGGAGGGTGTTTTCCCAAGTATTTGTATGCCATCTGTTGAAAACTTCAATCATCATACTGTCACAGAAATGAGGCCAAATGCAAACTGTCCATCTGTTGAAAAATAACTATTAAAACAACTTTATGGAAACTATTAAGTCTAACCACCCTCTCAAATATGTTTGAGTCTTATTAATATGGCAGTTCACAATTTGGCCACATGGGCACTAAAAGGAAAAATAGATACTATACTATGATATAAACAAACACATTTCCCATGAAAAGGAATCAGCAAGCACACACAGCTGCCTGTTAGCATTCAGAGACCTAGCCAAGCTTACAATAATAACCACCATTTGAACAGAAAGTACTTTGTAGTGTAACGTTTTTTTTCAAGTGCACTATTCAATTAACCCTAATTCATTTTTTAAAAATCTACCATGATTTGAGTTTATTATGTTATTATCACATTTTACAGCTAAAAAGTGATATTAGCAAATGCCAACCTTTTTAAAATACTCCCTGAAACACTTGTATTATAAAATACGGAGGGAAAAATAACTACCCTAGGTGTGAGAGACATGAGTTCTTGTTTCAGGTCTTCTCCATGCTAGTTCTGTCACTTTGGGACTTAAATGTAAAATATAAAATTATAAAACATAGAGGGAAAAATACATAGGAGAAAATCCTCAGGATTTAGGGTAAACGAAGAGTTCTTAGACTTGACACCAAAAGTATTATTCATAAAAGGAAAAACTGACAAATTGGATGTCCTCAAAATTCAAAACTTTTGTGGCACAAAAGACCCTATTAAAAGGACAAAAAGACAAGCTACAGAGCAGGAGAAAATTTTTGAAAACTACATATCCAAGAAAGGACCAATAGCAGGAACATACAAAGAACTCTCAAGACTTAACAATTAAGAAGCAAAGAATACAATTAGAACTTGAGCAAAGGACACAATGACACCTTTCATCAAAGAAGAGCCGCAGATGTCAAGCCATGTTAAACATCAGTGGCTATTAGGGATATTTAGATTAAAACCATGATAGCACTACATACCTATCACAGTAGCTAAATTAAAAAATTGTGACCAGAGAAAATGCTGGCAAGAATGTGGAGTCACTGGATCACTCATTCACCGGCTGTTGATAATATAAAATGTTGCAGTCACTCAAAGTAGTCTGGAAATTCCTTTAAAAACTTACCTTGTAACTAAAATATGGTCCAGCAATTGCACTCCTAGGCATTTATCCCAGAGACTGGAGGCATTAAAGACTTATATTTGCACAAAAATCTGTACACGAATGTTTATAGCATAATAGGCCAAAACTGGAAACAACCCAGATGACCTTCCATGGGTGAACAGTAAACAATTTGTGGTACACCCATACCATGGAACACTACTCCTAAGGAGTAAAAAAGAACAAACTATTAATAAATGCAACAACACAACCAAGGATGAATCTCTAGAGAACTGTGCTGAGTGAAAAAAGCCAGTGACATGACATGTTATATATATGATTCCATCTATACAACATTTTGACATGACCTAATTATAGAAACAGAGAACTAATAATGGTTGCCAGGGGTTAAGGAAGTGGTAAGGAGGAAGTGGGTGTGGCTATAAAAAGGCAACATATGAAAGATGCTAGAGGTGGTGGAATGCTCTGCCTCTCCATGTGGTCCATGTCAATAACCTGTTTGTGATACTGCAGTGTGGTGTTGCAAGATGTTACCACTGGGGAAAACCCGGCAAAGGTACAAGGGATCTCTCTGTATTATTTCTTACAACTGCATGTGAATCTACAATTAGCTCAAAATAAAAATCTTTAATGAAAAAAAAAAAGATCAATGTATTTTTCCCCCCCGCAGAGCATAGAAGAAGACCAATATGGGGAAGTTACAATGAGGCAACTTTTAGCTGTATACGGGGAGAATTTCTCTTTTATTGAAAGTGATCCAACAATGGAATGGAGCACCTTGTACAGATATCAGTCTCTTCACTGGGAATGTTTAAACACAGTCACAGTTGATAAAAATAAGATTTCCATGGGGCGGGGGGGAGGCGCTGGTAAGGTGAGGAGGCCTTCCAAGGTCCCTTTCACCTCTAGTGTTCATCTCATTCTATTTCCCAGAAACTGTGCAATCCTCAAATCAACAGCACAAAGTAGATATAATTATTTCCCCCATTTTAAGTATGAGGAACCTGACGTTCACAGCAGTTCAGAGACTCATCCAAAGTTACACAGTGGGAAAGGGCAGAACGCACATCTGGACTCAGACTAGCCTGCATCCAAGGTCAGGCTCCTCATCCTTAAATGCTTGTCCCCGTGTGCACTATACCTCCTCCCTTGCTGACCTTTCTGCAGCCCTTCTTGCACGCTGTGAGACTGGACAACAGTTGTGAGCTGATGATTACAATCACCTTTTTAGAGACGAGGAAACTGAGACTCAGATGAATTAAGTATCAGAACTAAAAGTCACACAGGTAGTAACTGACAGAACTAGAATTCAATCCCAGGTCTGTCTGCTTGTTCCAGACTGCATGCTCCTTCCTTACTCCACTGATTAACATCACTAGCCAAAGGAATTGCTACTAAACAATATTTCATCTCTTCCCCCCTCTCAAATATTCATTAGATAGAGAAGCTGCAAAAGCATACAGAATGTATATTTCATAAGACAACACAGGAAGTTTTTAAACATTCATATGTGGAACCAGTGAGTAATAGGAAGTGGAGCCTTGGGGAACCCCTGCTCTTCTGCAGGGGAGGTGTCAAGATGAGAAGCTTCTAGAAGCTTTTAGAAGGTTCCCAGACTCATCATACCTTAGGGAAATGGCTAAAACCTGTCTGCTTGGGTAATTTGATTTACATGGACATCTACCCATTCCATTCAAGTGCAAGTGTGTTATGTAGTGCTTCACGAACATGATAATACAGAACGAATTAAAGATACATTTTTAAGTCCTCTGCTGAAATCTTTGTGTGTCACCTTTAAGGTAAAAGTACTTCATTTTAACAGTTCATCTGCACAGAATTGTTTGACTAGTTTACAATAAAGAGTGTCTGTAATCTTTGTACAAGAAACTTCCTGTTTCATGCCAAAACAAGCTTCCTTGTTTATAGCTCCTTGTTGGTCCCCCGGGATGCATCAGAAGAAATAACGGCCCCCCTGCACAGATAGGGACAGGCTGATTAACTGCTGCTTGTGTCCCTGGGGCCACCTGTGTTACAAGAATACTAAGAGCACTTTTTCACAAACTACTCCCGAGGATGCTATTGGCGGTCTGAAACATAAGCACGGGCTGTCCCTACAGTCCAACAGTCTCCCAATTCAGTCTGGACCATTTCCCACTAAAGCTGCATTTTTCATCCATAGCCCTAGGCTCCCAGAACGGCTAATTCACAGACCCTCAGAGCTGCCAGTATCCTTGCTCCCACATCCTCTCCCTACAGCTGAGGGTTCCAACTCCCAGCCAAATGAACCATCAGCCATTGCCCCCTCATTCCTAGCTTGGAATCCCTCCGTGGATCCCCCTGTCGACTCCGAATCTCGCTCCCTCTGTAATCTTGGACTCCTTATGCATCCCTACATTCTAGGCAAACCAAACCATTATTCCTCACTCTCACCTGGAGTTATGTTGCTAGTACCGAAACTTCTACCTGGAATGCGCTGCCCATTTCCAAATGACCCACTCTTAAGGATCCAGATCAGATGTCACCTCCTCCCCAAGGTCCACCTCCTCTCAGCCACAAGTGACATCTCCTTCCGAGCTACCACTACTCCTTTATCTCTCTAACGCCCACTGCGTTTGCTACACCTGCGTGAGTTACTGATGTCTGGGGAATTTTCTCTTCTGCTCCACGTGGAGGGCTGGTTCCTGTTTATCTCTACACCTGCAGTTTGCTGCAGAGTGGCTGTCACAAGTAACTGCCCAGGGAATGTTTAATAAATGAAGGAACTAGGATCCCGAGCCCAGGGAGGCCAGAGCGGCTGGGCTTTTCCAGCACACAAATTACATTAATAGTCCTGAATGCCACAGTGATATCACCATTCATAGTTCCAAAACCTAATATATTATAATAATAAATACTTATTATTCATACTCATTTCAGTGAAGACGGTGGATACAAGGCCTTAGTAAGCAAGACGAGGTCCAGTCCTGGTTCTGCCACTTGATAGCTGTGTCACACGGGAAAGCGAGTCTCTCTTTCCCCATGGACTCTGTTCTCCCACTTGCAAGAAAAGAAAAATGGGGGGGGGGCGAGGGGGGAGGAGGGACATAGGTTAAATGAGACGCTCTCTACTGGTCCCTGGGGCTCTCTCGTCTGAGAGCCAGTTCAGCAAGGCTGTCGGGGTCCTAGAGGTCCTCCCTCCCCCTCCCCAGTACACCTCACTCTGAAGCCTGGGTTATTCTCCCCACAGGTGGCAGCGGCGAGGGTCCTGGGGTCGCGCCGGCCACGCCGCTGCTGCCCCTCCAGCTACCGGCCGGGGGTCCACTCTATCTGCGCCCGGGGGAGGGCACGGCGGCAGCGGCGTACTGCGGGTAGCCAAGGCCGGCCTCCGGCGCCAACGCCACCCCGCCGCGCGGAAAGGCCCCGGCGCTCCGACGGTGCAGCGCACGCTCACTGCTCCTGCCGCCCGGGCCGGGCTGCGCCACCGCCTGGGGACCCTCCGCCCGCCCGCCCGCCCGCCTCCGTCCCCTCCGCACCTCTGGGAGTACCGACACCACACCTGCTCTCCGCTCGCACAGACACACACACAAACCCAGCCGCCGAAGCGCAGCCCCAGCCTGGTAACTAACCGAGGACACCCTGCCCCGCCACTGGGACGTTCCTGCATCAAATTTTCCCGGTACCAAGGGCTGGTCTAGACGCGGCGGCTGTACCGTTAAATTGTCTTGTTGAGCCCAGAAATGTTCGTGAGCTCGAATACACATTGCGTCCACTAGGAGCGCGCCCCTCCTCACTCTACACAAATTCCTCGGAGGCAGTAGAAAGGATCCTGGTCCCTGTGCCCCAAGAAAGCATCTCAGTCTAAGCTAAGGTGGGAGGAGGGAGTGGCCTTAAAAAAACCTCCCTGCTTCCCACCACACATACCTACAAAATGTGTACCCGGGAGCCAGTTCCGGCGCCCAGGACTTTGGGGACACACGTGGACCCCACCCGCTTTGGACTCCTCCCTGTCACCCCCCTCCAGCCTAAGATCAACTACAGAAGTGGGAGGAGGGCGGAAAGGAGGAAGGGAGGGTGCCTAGGGCCCTAGATGTCCAGGCACCAGTTTCTCCCAATGGGAAATTTACCTGGCTCCGTCGGATGGGGCCTTCCCTAAAGACACGACTCCCTCGGGCAGCCCGTTGCCCTCCCCACTTGCCCTGCCCTGTCCCTGACAAAGGTCTGATTCTAGATAGAGGAGCAGAGCAAGTCCCTTATTCTGCGCAACTGGCGACTCGGGTGTGCACGTGACAGAGCAGGGCCTAACTGACTCTCTTTCAGGCCAGGGGCCAGCAGAGGCCTCCAGGAATATAGCCATAAGAGTTTAAAAATAAAGCTGGGCATGAAGAGTATCCATTTTCTCCTTGCTAAAAAAGGGAGGCCAAGAATAACAAACCAGCTAAGTAAGGAAGGCCTGCAGACTGCTAAGTGAACTTTTTGGAGCACAGCACAAGGACTTGCCTTCAAACAAGTCGTAACCTAGATTTTTACTCTGATATAAATGGACTCTCAGCTAAAAGGAAGGATTTTTTCCCTACTGATTCAAAGGCTGAAATAGCTCTCTAATTTTATGTTGTTTTGTCCCAATGGGATAAGAATGACCTGAAGATGCAGCCGCCTTTATAAAGGAATCAGGTTCCGTGGTGAAGGTTAAGGGTGAATCTGCAGGGTCTGAAATTGGGGTCTGGCTTTGGCATCTTTGGAAACAAAGTACTAGAAAGACATTGAAAACATGTGGGATCTAGATATACTTGTTGGTAAAGCAGAAACTCAAACACTTAAGAGGTTGTAGCTTTGTTTTTATGAGTTAATTTTTTTCTTACATGTTCCCTATTTAATGTATTTTTAGTTATAAACTGAATCAGATATACCTTTCAATACTCTTTTAATGTCTCAAAGAGAGATCCATAAACATGCATTTGCTTTATGTTCCAACTATTTCAATTGAGTCATTACTGAAAGCAGTGGTTCATGATTTTATACAGGAGAGTTATTGTGAGCATTTATAATGCCATCCTGCTTATGAGCTAAATTTATTATGTTTGCCAGGTTAATCTGTTTTCTCTAATCAGACACTTAATCATCCACTCTCCTCCCTGCATTATGGATTCATGAATCTGAACCGAGGAGGGTTGCTCAGTCAGGGCACAAGGATAAATTATCTTTTCATTTTGGGGGATATTTGTGGTTAAATGCAACATGATAGAATCAAAATGAAATAAATCTTGTAATTTTACTTCTAGATCCCTGCCAGGTATAGATAAAATGCATTCAGTTAAGAGTAAATTCGGTTCGATGCCTGAATGGAATTAGTAGGGGAAACAGAGAAAGCTTTGTCGTTCAGGAGAACTCTGAGTTCTCCCTTCATTCCTACAGATTGGAGAGATAGTTAATCATTCCTTGGCAGTACTCTATGGATGACCAGTACAGAATTAAAATTTCCATCCTGAAAGAATGAGAAATTAGCCTCGGGTAGTAATAGCCGAAGTTTGTCTGAATCTGGAGTTGTAGTCCTGGGATGTCGAGGGCTATACATGGTATGTGATGGGAGCAGATGTTATAAAACAAGCAAATAACTAATTCCCATTACTTCGGCTTTTATATTAAGTGAAGCACCATGTGGATGACACCCTCAGCTGCTGCCTAGTTAGGCTGAAAGGGTTGAAACATATTGAAATAACCATAATGGAGATGCTTTACTCATGTTTCTTGTAAAATGAATAAAGTCCAGCAAAAGCCCAGTGTTAACAAGAGTCATTATTTGCCTTTTTAACACATGGAGACTAAAATCAATTGGCAATATGTGAAGTTAGTCCTCAAAAGAACCCTGCTTTGTTTTGGGGTGTTTTTTTTTTGTATTACGTTTTTTTATTGAAGTGTAGTTGATTTGCAATGCTGTGCCAGTCTCTGCTGAATAGCAAAGTGACTCAGTTATACACAGAGACATTTTTTTAATATTCTTTTCCATTATGGTTTATCACAGGATATTGAATATAGTTCCCTGTGCTATACATTAGGACCTTGTTATTTATGCAAAAGAACTCTGTTTTTTAATGCATATTTTACAATTAGCGAAGCACTTTCATATCCTTTGTCTCATTTGAGCCTCACAAGAAACCCATGATTACTCAGGTCCTGGCAGCTGCTCTGAGGCCTGAGCTGTGAAGCTCTACACTCAGGGTCTCCCAGGGCAGGGCCCAGATCAGATCTCTTAGTCAAGAGCTCTTCCTCCACCCAGACTCCCTCTTTTATTAGACATTAAAAGCAAAGTCTTCCTTTTAGGTGAAAAAAGCGCAAAAACAGAAGACCCTGCACAAATACAAGGTGAATGAGAGAGTCTTCATGCAAAAATGGTCTTGTAAAGATCTCATGGCCTTAACTGAGATACTTGCTCAGATGATGCAGAGGTTTTTGGCTCCAGAGCATAATAAGTGGGAGTAGAGACCGTCAGTCATATAGTTCCAACCCTGCCCCCCAAAGTCAATGCTGTAAAAGTAAAAGCTTTTTTCTCTACTTGACTATCCAGGCAACATGTCTGCTCAGACTGGATTTTGGTACGAATTGCTCGAGGCTCTCTTTCAATGGGCTTTGTACATTCTTGGTCAATATGGTTGGAACTAGCAATCTGTTTCCCTACTGAGTCCTCGTGTGGTGCACATCCAGGCTATGTGATATCTTTGTGACTGCTGCTTCCCGATGGTTATGTGCATTTGAAATTGCTAAACTTGATGAATTAGGCTGAGTCAAGTGTCTGGGGCAGTCAAGGGGACTGAATAATTGGAGAAATGAGTGGAGAAAAGAATGATTTGATGGCGCCCAGGTCAGAGGCACAGAAAACTATCAGCCTGTGGCAAGGAAGGAAGGACAGGGGTACGACTTCTATAGAAGAAGTTGCCTGTATTCTGCCCAGGAAAAAGGACAATGGAAGAGTCCTGACAGTGAGATAGTCTTGGGTTCTAATCCCAGTTCTGCCACTTGCTAGCTGTGTGACACAGGGCATATTCCTTAAACCAGAGCCTCAGTTATATGTATATGAAATGGGAAAAGTAATGACATAGCCTGCCATGTTCACAGATTGACAAAAGTGTCTTTTAATTATACAAAAAAACTGAATATGAAAAGAGGGCATCCAAACAATGATTTGTTGATAGATGTGACACAAGGGTGTCCTTGAAACTGACACTTATATCTCACCCTGTTCAGGAAGAGAAATGGCTAAATATATATGTAATATTCCTGTTCTTGCTTTCCTATTTGCTTCTTTCCATTCTAAATTTAGAGCAAACTGTCTTCTTCATTAATTGTAACATTTACACAGTATAAATATCTGTCCCTTAAAAGTGATACTGACAATGTAGTTAAGCCTTTATTGTCTTTTATTAGTCTAATAAATAAAAGTCCATTAGTAAAAAGAGGCCACAAATGTAAATGATTTCAGGGACTTTGCCCTAAGGGGAAATCATACAATGCATCTGGGAAAACATAATTCTGACTTGGTCCTCCATAAAATGCTAAATTTCTGCACAAGATCTTAAAGCACAAGTGTTTACAGGACTCTTGGTGACAAGAAAAACGATAGTCAATGTGCCTTATCACTGAAATTCCCGTATCCATGGAAACCTCTGAAGTTCTGTAAGCACAGGCACACGGCCTATGTATCTATTGAAGGTCTGAGGCAGTGATCAGTGGGTTACTATGCTGCGAAAAGCTGACAGATTCCTGGGATCTGTTCAGCACAGTCATGGATGTTTTCTCGCTGCTAAACATTCTCGCTGCTAAAATTTCTGAGAAATTCAGAAATCTCAGACATTATGAAGAAAAAAGATGTTTATATATTTACACTTATTTATGTTTATATATTTATGTTTATATTTATATATTTATGTTTATATTTACTTATATATTTATGTTTATATATATATTTATGTTTATATATTTATGTTTATATTTACTTATATCTTTCAGAATACAGTAAATTAAATCAGATTTTAATTCAGAAAAGGCTTCATAAACCATCAGAGTTTCCCATTCCCCCATTTGTTGCTACATTAGAAACTCTAGATTTCCCATGTATGCAGAACCAGATATTTCTTGAATGTTGGGAAAGGTCACAGTTTTTATGAAACTGATTATCCCTAGGACTTTAAATGTGTTCCTGATCGGTGTTTCCTAATGTATAATTGTTTTAAAAACTAAAAGCACAATCATATTGGAAGGAAAGAATCATCTGCAGATTTCTGAAGTGTTTATATAACCAGGGACCAATATTCGAATAAAGCAAGGAAGTAATACTATTCATATCACAGAGGCATATTTATACCGTGCTCTATTTTTTAAAATATATATATCATCTCATTTAGTATGTACATCAACTTAATGGATATTATCATCCCCATTTTCCCTTGAATTGCCAAGTCTTGGATTTTTCTCAAATATTGTTCTAGATTTTAATGATTTAGAAATGGTCTGAGTTTTGGTTGGGATACATTAAAACAGTTAAAATTATTACTGAGTTTTTAAAAATACTTTGTGTTTTATCCTTACAGAAGTTTTCTATTAAAAAAGCTTTTTTTCATATTTGGTTCTCTGAAGATATGTTGTTCAATATGGTAGCCATGAGCCACATGTGGCTACTGAGCACTTGAAACGAGGCTTGTGTTGGGCTTCCCTGGTGGCGCAGTGGTTGAGAGTCCGTCTGCTGATGCAGGGGACATGGGTTCGTGCCCCGGTCCGGGAAGATCCCACATGCCGCGTAGCGGCTGGGCCCGTGAGCCATGGCCGCTGAGCCTGCGCGTCCGGAGCCTGTGCTCCGCAACGGGAGAGGCCACAACAGTGAGAGGTTTGCGTACCGCAAAAAAAAAAAAAGAAATGAGGCTTGTGTCACATGCTGAAATGATAATATCTGAATATATTCAGTTAAATAAAATATGTCCTTAAATTTACTTGTTTTTACTTTTTTAATATGCTTACTAAAATATTTTAAATTATATATGAGGCTAGCATTAAATTTCTAATGGATAGCGCTGCTCTAATGAAACTATCCAGAGCCTTCAAAAGGGGGTTATTTTTGATCATATCCTGTGTATCAGGCTCACTGAGTCTTGGAATTGACTTGTCATACTCTTCACCAGAATAAGGAGATAAGCAGCAGTGATTGCTTTCTTGCAAAAGAAGTCCCTTCAACCATCCTTTTCTTTCTGGGTCAGGTTTCTTTCTTTTGCACCCTTGTGATTCTCCTTGGCAAAACCTCAGCAAGCAAATGGACCCTCTTCTCCTTTGTTGCTGCTTCCAGAGAGACAATGAGGCCTTTGCATATGCTGTTCCCTCTTCCTGGATCACTCCTACCCACCCCCTCAAATATCTGCCTGACTTCCTCCCTCACTTCCTTTAGGTCTTTCAATTGTCACTTTATCAGATCGAATTTCCTTTATCCACCTGTATAAAATATCACCCTATCACTCACCAGATCCCTTATCCTTCTTAATTGTTCACCATAACTCTTAACTCTAGCTGACATATATTTATTATTGGCTGTCTTTCCTCCTACTAAAATGTAAGCTCCCTGTAAGCAAGGACATTGTTTATTTTGTACAATATGAACCCCCAGCACTAGTACAGTGCCTGGTGCATAATAAACATTCAACAAACTGTTGTTGAGTGAATACTTCAGCAACTGAATGATATCAATCCCTCTGTCAGTGTCTCTGCAATTCTCTTGGCCTTCTCCTTGCTGCAAGATGGCTGCAGCAGCTCCCACCATCATGTCCTCACACAACCACCTGCAGAAGTAGGAAGCAGTGGGGAAAGAGCCTTCTCCACCTGCACTGACTGCTCTCTTAGCAGGGAGAAAAATAGCTCTCCTAGAATCTTCCAGCAGATTTCCCTTCATATGTTATTGACTAGAACTGGGTCAGGGGCTACTCCTATTCACAAGAGAGGCTGAGAAAGTAACTATTTGGCTTTTCTAGGCTTTAGGGACGGAAATAGGCAAGGAAGGGAGAATAGTATGACTAATAAAACCACCATGCTGATAAAATGCCGTACTTAGTATACCCCAGTTATATCACACAGCTGATTAGAGACTTGGTAAACCATGAGACCCAGAAGCACTCAACAGAGGGCTTTCACCCTGTAATGCCCCTGTTTCTTCCACCCTTCACATCTTGAGAATGTGGCCATTTACAGGACAGGAATAAAGACACAGATGTAAAAATGGACTTGAGGACACAGGGAGGGGGAAGGGTAAGCTGGGACGAAGTGAGAGAGTGGCATGGACTAATATATACTACCAAATGTAAAATAGATAGTTAGTGGGAAGCAGCCGCATAGCACAGGGAGATCAGCTTGGAGCTTTGTGACCACCTAGAGGGGTGGGATAGGGAGGGTGGGAGGGAGATGTAAGAGGGAGGAGATATGGGGATATATGTATATGTATAGCTGATTCACTTTGTTATACAGCAGAAACTAACACACCATTGTAAAGCAATTATACTCCAATGAAGATGTTAAAAAAAAGAAAATGTAGCCATTTAAATGTGTTATCTTTCTAATTTAGTTGCTGCTTCATTAAATGAAAACATTTTCATATAACTATGTGGGAAAAAATTACATACATAATTCTATTAGAGAAGGTTGGTAGACGGGTATAACAAGGGGAGACCTGGGCTGATAGATGAAGAAAAATGGCCAAAGGACAAGAGGAGAATAGCTGAGAAAAGGTCTGCTGTGTTGATGGTAGGGGTTGGGGAGTAAGGACAGAAGCCAGAGACCATATTTTCCTACTTGATTTCACACGCTTATTCATGATTTGCAAAAGAATTAAGACCAGGTTTTTATGTAACATTTGTAAAACAGACATTTGGAATGTCTTTTTCCCTTTAAATAATTAACCAAAGCTTGGTTCTTGGCCGGTTGATACTATAGCCCAGGACAGTGTCCTCCAAGTTCCAAGGGAGCCTGGAAAAAACACTAGGATTTTGATGCCCAGATAAGCTTCCCTCTTCACGTCCTTCATGAATGATCAGTGGCTTAATGTATCAACCACAGCGTGAAGACATAATTCAGGCCTGAAATGTGGGGTAGTAGAGGAGACAGCAACCTGTACAGGACACCAAGCAGGGAGGCAGAGAGGAAGCAAGGAAAGCCTCCTTACCTTTTCGCCTCAAGCACTTTGTGTTCCATGCTTCAGTGCATGATTTGATCATAAGGCACTGTGTAACCCCACTGTTTTCTCCTGTAGTTAATTAAAGAGTAAGGAGAGCTTTTTACATTTGTTTGGTTTTTTTTTTAAATAAATTTATTTATTCATTTATATTTGGCTGCGTTGGGTCTTCGTTGCTGCGCGCAAGCTTTCTCTAGTTGCTGCGAGGGGGAACTACTCTTCGTTGCTGTGCGTGGGCTTCTCATAGCGGTGGCTTCTCTAGTTGCAGAGCACGGGCTCTAGAGCGCAGGCTCAGAAGTTGTGGTGCACAGGCTTAGTTGCTCCTCGGCATGTGGGATTTTTCCCGGACCAGGACTCGAGCCTGTGTCCTCTGCATTGGCAGGCGGATTCTTAACCACTGCACTACCAAGAAAGTCCCCTTTTTACGTTTTGTAATGACATTTAGGATGACATGTGAGACAGGCATTTTGAAATAAATGATATTTGAATGCCTAGCCACTCATTTCTTTTTCAACAAAGCATGGATGAGGAACAGGTAAAATGGAATTGATAAAAAATCAGCACCTGCTGTGAAATCTTTTGTCATATGTGACATCTGGGATGAGGACACAGGCTTGTTGCCCCCCAGTTCACATATAGTACATCTTATCAAGTTGGCACATTCTCCAGTCTATTAGAAAATGGCTTTCAGTTCTTTCTGTGGAATGATTAACAAAGAACAGAAAAAGAGATTGGACGTTAATGGTGAACACTTTGCTCTTGAGATAATTTGATTCTAGTCCTTGCTGGGTATGAACCCTTGGCCAGGCTGTGCTCTGAGAGGTAAGAAGGACAGATTGCCTAGTGGTGTGTTCCAGCTCTGCCATGTATAGCAGCGTGACTGTGCAGATTACTTAATCTCTCTGTTCCCCAATTATCCCATCTTTTATGAAGAACTATCTTTTTAGGTTAATGTGAGGATTAAACAAATTAATAAATAGTAAACACTTAGAATAATACCTGGCAAATGCTATGTAAATGTTAGCCGTTATTGTTACTGTTGCTACCCAAAGTAGATACGTGGTCAGCGCGTGGGCACTTGGAAGAATATGGTGGTAATGGATCTTTGACTAAGCAGATTTAAGGACATAGGGAAAACATAACTATTTTATTTCTAAGTAAAAAAGAATCACAAAAGAAATTATAGCATGATATTTATTTCCAAAGATATAAAAGACATTGCCTTATGTAAAACGGATCACAGATGCCCACATCTCTCTGGCTTGGACTATTCATAAAACTTGACTGCCTGAAAACTTATGCATATACATATGTATATGTAAAATTAGGCATAAAACAGTGACTTCCAGTTACTGAACTGCCTGGAAAATTTAGCCAGAAACCAGTCATTCAACCCAGGAAACTAAATCGTTGAAATCAAGTTTTTGGCTCAAGTGATGCTTTTTCTCTCTGTCCACACTTGTCTGATTGATTCCATTAGGACCACAGAACCAGTTGAACAGGTAGGTATCTTCTAGGCTACCTGGAACAGCCTCCTTCCCCTCTTTTTTCTTTCTTTAGCAGATAACTAATCTTATCTTTTCCCAGAGCTTCCTGAAGCTCAGCTTCTTAATGTTACACTTTGAATAGTGGTTCTCTGTGGCTTATGGCTAGAAGAAATGTCAAGAATCCTTGGGCTACTCATTCTCAGTATCTGTCTTATCCAGCTAATGCTGTCATCTTAGAGGCCAGAACCTGGGATTTTGCCCATAAACTACAGCGACATTATTTCCACAGCAAATTGACCTGCGATGGGCAGAGGGCCACAGACATACCTGAAAGTGCGTTGTGTGGAGAATGGGGCTGCCGTAAAGTAGTCCCCCCAGGTTTGCCTGTGGGTCTCTGCAGTGCTGGCCCAGGACTCTTTAAACTCCTCTTTAATTACTCATGTTAAATGGTATTATGGTCTGTCATGAATATTCAGGTTGACCATTGGCGCTAACTCCTGAACTAGTTGGAAAGAGCACTAATATCTCCAGAATGCCTGTAAACTACTGGAAAAAAAAAATACATAAAAGAGTAGAAGCAAATTTAAGGGAAAGAAAATACAAAAAGAGCTCTGCTACCAGGGAAGCATCCATTGCTTTGCTGAGTTACTTTTTCCTGCCCCTCCCAGTAGCACTCATCCATGTTTAACCTTCACGGGGCACCAGAATTGTTTCTAAGGCAGCTCTGATCATGTCACTCCCCTGATTAAACCCTTCTCTACCACCTGTGAGATAAAGTATAAATTCCTCAGCCATACACTTCCGCCTTGATGTCAGATCCCATTACACCTTTCAGACTTCATTTCTCACTTCTACCTTCCTCTCCCACCCTACCACCCCCAGTCCCTACACCATATGTTCTAGCCACAATGAACCACTTAAAATTCCCTGACCATGACAGATGTCATCTTGTCTCCACGTCCATTACGTCCTATGCCTCCTGTTTCAGTGATAAAAGCTCCTCATTTTTCAAGCACCAGTTCAAATGTTACTACTCCAAAAACGAAGCAGCCTTTCCCTCTTCTTTTCTTTCACTGTACTTTATTTATAACTTTCTAAAACAGTACTTGTCAGATGTGCTTTTCTCTCTTTCCTAGTCAAGTTTGACCTCCTCAGAATCAAAACTATTGATAGTTTTGTAGTCTATTATTCATATTTGTGTCCCTAATACCTAAATCAAGACTACAGATGTATGTATGGTGGTTAATCTTAGCCGAACGAAACTATGAATGAGCTTGTCTTTGTTTTATTTTCTGTCTCCCTACAATCATCTAGCGCTTCACCCCAGGGATTCATTTTGCTGATCACAAGTGCCAGTTCTCACTGCTCTGATAGCACAGCCCAGCAAAACCTCAGATGTCAGTGAACGTACGGTGACTCTCACTAACTCCTCCAGGGTAAATGAAGGATGTTCTGTGGAAGCTACTAACACAAAATTATAACCTGATAAAAACAGCTGCCCTGTCTCACCTGCTGTCATCTCTACTGTTCCAGAAACTGCTTGCAAGTTTGGCCTTCTGACAACTCAGAAGCTGTTCAGCGGCCTCTCCGCGGATTTGCTTTCTGGCGGGACTGAAAAGGTACCAGCTTGTAGTCAGAGGGCCTGAATTCCGGTCTTGGCTCGGAAGCTTGAAATCCATATGGCTTCATGTAGGACACTTAGAGCTGTGTCTCTGTTTCCTCATGTGCAGAACAAGGAAAATAATCCTTTCCCCAGCCTTACTGACCTTGCCGGATTCTTACGAAGTTCAGAGGATGTAAAGAATTAGAAATCACTTTACAAAATAGAAAACTCATTAGGGGGATGGTGGGTACTAATACAGTATTATTTATACTTTAGCCCTGGTGATCTGTTTTTCCACAGGGGTTTTCTTCAGGAAGATCAAATTAAGTACAATGTCTAAAATACAGGAATTTCTACAGGAAGGTCAAACTAAATACAATGCTTGAGACATATTCTATCATCCAGGTAAAAAAACAGCCTCTACCACCAGCAACCCAGGATCTTTGCTAGGTAGTCCCCATTCAAAGTACATTACCAGTTGTCACCATTGGTACCATTTATATGTGAGACCACATGTCCAGACTCAGTTTAGACACATGAGACTAGAAACCAAATGAAAGTCATATCCTAGAAATATCTGTGCACCTAACAGAGACGGGACTACCTAACCTGTACAGGCATTTCTGATTATATCCCTTGAGCAATGAAGTTGTTCCATGTCATTAGACATACAACAGGACACAAAGTCTTATTCTGCTTAGAATAGGGCTGTAAATCTATTTTGATTAGTCATTAAAAGTCATGTGGGATAACTGATAAGGAAAACTGCCGTAGAGAAAAATAACAATCCCATCCTCTGGGATTGTCGTACATTCTCTTAACCCACAATCCTTTGAGGCAGATTGACAACCTATTTCATATTTGAGGAAAATTAAGTCATATGCCTAGAGAGTGTAGAGCAAGGGTTCAAACCCATCCCTGCCTGACTCTACAGCCTGGATGCTTTACTCTCAGTCAGGTCCTGGCCTATGTGAGGTCCACTAGCAGCTAGAATTTCCCTGAGGATTATTGAGAGTTATTTGGGTAAAAGTGTCAAGTGTTCATTTACTCTGCATGGTTTCTCTGTACAGTCAACTTCAATAAATTGAGGTGAGAAGCAGCACCTGGATAATTATTTATTTTTTAGATTGCTGTCCAGTGGCTAATTGCCTATCCAAAAACCTTTCTCTACTTCTTGTTCAGTAAGAACCCCACTTTTATTTGAACCGGCAATATGCCCATCTAAAATGTTAATTCCCAGGCTCCTGTAATGCTGTGTGTGGCTATGTGTCTATGTTCTGAGCAGTGAGATGGTGACGGAAACATTACGATGGAATAATTTTGTGGTTTTTCCAGAAAAGGGAGTTAATGCAGCTGGGAGGTACACCCTTCTTTCATCCTGCTTCTTCCTGTCTGTTACATGAGCTACAGACATGGCTAGAGCTCCAGTAGTTGTGTTGGACCGTGAATGCCTTGAGGATGAAAGCCAGAGGCAGAGAGAAAGAAGGACCCTGAGTTTCTAATTATTTTTGGAGCATTCATGTCAATACTGAAGAGCCTATTCTACCTTCTTTTCTATTAGAAGACTAAATCCTGAGTGTTTCACGTTATTTTGGTTTTCCTTTTATATGCAACCAGGACTAACCCTAACTGATAAAGATTACTTGGAAACTTTCTGGGTTTGTCTCTGTTCCATCGACATTGCACCCTAGATTAGCACTCCAGCTATAAAGAAATTGTGTAATTAATTCCATTCATTTGGCTTCGTTTTTAATACAACTCAAAAAAGGATCTTTTAGGTAGAAAAAAAAAAGCTGAATTTGTTTATTAAAATGAAATCTGGAGGTTCACTTCATTTTCCTAGCTCTAATTAAAATCAACTAGCCAAGAGCTATTCGATTTGACTCTAACAAAGAGGAACCCTCTTTCCTCTTCAAAGCTCCCCAAGACAGGCACTCAGTAAGAGGTTTGTCCTTCCTTAAACTGTACTTCAAATATATTTTCTATACTATTATGATAAACCTCCTAAGTCACCCACATTGAGCCTAGCTGTGTCCATTGATTATTGCAGGCCAAGAAGTCCAGCTAGAATTTGTCAGGGTCTAGGATAAACCACAAAACTTACAAAACCCAGGGCATTTCAGCACCTTGTGAAACGTACCCATTGAAAGTGCTCTGAGGAGAATGACTTCCGGTGTCACAGAGGTGACCCACTCCCCAGTGAAAACTTGTGAAAATTATATTTAAAAAAAGTCAAGCTCCTGGAAATGGCCCTAAGAGCAAACAGCAAATGAAGAAACATCTATTCAAGAATATCTGTGAAAATTCAGTAAGAGAAGTGAGTCTGTGCTATTTGAACCACATTTGGGCAGATTGTTTCTTGCCACAAATTCCAATTCTGTTTTTAAATTCTTAAATTATATTCAACTTTTGCTATTACATTTCCTCCCTTTGACTTGGATGCAAGAATCTTAGAGCTTAAGGAATGTAGAGTTCAAATGTAGCAAGCACCTCAACAAGTAAAATGCTTAGCATCATGAATACTTAAGTAAGTAACCAAAAACTAAGAACTCCCATCATCACCAGGACCACCATCATTATCACCTCCACCACTACCCGCGGTGCTTGACTTCTCATCTGTGCCCCTCTTCTGCCTGGTTTCTTTTGTACTTTAATCTGAATTTATTTTTAGTTACTCCGTGGTGTGCGTATGTGTGTGCACATCAATGTGCATGTGTGCCTGCATCTTTATACGTGTTTGTATGTGAATTGAAGATTCCTAAATCTCTTAAAGAAGTAGTTGTGTTAGAATCAATCTCATTGAGGAATACTACAGAAGTCTGTGATTAACTAAAAGTTATAATAGCTTTGCTAACAAACTCAAATGTGTTGTCACCCCTTCTAGGTGTAAAGTGTAATAGCTGTGAATGTCCACCTTTCTGTTCCTTTTATTGCCAGATGATTGTGTGAGGTGTCTCTGTTAGGCCTTGGAGTGACATTCAGCTTCCTGTTAGAAGGAGAAAGTGAAGAATGTGGTCTTTCTCTTTATTAGATATGTGATATTTAGGTGTTATGATTGTCCATTTTGGAATATAACATCAATGAGACTATTCATGGTCTATGTAAAATTTCAAATATATATATTTTTAAAAAGCCACTAGGTAAGGAAGGCCCAGAATTTCTCAGGACAAAGGATAAAGGTTAAAACTGTTTTACTCTGTCTCACCTGATAATAATTCCCTTTCCCTCCTCTGATTCTCCAAAACAAATAAAATGAAACCTTAACCGAAAATTTGAAACACGGTTTTGTTGTACTTGACTATCATTGAACCCCAACTCAGGCATCTGAATAATTATTTTCTATTTTTGTAACTCAATTAAGTGTTGACTAACTTCACATTGAATTAATCATTAAAGCAAAGCTCATTAAGATGCAGATATAAAATGTTTTGATTGCTTTTGAACAGTAGGAAAATTTAAATTTATTCATCTCAATATTCAAAAGAAAAGGTAGCATGAAAATACGTATGAAGAAAGTCAAACGACCTTAATGTGCCGAAACAAATACTTCTATTTTATAAATATTGGCATTTTTTACAAGGAGGTGAAGAGGAAAGCATTCCATTGTTAGGAGTGGAGGATGTTGTATTTTACTAAACTTAAATACTGTTCCAATGAGTAAGGTCTACTTCGGTGGAAATTGGTTATACAGAAGAATATTCCATTTGTTCTTGGGGGGGGTGGGGTAAAGGAGGTGAGACTATGGTCATATCTGGGGAATGAAGTAAGTCAGCGAGGACTGAAGAATCTGAAAAAAGACATCAAAGTATAGAGAATTGTACCATGAACAGGAGTTTGGAGTAGTGGATAACACGTGAGCCCCAGGAACACTTTGCAGGGCTTTTTGAGGTTAATTGAGATTGTGCACAAGTTTTTTTCTTTTTGGAGGGGTGTGGCAGATAATTATAATAAATAATAGCAACAACATGAACTGCAACAACTAACACTGCATATTTAAAATGTAGCATATAATCTTCTAAGTTCTTTTCAAATATAATCAACTATAATCTCACAGCAACTCTGCGAAGATGTATACCCCCCTTTCATAGATGAATAAACTGTGACCCTAGAGGTGCTGGGAGACAATTCTCTATGGGTCTCTCATGTTTCTGTACATCTTGTGAGCAGAGGCACTGGCTGCTTTTTTTTTTTTTTTTTTTTCCCAGACTATCTATTCAAGGGTGCTTGTTAGAAAACAGGCCGGGAAAATAGAGATAACGTCTCCCTCAGGTGCAAAGGGTGGGTTTGTTAATTGTCCAGTGTAATAAAGATAATATCTTTCAAGGCAAAGGTCAGGCAGACTTACGGCTCGTTATAAAATATTCAGGTTCCGTACACTTGATGTTCCTCTCCTGTGGACACAATCCATGGCACGTGAAATCATCTTTTGCCCTCTTCCCATCACCCTATAATAATTGGGGCTCGGGGAACTGGCACAAATGCTGGCACTTTGGCTACTGCTGTTGCCATGAGTAATAAAGTTCTTTGTCTCTGACTCACAAGTCTCATGTCTGCTGCCAGTATCCATGAAACTGTGGCAGGCCAACTTGTTAGCTTGCAAGTAGGGTAACATCTCAAACTCCTTAAAGTTCTGATAAGAAGTTGACAACTTGTCCAAGGCCACTCAGCTAAGAAGTTGTGGAGCCAGGAACTGGACCAGCCCGGGTAGTTCCACTCCCTAGAACATGCTTACCCCCACCATGCTATATTAAAAGACTCCAAGTGGCCAAAAGACATGGAGATAATACTCAACTATGTGTTACATTATATAAAAGTTAATAGAATATATATGTAACCTTAATAAGTCAGTCCAGCTGTATTTGATATAGGCTGCCTCCACTCAAATTGAGTGAAAAAGTGTATCCAAAAATCATTGGCATAATTTGACATCAGGCAGAAATGCTCTCCATCCTGTCCTAACCATTACAAACCTCCAATTCTCTACTTTTATCATTCTGCAGAGATGTAATTTAAAATACTGTATCATGCATGAAACCCCTCCTATTCCCTCAGTAGGTACTAATGCTACATTTCTGTGAATTCAGGAGCATCTTACATCTCTCTCCAGAGTCAACACAGCAGAGTGATTAAAAGCATGGGCTCTGGAGCCAGACTGCCTCAATTCTAGTCTTGGCCCTGCCACTTCTTGGCTATGTAAACATGGGCAATTATTTTAAGCTCATTGGGCCTCATTTTCCTTTCCTATAAAATAGAAATAATAATTTTGACAGCAACTCATAGGTACAGCTATGATAAAGCAAATGAATCTGTGTTAACCACATCCCTATAGCTTAAGAAAAAAAACCCAAATATTTTCTATGAGAACACTTTGACTTTTTTTTATTGGCTTTGCAACCCACAACATGAAAGCCTTGTGTTACAATATTTAATGAGTTTATCCATTTAAAGCATTCTGAATATTACCTGACGCTCATTAAGTTCTCGATAAATATCTGCTATAATTATCCATCTCTTATGTCCCTTTTCAATTCTCCCTGACTTCATGGCTACTTATGTGTGTTATCTGAGTGTCTCAGGCTTCTGCAGTCGGTAAGCGTAGTTCCATCTGTCCTACCAGATATCAATGACTCTGATCCTCTGCTTGATTGTTTTAGAAATGCAACAGGAAATCACAGTTTCTTCTCAATTATTCTCAAGCTTGTTTTCATGTTTCCATAATCAAGTCCTGATTAGAAATCATCCCCTCAATCAGCCTGAGCTCCACAGTTCCACAGAGGTGTCACTTGGATTTGAAACTCTGCCCCCACCAATACCACTGCTATCACAGGAGACCCAGTGGAGCTGGGAAGCTGCTGCACCCAATGCTGGTGGATCAGGAACAGTGAGCACAGAGATCCCTGCTGTCACCCTGATAAAGTGAAAATGATAGCACACCTTCCATGTGATATTTGGGTGGATAAGAGACCTTTAGCAAGGTGGCTCGCATACTTCAAGTACTGCAGGCTTCGGGGATGGAACAATTCTCTCCCCTGTGCATGTGTGGAAGGACAGCAAACTGACGGAAGATGAGTTCTGCTCTCGCCACCACACAGAACCCCAGGACCGACAGTCTCCTCTGGTTCCATTCCTGAGTCTGGTTCCCTGTGACGTGCTCCTTTTTCCTTTATGATACATTTTTTTTTCCAGTGGTGCATTTTGCCTCGCTCTGCATATATGTCTGAACGTAAATGACAAATGGGCTTCAAGGTTTTTTCCAAAAAGATTACCAGCCTCTCTGTAAATCAGTGGGATATATAAAGATATTTTTGTAATTGCTGAAATTAAAAAGACTGACCACACCAAGTATTGCAAGGATGTGGAACAACTGGAAATCTCATACATTGCTGGTGAGAATACAAAATGGTACAGTCATTCAGGAAGACAGTTTGGCACCTTCTTCAAAAGTTAAACATCCACTGACCATATGATCCAGCCATTCCATTCCCTACTATCTACTCAAGATAAATGAAATCATATGTCTACATGAATAAAGACTTGCACATGAATGTTCATATCTTTATTTGTAACAGTCGGAAAAGAGAAGCAACCCAAACTTCCAACGACAGATGAATGGATAAACATATTGTGGTGTGTGTGTGTGTGTGTGTGTGTGTGTGTGTGTGTGTGTGTATTCATTGAATAAAATATATTTTATATATATAATATTTATTTATATTATAAATACTTTGATATTTATAGATAATATTTAATTATCTATAAATATTTGTAAATTATGTATAAATGTAATATATTTATTTTTATATATTTATACATTTATTACATTATACATATATAGTCAGAGGAATAGTACTTAGCAATAAAAGGAAGAAAACTGTTGATACACACAACAGTGTAGATGGATCTCAAGATAGTAGATGGAGCTCAAGATAATTATGCTGATTGACAAAAGTCAAACAAAAGAGAGTTTGATGATTCCATTTACATAAATCATAGAGAGTGCACCTAATCTATAATGGCAGAGAGCAGTCCTTGTTTTCCTCAGGTCTGGGGAGTGGGGTCAGGGACGAGTGAGAGGAGGGGATTACAAAGGGCACTAGCAAATTGTGACTATGTCGTCATTTTGACTTGACTGTGGTGGTGTTTTCATGGATGTCTACATTTGTCAAAATGTATTAAATTGTTCCCTTTAAATATATGAGGTTTATTGTATGTCAATCATACCTCAGTAAAAGCTATTTTTAAAAATGGATATCCAGGGAGAACGTGCCAGCTAACATTTTTCTCCAGAAACATCTGAGTTCTCTCCACTCCTACAGAATCAAAATACCCTGTTCGAAATCCACTACTTAGTGTTTCTCAGGTGACCAGAAGCCAGCTCATTCAGGGCAGACATGGACTTACTTTGGGTTTTCCATGAACCTTAGCACACTATCTTGCCAACATCACAGGCACTGAATATATACATATGAAATGAGTAAAGAATGAATTAACTAATTAATTGAATAATCAGTTATCAACCTTAACTGTCTTCACACAACTATCATTTATATGCAGCTCTACAACTGCAAACTTCCATCTCTCCAAGATAAATTCCTTTTTTGGACAAGCCAGTACTTCTCCCTCCAGATTATCAGGCAGCAAGTCTTTGAGAAAGATCTGTGAGTATAAAGGATGCAATTCATAAAAGAACCCAAGGAACACTATTTTTTTCTCCTCAAATAGAACATTGAGCTTGCCTCTTCAGTGTCTTTTCAGCAGCGTTAAAACTTAGAATTGTAGTTGAATACCTACAGATTCAGCTGACAAAGTGTCTATCAACATTCAGGAATCTCACTGTAAATGGAAAAATACCTATAAATAAGAGGAAAGCTCTGAACCAGGAGACAAAAGCCCGGGGTTCTAATCCTGAGTCTGATTTTTACTAGCTGTTTGAACCTGGTTCAATTGCTTCACCCTTCTTGGGCTTAATTTTTCAGTACTTAAAGCAAGGGGGTGAAGCAAAATCACTCATGGAATTTTCCTATCCCAACCTTCTGTGATTTTGTGATTTCCAGGAAGGATCTATTTAGCTTGGACCAGGGTTTAAATGAACTCTTTTGGGGAGGGAACAGAATGAGGTAGGCAGTTGAGGGATTAAGTGGAGAAGGGAAGGGTTAAATTTTCAGAGAGTACTTACAAAACTCTTGCACATGGGTGGAAACATTAAGAGCCAGTTCTTTGCCACTGAACTTTCTACTTGGAGTATACCTCTCATATCGTATCATACTATACCTCCTCCAGGAAAAATATATAGCTCTAGTTTTGTGTCCCACGTGGATAAATTGTGCAATGAAAAACAACATGGCGGTTTTGCTCTAAAGGAAGCATGAGCCACTCATTCTGCAACTTTTCCGTGCCTGTTTCATATCCAAGGACAACAGGCAAAGATTTGGCATAATCTATATTCAATCACTGTCAGAGACCAGAATTGCATTTTCTGCCCCTGCTTCTGCTTGGCAAGAGTCCTTTTTGTTCTGATGCCTAACGGGATGCAGTCTTCAGACGAGTGATTGATTGCCAGGTGCAGGAGTGATTAAGCCAGTGCAACTGTGGGTCACCCCATCCCCACAGTGGAAGAAAAAAGCATGCATTTTCTATGAGAACACTGTAGCTTTCTTTGGCTTTGCAGCTCATGACATAAATACCCTGGAGTTGAAAAGAAATAATAATAACCTATGTATATACTGAGCAAACTGGGCTCCTTCATGAAAACAGAAAATGGAGAAAACAAGCTACTATCAGGACTTTGGGGCAATTTTTAATTGTAAGAGATTAAAGCATAATACTTATTTTAAAAGACTGAGTCACTAGTGGTGTCTTTCCTATGCTGTGCTTATTTAGCTAAATAAATGTGATGCGTGTGTAACCCAGTCATATCTCCACCATTTGCTCTGCCTTAAAACGTATCTCTGTCTGGGGAAAAATATAAAAATAAAAAATAAAATCCATCTCTGAAAGTGCTGAAAAATATTCAAGATGTTTGCTGAAGACTTGAAGAAGAGAAAAAGGAGAATTGAATAAGTCAATATAGAGCATAACTTCCTAGTATCTTCTTTATCCATCTGTTCCCCAAAGTTTCACTTGCCTTCCTCCCAAAGTGAGACAGTCCAAAGTCCCGTCTTATCCTCTCTAAGGCCAGAATCTATTGGAGATATGTGGTTCTTTCCACCTCTTCTGTTTATGGCACCTTGAGGTTGGGAATATAGAAAAGACAATTTCCTGCCACCAGACCCCCTGGCCCACCATACAGGGACAGTCCTGGAGAGGGCACCCAAATGAAAGCTCCTTTTCAGGATAAGGAAGTAAGGCCAACTCAGGAGGCAGTGGGTCATGGCAAGGATGGGATACTGAGAGATGGGTCTTGTGAAGAATCTTATTCTATAGTGGAGAAAATTCTTAATAAACCTTGGACCTGGTTTCTGGGATGAACTCCCCAGTCTATTGTTTCCTATGGCCCCTAGCTCTACCTTCTGGGAAGTTGGAGGCTCAAAGATTTTTACAGTCAAGAGTTTTTAAGACCAAGCTTATAGTTTTGTTTGTTTGTTTGTTTGTTTTAAGCAAAGTGTTTTCCTCAAAAGCACTAGGCTTCTGATCTGTGTGTTGCCTGTCAATTCCATGTGCCAATGACCAATGACCATACCCAAAGTTCTTTCCTGGACTTAGTGCTCCAGCTGGCTGTATTTCTTTATTTCTTCACACCTATGTTGAATTCTCTCAACCTAATAGTCCCTTAAGCTGATCTAAAACAATAGGCTTTGGCAGGAAGGACGCATTCTTAATCTGATCTGTGCTACAGAACTGAGTTTCTTCATTAAACTCGTAAGTTCTTATAGACCTTCTCTGCTCAAAGCCCTTATGTTTCTTCCAGTTTGGAATCCAGAGGCAGTGGACTTTTCAGACCTAAATTTTTAGATCCTTATCACCTTTTATTTCTACTTTCAAACCAGCCAGTCCCTGTACAGGCTTATTTCTTCTTTATAATACCTTGTTAAATGCACTAACACACGCAATGCACATGCAAACATTCTTGTTTTTCCTAATCTATCCCCCTAGAACTACAGATGTAGAAGACACTTGCTGTGACTTCCAAGTTCCTAAAGGTGACAAGATTACCTAATATTTTGCCACTGTGTAACATGATATATCTGCTTCGTCCTCAGCAGATGCTTGATCACTGAGCCAAATTTAAATATTTTAGGGTTTTGTTATAGCAAGGTCCCACATCCAGAATCAATTTCTGGTTGGTGTTGGAGAAATAATCTAATCCTGCCAACAAAAAAGAGCCTTCTATACCAATGTAGGAGAGAGCGAGAGAGGAACACAATTTATTATTGAGTGAACATTAACAGATTTCCATGCACATAAGGTAGAAAAGTGACTACAAAGTCTGAGCAGAGTTTCACTCAAATTTATACAGTAAAATGGTGGAAAAAGCAATTAAAACTTTTTTATCTTCTTGAGAGACAAAGGGGACGAAGCTTGTGACAGTCTTTGTTCATCTTATGAGAGGCCCCTGAGCTAATTCCAAAGGTTATTTGGCTCATGGCCTTGGAGGTACCTCAACATTGTAAAAACTGTAGCCTGGGCTTAATTCCTAAGAAGATTTACATTTATTCCAGAGGTTAGATCAAAACCTCAGATTCATTACATCTCCAAAAAAATACTAAGAAATGGGGTAAGGGGGAAATGGTCTCTTTGTCCTTTATAAATAGAGAAAAAATTTTTCATTTATTCTTACGTCAGTTAGGATCATGATAATAAACAGATGTAATGTAAACAATGGCTCCAAAAGTATGTTTCTTGTTCACATAATAGTCCAACGTAGATGTTCCTGGTCTGCAGTTCAGCTCTCCTCCATGCAGTCATTTGGGGACCCACGCTGACAGTGCATCTGCCATCCTCAGCTTGTGATTTCTAAGATCACCCTGGGGGTTGCCGTCCCAGTTAGCCGTAAAGGGGAAAGAGCACAGAGGAGGCATTCCTATTTCTTAAAAGCCTTAGCTTAGAAACGATAGCCATCGCTTGTGCTCACATTCCACTGATTGAGTTATATGGCCACACCTACCTGTAAAAGAGTCTGGAAAATGTGGTCAAATGCTGCCCACAAAAATTAATTGACAGAGGAAATTAATTTGGTAAACAGCTAGCCACCTCTACTACAAGAGATTAGGCCAAGCGATCTGAAAGGCAGATTATAGGGCCTGTAGATAAATTAGCGAAAAGGCAGTGCCTTTTAAAAGTGCTCACTTTTCTTATTGCTAGTGCGGCCTCTCCACCCACCCGGTTCACTCCTCCTCGGGTTACAACACAGCAACACCGCAGGTAGCACTACTGTAACTATCTCTTCCGCGCCTAGTTCCTCTGGCTCATTTGGAAGTGGGTCTCATTCTGGATGAACTTAGTGCTGAGGGAGTCACTCACGGTCGCCCTGGCCTCCACCTGTTCTAAATGGTCTGAGGTCTGAGTTCCCAAGAGCTTAGATTCCCCTGGCCAAGCTTCTCTTTACTTCAGTTACCAGTCTCAGCCCTGTCAAACATGTTATTTTGCCAGCCTTTTAGTAGGCTTGTAGATTTGAAAATTCCCACTGCTTCTCTCCAGGCATTCATTCAATTCTAATATAAGAACATTGAGAGCAGGGGACTCGCTGGTCTCTGCACATCATAGAAGCTTCTCAGTCACAGCTACTGAAACATTTTTGTTTGGAGATATGAATGACCCCCAATCTATTCCATCAGTTTCCCATAGCTTTCCTCTTTCTCACTTGTATTAAACAAGTATCTCTTTATTTTCTTGATTTTGATGCTTTGACGTTTGAGGCCTTGCTGACACTGAAGGGACTGCTGCTCCCAGGCTTAGCCAATTCCTAGAGGTAGTAAACAGCTCTCCTGGGAGGGTACCTTTTGAACGCAAACCAACCAATCCACATCTCCAACCACCACCTTTATGGACACTCCCACTCCTGGCTGCTATCCATCTGACCTGATCACCCCAGGTCCAGTGAATTAGTCAGGGTTTTACAGAAACAGAACCAATGGTGTGTGTGCATGTGTGTGTGTGTGTGTGTGTGTGTGCGCGTGTGTGTATGTGTGTGTGTGTTTATGTATGGAGAGAGAGAGAGAGTTTATTGTAAGGAATTGGCTCTTAAAATCTGCAGGGCAGGCTGGCAGGCTGGGAACTCAGGGAAGAGTTGCAGTTTGAGTACAAAGACAGACTTCTGGCAGAATTACTTCTTGCTCAGCGGAGACCAGTCTTTGTTCTAGTCAGGGCTTCAACTGATTCGATGAGGCTCACACACATTAGGGAGGGCAATCTGCTTTACTCAAAGTCCACTGATGTAAATGTTAATCTCATCCAAAAAAACACTGTCACAGAAACATTGGAATAATGTTTGCCCAACTATCTGTGTACCATGGCTCAGCCAAGTTGATACATAAAGCTAACTATCATAGCCAAGTAGCAGGTAACTGGCGACAGCCCTTAAACCCTGGAGCCTGCTGAAATTATTCAAAATAGCCATTCTAAGCCTGCTTACTCTGATTCACCCATTCCATCCCACAAAAAAAACACAATAAAGGCTCTTCCGCATGTTTTCCCTCTCTCCTTCTGCCTCTGATCGACCCTGGTGCTTCTCCATGTGGTCCCACAGAGTGGCATGCTGTGTCTCCTGTTTCTGGGGACGTGTGAATATACCAAACTTCCTCCTCCATCACACTCACTTCCATGTCTATGTGTCTCAGCATATATGATTAGAACAAACCCTGTGTACCCTTAAAACATCCCTAAATAAGGTACTCTTGGTATTTCTCCTTCAGTAGAAATTTTATTCCTGGAAAACCATCTCAGATTCTGGAATTTAAAACCCTCAGCATTCCTATCATAGGTTGAATGGCCTTCTCCTGCAATGTGCTAGCTTTTGCCTCAGATCTTCATATTTTCAGGCTGGCAGCATAGTAGTATGTGGTACCCCAAGTATAAGAGCAAAACCAACCACTGTATGCTTCTCCTCGTCCAAGAAGAGTTACACTCTGAGGCCTAACCATACTCCTATTGAATCTTGAAGCTATGTTGAAATCTCCATCCCCTCCACCTTTCAAATACAATCAAATCATTCTCCAGTGCCCTAGCTTTTCTGTAAGAAAGAGCTCTGTGGAGGTAGTATTCAGGCTTCATCCTCATTGCTTCGAGTCCAAAGCTTATGGTTTTAATTACCAATGGGTTGGCAGGGCAATGTTGGTTGTGAAATGCCCAAGGTCGCGAGGCCCCTCCACAAGACCACCAGAGTCGAGAGTCAAAGCCAAACGGCAAGGGTCATTTATTGCAGGTTCGAACCTGGACCTCCGCGCACTCGTTGCCGGTGACGCTAAGAGGTCCTGGCGGAGTTTAGTACAGCTCTTTTATAGACCGGTACAAACATAGTCCCCGATTGGTTGACTTTTAAACAAAGACACTAGTCGCCGATTGGTTGACTTTTAAACAGAGATACTAGTCGCCGATTGGTTGACTTTTAAACAGAGACACTAGTCGCCGATTGGTTGACTTTTAAACAGAGACACTAGTCGCCGTCTGATTGGTTGGACGGTTGCGGGGGGGGGGGTCAGCAGGCGTAATTACAGAAGCGAGAGCGGCTGGTTAAGTTTCGGTTTCCTGAGGTTTTGTTTCTTAATTAGAAATACTTAAGGCGGGGCCATGGTCGCAAAAAGAAATAGTGCAAACAGGAGGACTGATACAACCCTAGCAGTGCTGCGGCCTCCACCAGCCCAACGGCAGGGCGTCGGGAGGCTGTGCGCCCAACTTCAGGCGGCGCTCCCAAATGTGGCAAGCCCAGCGCCGCGCCCTGGAATGGTCCTTTTTCGGCCCTTCCCCTCCGGAAAGAACAGAAAAGAAATTCCAGGAAAAGCACAAATTGAATGCAGGGCGTCAACTCAGTCCTATTCTCACCAAACCAGAACATAGCCCCCTCATTCCCCCCTTTCTCATGAACCAGAGGAGCCAATCTTGGGTCCTCAAGGCTCCGTTTCTTCAATTTCTGAGGCCTCGCAGGGCTGATATTGTGTTCTTAATATCATTAGCTGGACTGTATTTATTCTTTCGCGAACAAAATTCATGACTTTACTGAGTATACAGGGGCCTATAGTGAGGAGGAGAAGGAGGCATAGTAGAGGGCCCAGGATGGGGAGGAGGAAGGGGAGCATCCCATGAAATCCTGACCAAAGGGGATTATCCGCTAATTCTTGCCGGCGGCGAGCTAGGTCTTCCTGGAGCTGGTGGATCTTGTTTCTTACAATGCCTGATTTATTTGCATAGAAACAACATTTTTCTTTCAGGGCGAGGCATATCCCACCCTGTTCAGCTGTCAGCAAGTCTAAGCCCCTCCTATTCTGTAGGAACACCTCGGCCAGCGAATCTAATTGGTCCTGTAAGTCCTGAATGGTCCCAGAGAGAGTTTCTACATCTTCTATTAATTGCCTAGACAGCTGACTATAGGAGTGAAGGGAGACCCCAAGACCTGTACTCCCTGTGGCCACAGCTCCTGTAATTCCTAATCCTACCAGGAGGGGTAGGACTGTAATGGCTCGTTTGGTTCTCCCTGCCCAGAGGTCAAAGCTGGGAATGGGCAACGGGGTGTCTCCCGAGATCAGGTCTACATTGGGGAGAAGGGTGGCCAGGGTGCAGACCCCTGTCCAATTCGGGGGTAAATAGGTGTATGCTAGGTTACTTCCACAGACAAAGACAGTGGTATTAGGACTACAGAGGGAGGAGTTCACGGGGATATATTGACTACATCCAGTGGATGAAAGGATTCCCAAGTCAATACTGGCGTTAGAGAGGGAATCGTTCTTGACAAAGCATGAGGTATTAAAGGTGGTTGAAAATTTTGAAAATTGTATGGGGAACGGCTCGGGGAGTGAAGTAGGGTTACATCGTTCGCTGATATTTAAATTGGCGAAGGTGGGGATGGCTATAGGGCGGGGCGGTCCTTGAGGAAGGCAGAGCCAGCAATCCTGTGCTAAGTTGGGGTTGGTGGTATTCAAAAGCGCAAAAGTAGCTTCTAGTATGGACATGGTCTGGGAGTCAAATTCAGAGGGATCGACCTTAGGGAGAATTAGGGGGTGGTAGCTGAGCTGTGGGTACAGATGCCGCTAGGCCTCTTCTATTTGTCTTCGGGTTTCTATCTGGCGCACTGCGTCCTGGGGTCCCCCACCGTCTGACATATGTGTGGGGGCCCCGGTATTCCAGCATACCGGGGTCCCGGGGGTGCCAGTGCATCCAGCCTGAAGGTATTTATTATCATCACTAATGGTGGGGCTTTTATTATTCTGTAGTATGGCTGTGAAATAAGTCTTGTTATTGGCCCCTATACATTACTGGTAAGAGGAATAGCACATGCTATGCATTGATTCCTGGAAGGTAGAACAGGGGCAAGTAGCTCGAGGGGGGAGTTGCTTAGGCTTATGGTAGCATTGCCAGTTTTGAGAGGCCCCGGTAACCCTATATTCCTGAACAAGATACGCAGTTATGCCCCCGCAGTCCTGCATATGAGTATACCCTCGGGGAACAACAGGAGTCTCCATAGTACCTCCCCTGCACTCGCACCGTGCACCATATAGTAGTTGTATTAAAGTATTCTTATTGGGGGAGGGCCGAATCCTCCCCTCGTGGCCCGAGGGTTGAGGGTTAGGACTATCATTAGGGCTATCAGCAGTACCTTGGTCATCATGGGGGAGGGTACGGCGCAAAGTCAGTTTGAGGGGATTGTTCTTACTCCGGTCAACAGTCCAGGTGACATCAGCTTTAGTGGACTTGATGAGGTCAGAAAATGGGTCCACCGGCTTGACGTGTGTGTGATGGATCCAGGCAGCTATGCTGTCCACCTTGATGGCTGTCGGCGTTGTCAGGATGATCTGGTAAGGTCCTTTCCACCTGGGTTCTAGGGTCTCTTGTCGATGGCGTTTGACAAGGACCCAGTCACCTGGCCGGAGCTGGTGTGGAGTAGGTGGGGGTCCTGTTGCATATAGCTCTTTTAGTTTGGGCCAGATTGTCTCGTGTATCCGCTGTAAGGCTTGGAGGGAAGACAGGAGATTATTTTCTGGGTCCAATTGGATAAGGTTAGTCTTTAGATTAGGGATGATAGGAGGAGGCCTACCATGCATTATTTCGTAGGGAGTAAATCCTAGCTTATAGGGGGAATTTCGCACCCTAAACAGAGCGTAGGGGAGTAGGACTACCCAGTTAGCGCCAGTCTCCATGGTCAATTTAGTCAAGGTCTCTTTTAGAGTTCTATTCATCCTTTCTACCTGTCCTGAACTCTGGGGGCGGTATGCACAATGTAATTTCCAATTAGCCCCAAGTATGGAAGCCAGATCCTGACTTACCTTAGAAACGAAGGCTGGCCCGTTGTCGGACCCTATCATAACTGGAAAGCCATACCTGGGCAGGATCTCTTCTAGTAGCTTCTTAGCTACTATTCGTGCAGTCTCATTCTTGGTTGGGAATGCCTCAGTCCAACCTGAAAAGGTATCTGGGTTAGAGGAAGCTTGCTCATCCATCTGATGTCATCCTCCGAGTAGTCGGGTTGGGGCGGTAGTTCCCGGGGGCCTCAGGCCTGCAGATCTGTGCTTTCTTGGCAGAGGCTCAGTATCCCAGGGTGCCGAGAGTCCGTAGGAGGTTTCTGGTTCCCTGCAGGCAGGCTTCAGCGGTCTCAGCAGCTATTAAGAGATCATCAACATACTGCAGGAGGGTTACATTGGGGTTTTGTCTCCGGTACTCACTGAGATCCTCGTGTAGGGCCTCATCAAACAAGGTAGGCGAGTTTTTGAATCCTTGGGGAAGTCTGGTCCAGGTGAGTTGTCCGTTTATACCTCTCTCGGGATCTGACCATTCGAAGGCAAAGAGTTCTTGACTTTTGGGCGCCAAGGGTAAACTAAAAAAGGCATCTTTGAGGTCCAGCACAGTATACCATTGTTTTTCTGGACTAAGGGCGCTCAAAAGAGTATATGGATTGGGCACAGTAGGATGGATGTCTATGACCCGTCTGTTTACTTCCCTCAGGTCCTGCACTGGGCGGTAGTCTTTACTGTTAGGTTTGCGGACTGGCAGCAGGGGTGTATTCCAGGCCGACTGGCAGGGACGCAGTATCCCCAGGTCAAGAAGCCGGCGAATATGAGGAGTGATACCAGTCTTGGCCTCTAGGGGCATGGGATACTGTCGGACACGTGCAGGATCTGCCCCCGGTTTGATCTCTATGAATAGGGCTGGGCGGTGTTTGGCTAGTCCCACCACCCCTGTTTCTGCCCATGCTTCGGGGAACTGCTGAAGCCATGACTCTATATCTTGATTTTGGGAGGGTGGTTCCTGGTGAAGTCGGTACTCATCTTCCAAGTTCAGGGTGAGCACAGATATGGGTTGGTCGTGAGGGTCTGTTACGATTGGCCCCTCTGGCCGAAAATGAATTTGTGCTCCCATTTTAGTGAGTAAGTCTCTCCCCAGTAAGGGGCAAGGGCTATCGGGAATGACCAGAAAGGTATGGGTTACCCTTCCCGTGCCCAAGTCCACAGTTCTCTGAGTGGTCCAAAGGTAACGTTTGACTCCCGTAGCTCCCTGGACCCAGGAGGATTTGTTAGAAATTTTCCCATGGGGCTTAACCAAGACCGAATGCTGTGCCCCTGTATCCACCAGGAATTGGACTGGTTTCCCCTCCACTCGTAGGGTTACCCTGGGTTCGGGGAGGGGGTCCGAACCCCGTCCCCCCTACTTTGTATCATGTGTAAACAGGACTGGGGTGGCGTTCGGTTGCCATTGCCCCTGGTTGGGGCGCGGCTGCCTTTTCTTGGGGCATTCCCGAGCCCAGTGGCCCTTTTCCTTGCAATAGGCACATTGATCTCTGTCCAATGGTCGCCTGGGAGGTCGAGTGGCTGGGGGGCCTTATTGATCTTCCTGAACAATGGCCGCCAAGACTTTAGTCATTTTCTCAGTGGCTTTAAGTTGTTTATCCTCTGGGGCGTCCCGGTTATTAAAGACGCGCTGGGCGATACGGAGTAAGTCCTGTATCTGTTTGCCCTCCAGATCTTCTAACTTCTGGAGTTTCTTTTTAATATCAGGGGCTGCCTGGTTAACGAAGGACATTACAATGGCGGCCTGATTTTCGGGGGCCTCTGGATCCATAGGGGTATACTGCCTAAAGGCTTCCATTAATCTTTCTAAATAAGAGGAGGGACTTTCTGTTTTACCTTGTACGATTGAATATACCTTGGCCAAATTAGTGGGCTTGCGCGCGGCAGCCCGGAGACCCGCCATTAGAGTCTGGCGATAAATGAGCAGTCGTCCCCTACCTTCTCCGGTGTTATAGTCCCATTCATCCTGCGGGGGGCGAGTTAAGGGAAAAGCTGCATTGATGAGGTCAGGGTTAGCGGTGGGTTGACCATTATCTCCAGGAACCAGTTTTCTCGCCTCCAGCTGGATTCGCTCCCGTTCTTCGGTAGTGAATAGGATCCGGAGGAGCTGTTGGCAGTCATCCCAGGTGGGCTGATGAGTGAACATAATGCTATCTAGAAGAGCTATCAAGTCTTTAGGATTATCAGAAAAACGGGCATTCTGGGTTTTCCAATTATATAGGTCACTGGTAGAGAATGGCCAATACTGGAGTCGGGGGTTCCCTGTCTCATCGGGAGGGCCTATTTCTCGCAGGGGTAGGGCTATGGTGGAATCAGGATGGCGGAACCCTGGGTCGCGCTGAGTGCGTCCGCGAGTGCGCCCAGCCGGCCCCTGGGAATTATTTTCATTGGGCAGGGGGACCGGTAGTGCCTCTGCCTCTCGGTCCTCCGGTTCTGGCCTGGGTGGCCCTCCGGGAGGGGCCGCAGGACGTTCTACCAAGGGGAGAGGAGCAGAGCCAGGAGCAGGAAGGGGGACTGGTTGTGGGGCCACAGGAGGAGATTGATATGGGGGGGGGTCTAGGAGAAGGAGGTCTTGGCTGTCAGAGAGTATGGGTGCAGTTCGGGTCTGAGGCTTGGGAGGTTTAGTTGGTCGGGCCGCAAGGATCTTATATGACCCTGATGACAAAAAGGGGGTCATCCAGGGAGGAGGGTTTTCTACCAGGTCCTGCCATACCAGGATGTAGGGGATCTGGTCCGGATGGCCTTCTTTTCCTGGCAAGAAAACTCTAGATTTAACTTTTAGGATTATAGGAAGACAAAAGGTACCCTCGGTGGGCCAGCCAACCCCGAAAGTTGGCCATTCAGAGCGGCAGAAGGTAATTAGTTTTCTTCTCCGGATATCCAGACTGAAGTTGTGTCCTCGGGACTTTACATCCCCGAAATTAGCGAGAAGGAGGGAGAGGGGGGTACTCTGTGCTTGGCCCATGTCTAGGTCCTGGAAGAGATTGATTAGAAAAGGTTACTCTGAAAACAAAAGTGATTAAGAGCAGTCCCAATAGCGGAGTCTGTAAAAGGAGGAAGGGGAGGTTATCGCGTGCGTGCTTCAGATGGGCTGTCAGCCCCAGATGGGTCGTGGTGGACGTCTCCAACCACACCCGACTAGGTGTCCTATAGCGCGTCCGCCAGGACTGTCCTAGTCCCCAAAACAGAAGGTACCCTGAGCCGGCTTACTTACCGATCGGTTGTCAGCGATGACCCGTTGACCTGATGTCTGGTGGGCTTGGGGGCATCCCGGACGAGCCCCCAAATGAAATGCCCAAGGTCGCGAGGCCCCTCCACAAGACCACCAGAGTCGAGAGTCAAAGCCAAACGGCAAGGGTCATTTATTGCAGGTTCGAACCTGGACCTCCGCGCACTCGTTGCCGGTGACGCTAAGAGGTCCTGGCGGAGTTTAGTACAGCTCTTTTATAGACCGGTACAAACATAGTCCCCGATTGGTTGACTTTTAAACAAAGACACTAGTCGCCGATTGGTTGACTTTTAAACAGAGACACTAGTCGCCGATTGGTTGACTTTTAAACAGAGATACTAGTCGCCGATTGGTTGACTTTTAAACAGAGACACTAGTCGCCGATTGGTTGACTTTTAAACAGAGACACTAGTCGCCGTCTGATTGGTTGGACGGTTGCGGGGGGGGGGTCAGCAGGCGTAATTACAGAAGCGAGAGCGGCTGGTTAAGTTTCGGTTTCCTGAGGTTTTGTTTCTTAATTAGAAATACTTAAGGCGGGGCCATGGTCGCAAAAAGAAATAGTGCAAACAGGAGGACTGATACAACCCTAGCAGTGCTGCGGCCTCCACCAGCCCAACGGCAGGGCGTCGGGAGGCTGTGCGCCCAACTTCAGGCGGCGCTCCCAAATGTGGCAAGCCCAGCGCCGCGCCCTGGAATGGTCCTTTTTCGGCCCTTCCCCTCCGGAAAGAACAGAAAAGAAATTCCAGGAAAAGCACAAATTAAATGCAGGGCGTCAACTCAGTCCTATTCTCACCAAACTAGAACATAGCCCCCTCAGTTGGTACACTTGAACAGGCCAGTCTGCTCATAAGCCCTCCTAAGAAGACACATCAAACCTAATTAGATAACAATATCTTTTTCCAGTAAGGATCCTGAACTATTGTCCACTTTTTTTCAAGCTACTGCCTCCAATTCCAAATCTAGATGTTGATTCTGGTTCCCAGGTGGTGATATATTTGGACTTTATCATACTGAACTCAACCTACTGACTGAAAATTATGCCTCCCTCCATCCTCTCCTTCTCAGTGGAGAGGCTCCCTCAGTCTGAACCCAGGTCAACTCTGGTCAACTTTGGGAATGACTCTGGGTACTAAATACTTGGAGAGCTCCTATTAAATAACCTCCACTTTTCTCCCTTCTCCCTTCTATTCTGGGTATCCATCCATCCTTCTATCCACTAATTCACTCACCCATTCAAAATTTTTAAGAATTACTATACGCCGGAAGCTATGTTAGACTCTTGGACTAAGACAGGGTCTACATCTTCAAGTCTACAATGTAGTGGTAGGGAACAACTTTTAGAAAAAGAAAAATCGCATAAAAGGTGGTGTATGCTATAATAAGAAGTATGAACAGCTCACTGTGGGAGGCTGCTGGTGACTAGCTGCTTTCCTGCCCACCTCCTTCATCCCTCCAACTCCTCTCTGACCCTCTGCGTTATCCTCCACCAATACAGTCGTCAGCTCCCGAGCCTGCTGTTTGTATCACCACTGACATGCCTTCTTCATTTCACCCATCTTTTCTCTCTTTTCCTTGCCTGCTGTTTGTATCACCACTGACATGCCTTCTTCATTTCACCCATCTTTTCTCTCTTTTCCTTGCCTGTGAAATGAGATCCCACAAGAGACATATTAAAACGTGGTAGTCATCCCATGGACAGGGCTTTAAAGCAGATTTCAAGTGGCTGAGTCTCAGTGTGGAAAATTTGTGTCAGGATAACGAGTTGTCTGTGTACAGATACTCTCTACTGTAGAAGAGCAGATGAAGTGAAGTGCCTGCTGTAATTGCTCCCTTTGGGGAAATATATGGGAGACAGGACAAAGTGATATTACTACTCAATTGGCCCTGCACCATGAATTTTAAAATGGTTATGTGAAAATACCAAAGAGAGATACATGGTACACTCCCACACACATACAAAAAGAGACTTGGACCAAACTGCTGGAAACCGTAACAAAAAGCAAGTACATTTGCCTACATCACTAGAGCCATATAATATGAACGATCAGGCATGTGTCAGAGTCCCTGGCCAAACCAGGCAGGGTCAGAGCCCTTCACCTTGGAATGCACTAGTGTTTGGTGGCTGCCTGACCCTCCCTCAGAGAGATGGAGGCAAGCTGTCCAAGAGTGCTGATTAGAAATTCGTTCATTTATTAATTCATTTATTTATTCAGCAGTTATTCATGAAGTACCTACCATACGCCAGGTACTCTACTAGGCTGAAGATACAATCCTGAACCTGAAGGATGCGATCTGTGCCCCCTTGGAGCTTATATTCTAGAAGCCACTAAGAATAGCTAGAAGCAGTCAAAGCTAGAGGACAGTAGGATGTGATTGTAGTAGTTCTAACGTTTAACTTTGATAAGCCAGGTACTAAGCAGTTTACTTGCATTCATTCTTTTAATACTCCTCACCATCTTAAGTTTAAGGTTATTATCCTCACCTCTTTTATTTTTATTATATTTATTATCCTCATCTTACAGAGGAGGGAACAGAAGTTCAGAGGAGTTAAGCAACTCGCCCCAGTTTGCATCGTTAGTAAGCGGCTGTCTCTGCCACAGTCTGTGCTTAGCCACTACGCCCTATGGGACTCCAAAACAAGAAAGCTGAACCAATGGGCTAGCGAGGGGACAGCACTCTGTTGCTCATTTTCCTTGAGTTAGACTTCAAGTCTCCTTTTCCCGTCATGGACTTGCCTTGACCCTCAGGGCTAACCTCCTGCTGCATTTCCGCCCATGAGCCCTGTCTCCTGTCTGCACCACCCTCAGGTAAGGCGCTCCACCACTCTGGGGAAATGCATTGCCTCGGGTAGTGAAGCCCCAGGAACCACACCTTGCAACTCCGCAGGTTCACCAGGTCCTTGGACAGGACAAGAACACAGAGCATACTATGGTGTCCATATATAATACTCCTACAGATAGATATACTATCGGATGCATCTGAGGCTCCAGGGAAAACAAAGCCTTGATCTTTGATTTTTCTTTTCTGCTATAATCTAAACCAATAATGCAGTTGAAGATAATATAGAGCTGTATCAGGAAATCCTTTTTCACTTTGTGCTGAGTTTGGCTAATGGAGAGGTAACGTAGCAACTGATTTTTTCTTTCTCTGCCTTTGTTAGCAACTAAAACCAGAATAACTTATTTTTTTCCTCCTGGCTTCATTTAGGGATTTAAAAACCTTTTGTTCTGGTTCTCTGCAAAATTCTATTGTATCTTTGAGGAGAACGTCTCCTTCCTGCTTTATAATCTTCTGCTATCTGTAGGAAGGAACATGGAATAAACTTCTAGGAGAAAAAGCGATCACCTCCGTCACTTGACAAGGACTGAAATGTGAGGTTTTGACAGATGACAAATTGATTGTGATTCGGGGAATTATTTAAGTCATGAAGGACAAACATGAAGGGTAAGAATTTTTCTGTTTACAGGCGTAAAGCTAAAATGAACCCACAAATATCTCAACAGCCATATTTTCTAGTGTTTTTCAGAACACATCTCTCCTACTCCAGGCATAGAAGGAATGCTTTCTAGAAGTGACATTCTTACCACTTTTTAGTTAATATAGTATTATTCAACAAGATCCGGAGAATGTAAGAGCTAGAAAGAAACTCTGAAATCCCCTAGTCCAAGGAACTCATTGTCCTGTTGGGGAAACTGAGGTCCAGAGAGGAACGCTGCTTGGCAGACGTTAATGGAAGAATGAGATTGCACCCTGGGCCTTAAATCTCCCTCAGTCAATCGTGCTCGTGTCTGTTACCTCTGCTGTTTCCATATAATTCCTAGACTTGCGGTAGGAATTCCTAGAATTGCTCCCCAACCAGACCAGCTGTGCCCAGATCTTTGTGTGAGCTGTAAGAAATACTTAAAATAATTTAATTATTAATGATGAAGAGATACAACAGCTGCTGCACCTGAAGGCTCGTCATTCTCACATCTTTAGTGATACCTCGTTTATCAAACAGCACAATAAGATAATAACTTCACCAAATGAGAGATACTGACATAAAGTATCTAAAAAGACCTGCCTTTTTCTTTTAGAAAAAAAAATGTCAAAATGAAACCCATGTTTTCATCATGTAAAATTACACTTCTCCCTTTAAAACTCTCCTTTTTTCATGATACATAAAATATTGAAAGGGCCCAACTGCAAACTTAACCGTTGGGAATCTACGTATATGTACACACGTATCTTCATAGATTTCTTGAGGACTTCCTGGAATAATTTTGGCTGGAAGCAGATTAGAGAGAGGAAGAAGAAGCTAAGCTTATTTTCCATCTAAAAATTAATTTAGAAGATAGTTATAACCATACTTGCCTTTTAATTAGGTGTATAAATTTTTAATAAAATTAATAAATAGAAGCCACAGAGCAGCAATACCCTAAAAGTGGTCCATTGTCTAGTACTCCCATAAGACCATCTGTTAAAAATGGATACTGTGGTCAAATGAATTTGAAAAATGCAAATAATATAGTCCCTTGAAAATTTACAATCCATATTAGCTTTTTACAGCTCTGAGGTGTCCTGCCGTCAAGATAAATGCATTTTCCAAGCTATTTTAATACAGAGTCTTTTAAATTTTTCATGGAACACACTTTGGAAAATCATGCCACAGATAATACTTTTTAAAAGATCAATAAGAAGTATTTAAAAAATTATGACTACATTGAAAACCGAGAAGTAAGAGCAAGCAAACTAGTCTTCGCTTGTGGTACTGTCAGGTCTAGACTTGTGCTTTAAACAAACACAAAAGCAGGCATAAAACATGAAGTAACTGTTTCCAGACATTGGATAACAGGCAGTTCAAGAATCTGACTCCTAAGAGAAGAAAAAGTCATTAAGTGAGCCCTTGATGGATGGATGGCCTTTAGCCTGGGGCACTGTCTGGGAGGGGGAGGGGAAGCCCAAGCAGTTTCACTGAGCTGACTGAAGAGCAGAGATCAGAGGAGAGATGCTGCGGCAGCTGGGACTTGTGGGCTAGGGTACCAGGAGCAGGGAGTCACACAGAGAAGGAGCTCAAGAAATCCACCTATTGGTCCTCTTATCTTCGTCCAAATACAATTCTTACACACAGCGCGGCCCAGTGAGACTGGCAGAAAACAGCTATTGGTGTTCTGTGATCTCACAGGAGGTTTTGGACTTCCCACAGAGCACGACCATCCTGAGTGAAGAGACTTTGTTGAACACTGTGGGCTTTACCCTGGGAGCCAGTGGGACCAGGCTCTCCACTAAGGGCTGCACTAGACCCCATCTAACAAAGCTTAAAAACAAGCCTCCAAGGTATCCCGCTGATCTGGCAGTCAACTATTCCTGCCGTAAAAAAATTCAGCACTCCTTCCTGGAAGAAAAACAACCAGACTCTTAAAAAGGCAGCATTTCCAATATCTAGCATATAATTTAAAAATTACTAGGTAGTTATCTTAAAAAAGCCAAAAAGATGTGGCCCATAACAGGGGGACGTGAGTAGTAGTCAATAGGAACAGACCCAGAGATGACTGAGGGGTTGAAATTAGCAAACAAATGCTTAAAACAGCTCTTCTATTTAGGTTTATAGACTTCAAGGAAGATAGACATAATAAGTGAACAAATGGAAATAAACTGAAAACTCCCATTATGCTTGCAAGTACATATTATTCCTTTCAGCAAAGACTTTTTAAATCATCTAGTTATTAATTATCAATACTTTCTATAGGAAAGTTTTCAGTCTTATATTGAGATTCTGTACTTGAATTTTGCAGATTTTGAGAGTTTAAAAGAACCCCCAGAGCAGTTTAAAAAAATCCTATAAGCTGTGTCTGAAAAACACATAGAAATCATATCTAGACATATTAGAACTTGGCTGTTAATGGCAAGTTATAAATGATTCATTAGCTGGCTAACTATGGGAAGTCAAAAAGAAAGTGAGAAGCAATGAGAGAAAATAGTTCAAAACTAAAATACGAAGCAAGAGCAAGTAGTTGAGAAAGATGGTCCGCCATAGAAGAGTTTCATAAAATTTCATCTTCAGTCAAAGCCAGCTCTTCACATTCCAGGAGACATTAGCCTCCCCAGATTTGATCTTTCCAATTCGGCTGCCGGTAAGCATGGCAGAGCTCCAACTTTTGTAGACAAGCTTCTGTTGCAAATCTTATAAGATCCTCTAGATCTTGGGTCAGGAAGGTCAAACAGGTACTGCCAAATGAGTGTGTGTGTGTGTGTGTGTGTGTGTGTGTGTGTGTGTATAAAGAGGTGTTGTGTCCTATAGCCTGTAGATTGTCCTTGCAGGAATGAAGTTCCACCTCTACTCCTGAACACAGTGCTATAACAAGGGCAGGGTGGGGGGACTGGGCAGAGCTGTGGTCCATCCTGAAAGGGGTGGTATATGATCACTGATATGGTTTACAATCACTAGCACATGGTAGTAATAAAAAAGTAGGTTGACTTTTTGTTGGTTTTAGTATTTTTAAAATTCTCTATAGGGATTATTTCCACTGCCCCCTCTCTCAAAACGTATCCCACTGCCTGAATAGTTTGCTTGTTACTTTCACAGGCCATCCTGTATTTAATCAGTCAATTGGAGTAGTGCTCTTACACTCTTTGCTCTGCAGCAGACTTCATTAAAGGACTGAGTTTATCTCCAGGGCTTTAACCTGTATTATATGGACCTATTTTTAATTGTCTTCAACAGATAAAATGTTCCCCTGCATAGATTCTAAGAATGATTTTATAGAAAATCTGGTAAATTTAACACGGTTCTATTTATATAGCAACACGTAAATCATTTAAAAATTTATTTCATTTAAATCTCTTAGTGCTTTTCTATCCTTATACACACAGATGGATATTATTATTTTCATTTGACACATGTTGAAACTAAGGCCCAGAAAGTGATTGTCTAAAGTACCAAAGTTCCTTAATGACAGTGAGGGGACTAGACTCCAGCCTCTTATTACCCACCTCTTTTCTTTTTACTGAATTATACTACATCACTTATATGTCTATTCAAGTTAATTACCCCCTTTTAATAAGAGACTATCAAGAAAAGTATTTTGGGGGATATATGTATATGTATAGCTGATTCACTTTGTTATGAAGCAGAAACTAACACACCATTGTAAAGCAATTATACTCCAATAAAGAGACTTAAAAAAAAAGTATTTTGTAAATTTAGATTTTTATCTTTAACATTCCCATTTAACCAGTAGGAAAGCCAGAGCTCAGGGATGTTAACCAGCTTGCAGGAAATAGATGGTTCATTGACAGGACAGGGAGTAGAATACAGGTCCTCTATTTTGTTCATTGCACCACGGCCAACCTGGGCTCTGGGCTTTTGCAGGATCACTGGTTTCCATAAGTCCTAGGAAAGAGAATTTTACACCCAGGAATAACAGCGTCATAACAAACATTATATAAGATAATTAGATCTCCTGGTGTCTTTGCTGCTTTAAATATCTTAGATCAAGCTGCAGTTAAATGCCCTAAGGCAGGGAGTTAAGCTCTATACCAAGACAAAGGTCTAACAACTGAGACTGGGAGTGTGTCTTGTACGGATGAAAGACTGGCCCACCATGAATGGCTCGCCTTGTAGCGGGAATGCAAAGGTAGGAGGAAGTGATCTGGAGGAAAGTCTTCTCTCCCTGGGCCAGAAGGATGGTGGAAAAAGGAAGGTACACAGGGCACAAAGACAGTTGGGGGTAGTGGGCAGACCCATGTGTCCTGACTTCTCAGCTCTGGGCTTCAGCCTGCAGAGAGGAGATGTATTAGTTAAGCTCTGGTGAAGCCTGAGAGCAGAGCAAACATTGTCCATTCCCATTTCAGACTCTGGAAAGAGATCCCCTGGTGGGCTGAATTCCACATACCGACCGTGTCAAAATAAATTTGGCGATGGGTGGCGCTCGGGCGCGAGGGGCGATGGGCGGGGGGCAGGGGCATGGGGTGGGGCGGGCCGTTAGGTCGCTCTCCCTGCTGGGAAGTGTAGTTTCTCCCTCCGGGTTTTTCTGGGGTGGGGAGGTTCTGGGCTACCTCCGCGTAGCTACCCCGCACGCCCTCCCCACCTCGGTCACGGCTCTGCGCGGCCGGTCTGCGCATGATAGGCTGAGGTTCCTTCGGCCAGTTTCCCGGGACTTCGAGAGGGGACGGGGCGGGGGTGGGGACCTGGGGCACTGGCGGCTGCCGTTTAGGTCGCTGACAGCCAGCCCTACAGCCCCAGCCCTTACAACACGCTCGGCCTCCCCGCTTTTCAGAGCACCCCCTCCCAGGATAAGACACCGAATCGGGCCGGAGGGGCAGATCCCCCGACCACTTTTTTCCCCTCCTCTTCAGCGCCTTCCCCTTCCCATCCCTGAGCCCGGCCTTCCTGGGTTTCCAGCCGGCCCCTCACCCTCAAAGCAGACGCGGGATTGGAGGAGGGAGTTTGGCCAGGGATGGGACTTAACAAACTCCTTGGGGACCTTGATTCCCAGGGAAGAATGGCAGTGATCCAGTACGGATTGGGGGCCCAGTCAAGCAGCCCAGAAAGAGGGAGATTATACAAATAGATGTAAAGACCCACTTAACAACATGTGTGAACCTGTATACAAGACTGGGACAGGATACGAGGTGCGAAGAATCCAGTTTCAACTTATCAGAAAAAGATGCCATCTCAATCTTGGTTTGTGTTTATTTTCCGCTGACCCTGTGGGTGAAGATATCCTTGACCATTACTCCATCTGAATATGTTCCAGCTCATCCGATGTTACATCACCAGGTTGAAAGGTATGGAGATCACCACAAGGATTTGGAGAAGAGTCCTAATAGTTATTAAAATTCTGGACTAGATCTACTAGGAAATGTAGATGGACTATAAAGCACTTGCCCAACAAACTGCTCACGAAGTTTTAGGTTACTATCAAGAAACATCAGGCTGGGGCTTCCCTGGTGGCGCAGTGGTTGAGAGTCCGCCTGCCGATGCAGGGGACATGGGTTCGTGCCCCGGTCCGGGAGGATGGGCCCGTGAGCCATGGCCGCTGAGCCTGCGCGTCCGGAGCCTGTGCTCCGCAAAGGGAGAGGCCACAACAGTGAGAGGCCCGCGTACGGTAAAAAACAAAAAAAGAAAAAGAAACATCAGGCTGGAAAGTGGTTAAGACTTCATTAACTTATTTGTGCATTTTTATTCCCCTTTGAGAGAAAGATAACTGTTTCCAGCAAGACTTCTAAAAAAATTCCATGGAAATCTATATCGTGTTGAAGGAATAATTCTGGAGTAAACATCTAAACTATCTGATTTCCTCTACAAACCTGAAAACAGAATTACATGGGACAAATCATTGAAAAGTGTACAACATGGTACAAAATTTGGATTTGGACACATTCATGTGTTATACCATTACACAAAGTTTTGCCATATCCCCCCGAGATTTTATCGACTTAGTGTATTTGAAGCACTACAAAGGGAATATGGATATTATCAGTTCTTCTAGTGTGTATTTTCCAGCATATCCTCCAGCTTCAAATTATATTCGTGGTTGTAACCATGCTTGTGGCTATATGTGTTCACCTCTGCCAGAGAACCCAGCGTATTCCAAACTAGTGATGTTTGTCCAGAAAGAAATGAGAGGAAAATTGGCCCCGTCAATAATTTAAGCAACCATGTCTTCCAATTTAGTAAGCTTCATCCTCAATGTAAAAGATGGAATAAAGGCAAACAAAATTCCCAGGACGTGGATGTCATCATAATGGGCATTCATCATTCCTAAAGAAGAAATGAGGCCACTGAAAATCATGTGTGACAGTTACTGCCTTTTACTTCTAAGTCAATATGCATAAATACTGTTACACTATTCTAAACAGTATTCTTGAACAAACTACTGAAGGTACTTTGTGAAAATGAGAGCTCATAGTTGTACAAGAGAAGCATTAAATATAGTTTTTAATCTCGAAAAAATAAATAAATTTGGCAACACAATTAGATAGAGAAAGGCCATGATATTTAGTTTCTCCAAGCAGCTCTAAATCCTCATTTAGAATATACCACATTATTTCTATTTAAATACTAAGCACTTTTAGATGATCTGAAGAAACCCATGAGGCCAGGGGCTCCTATAGATGTAGACCTACATTACGTCCTAGAAGGAAATCTCAAGAATTGCTGAGTTTTTGAGGCAGATGACTTGCCCCAGGGCCATATAGCAAGGGGAGGGGAAACTCCACAGTAAAAGTTGGACTGAACTGCTTGTTTCAGGGGGCCAGAGAGAGGGCATAGAGACTCAGAAGCGTCTAAAATGTGAGTAAGAGCTAAGATAATGTAGGGGCAGCCAGGGAGCGTCACTAGATTAACCAAGCTCAGAGAGAAACCAAGCCCAGAGAGAAATACCGGTTGATGGTAGATATTAGCTGCAATCAGTGACAAAGACAATGCCTCAGAAACCAGAGGAAGCAGCAGATGGTGCAAGGAAACCATGTGGACCTGCTGATTCTCCTGCCTTCCTCCATATCAAGATGTCACATAATCCCTTTTTCTCCACTCACACAAGCACCTCAAACTCCCAATCTTTTTTTTTTTTTTTTTGGTTAGACATATTCTTTTTTTTTTTAAACTGAGGTATAGCTGATTTGCAATATTATGTAAGTTTTAGGTATACAGCATAGTGATTCACAAGCAGATAATCTTAGAGAAACAGAAGCAAGGGAAAGGCAGGTAGTGTATTTTGCCTTAAAGTAGAACGTTATCTCTAGGAACTGTTTAAATCATGGCATCCAATTAGAATTTTTTTTTTTTAATTTTGAAATTATCTCAAACTTACGGAAGAGCTGCAAGTATCATACAAAAACTTTTCCCCCTCTGAACTATTTGAGAATATGTTGCTGACATCATACTTTTTTAATCTCCCCACCAATATTTTCAAAACACAAGAAAATTCTTCCCCATGAACACAGCACAACCATTAAAATCAGGAAATTCACATTCATAAGTTGCCACCATTTCCTCCTCGGGCTTGATTCAAATTTCACCAATTGTTACAATAATGTCCTTTATCCTTTATAGCAAAAGGATACAGTTCGGAATCACACAATGCATGTCTCTTTAATTATTTCTATTTGAAACACTTTCGTGGCCTTGAAGTTTTGAAGATTACTGCTTAGTTATTTGGTAGAATATCCCTCAATTTATGTTTCCTGATGTTTCCTCACAACTAGATCTAGGTTTTTCATCTCTGGCAGGAATATCACAGGAGTGGTGCTGTGTTCTTCTCATTGCGTATGATCTTCAATGTGTTCCATTACTGTTGATGTGCACTTTGATCACTCAGTTAGAGTCTGCCAGACTTACCCACTGTAAAACTGATCTTTTCCCCTTTGTAATTAACAGGCATTTCAAGGTACCTTGAAATTATGTAAATATCCTCTTCTTCCTCACACTTTCAGTTTATTCATTTATTGACTCATAGTCAACATGTATATAATGTGGCTTATAGTCTTACTATCATTGCTTATTTTGATGCTCTGTGTCCTTCTGATGTGTCCACATCATTCTTTGAGCACTTCCTTAGCTTTCTAGCACAACCAGATGCTCTAAGCTCTAACACTTACCCTGCTTGGACCCACCAATTTTTATTCAGGATCGAAATGGTCAGGAGAGGAAGAGAAGGAAAGGACAAGCTGGCAAGTTCCAAGTTCAAGCAGACAAGCTAATTTCTATCCTCATTATCTCCCTATCCAACGTGTGGGATATAAAAGAAGACAAAATCAACTGCTTACCCTCTGCTAATGTGAATGGGAATGTGAAGAAATTTAAAACCTTGCTACCTGTATTTTATAAGGGAGACCTGTGTTCACAGCTCCCTGAGACTGTCAGTTCTTGGTTGGTTACTTACATTACACCTTTTGTTCCCTCTTCTGTAGTGTTTAGCAACAGATCTTTGAAGCAGAGCAGTAACATGAACCTGTTTTACAATCTTCAATAATGGAAGAACTGGTAACATGGTAATACTTTTCTAATGTCAGTTGGAGAGATGGCCACAAAAAGGAAGGTAGAACGGAGGAGTCACCGAAAAGATAAACAAGACCCAAACTCTGAAGTTTGTTTAGGCAAAAACAAATGATGGAGAAAACCAAGACTTGTCCAGAACCAAAAGGAGACCTGGGCTTAAGAAGCTTGAGAACCAAGGGACAGTGTGGCTTCCAATAGCAGCTTGTCACCACTTCTCCACTATTTCCTAGAGATTATGAACCAGGGGGCAACACTTAGTATTTCTGTACTCTCAAAGGAGCTCCTTTTTAAAATGAAAATACACGCTAGGAATAATAAAATTTTAACAATATTTCTTCTCTAGAGAATGGCATTTTGAAAGATATTCATTATCTAAGTTTTTACATTTCTGATATGTTGGAATTTTTACTATGTATTATTTTGTAATCAGAAAAATTGCAGACATGTAAGAAATAGAAAGAATAAAATAATGGATGAGGAACTAGGTAGTTTCATTAAAATATTGCATGCAGTTTTTTCCTTTTTTCTGAAGTATAATGTTATGCTTAGTAAAATGTGTAAATCTTAGGTGTAGAACTGGGGAATTTTTACATGTGTATACTTTCCAGCAACCACCATCTAGATCAAGATAGAGAATATTTCTATCACCTAAGAGAATTTCTTCCTACCTCTTCCCAGCCAATCCACCAACCAAGGTCACCACCACTTTGACTTGTATCACATAGATTAGGGTCAGGAAGCAGCCTTCAGCTCTGACTTGACCACTAATGTATAGTGCCAATCTATACAAGTCCCTCTTCCTCTGTGTGTCCCAGGGAATAGACTAAATGACCTTTATGCATCCTTTCAGTTCTACTATTCCAGGAAAGAAATGATAAGTAATGTCTTTTCCCCCAAGGGTCCTTAGTAAATGAGCAGTAAAAAGCATCTCCCAACTTCCAGACCTAACTCCATCTACTAAGCCCGAGGGCTTCTGTATAAATTAGGTCCTAAAGTTGAATCAAGTAGAGTTATTTAAAAGAGAAGGTGATATTGAATTCTGAAATATTAGATTAATGCTTCTTTTTTTTTTTTTTTTTTTTTTTTTTTACTATTTACTACACACCGAACATCACTTTGGCAGGCAATCAGCTCAGCTCAGGAGACAATGATGGTCACAGCAGTTCCTGCTCCTTGGTCTAGTGAAGGAATGAAAACACAGCCCAATCTCATTTAGTGTGGAATCTAAAAAAACTGAACTCATATATACAGAGAATAGATTGGCTGCCAGAAGCTGGGGGTGGGGGTGGGCAAAAGGGGTGAAGGTGGTCAAAATTTCCAATTATAAGAAAAATGAATCCTGGGATTGTGTACAGCATGGTGGCTGTAATTAATAATACTGTATTGCATATTGAAAGTTGCTAAGAGAGGAGATCTTAAAAGTTCTCATCACAAGAAAAAAATTTGTAACTATGAGAGGTGATGGATGTTAACTAGACTTATCATGGCAATCATTTCACAATATATACATATATCATGTCATTATGTCGTACACCTTAAACAAATACAATATTATATGTCAATTATATCTCAATAAGACTCAAAGAAGGAAAAAAAAGAAACACAAGTCTAAGTGACTGTAATGGAAGGAAGAATTTCTCGGGGCCTCAAGAGAGAAACCAAATTCTAAGAAGGGAGAAAATTCACTTTCAGCTGGGTGAAACAGGTCATGAGAACACCTTTATGGAGGGGGTTGACCAGAAAGCTGGATGAGAACAGGCTTTATGGAGGGGGTTGACCAGAAAGCTGGACCTTGAATGAAGAGCAGCAGGTGGATACACAGAAATTTTGTTCTAAAAATGTCCAAATCTCACAGAAGATGATAGGCTCCATTCTCCAGAGCATTCACAGTGTATTCTTTTTTCATCAAGATTAATGGTTTTGTGCTGAGGTCTTCATAGATTTTACCTGATTTATATCTGCAAATAAGTCCTCATTAGGGAAACTATATTTGTGTAACAGACTGATATCAACAGATCCTTCATATGTCATATCAACAAATCAAGATTTATAAAGAAAATCATGTGTCCGGAGAGCCTTCAAATCAGTGATTCCACTCACAATCCTCTAGGCTATGTTCTGTCCACCTGGAGGACTCTAAGGTTTTCTGGTTGGGCTGGACAGTAGATGGCTTTCACCAATGCCAAGGAGTCCCTCATCTCCTGGAGGAAAATAGTTCATCATAAATGCTGTCTCTTCCTTGTATTGCTGGTGTGAGATCTTCCTTCATGATTTGACATTTGTGTTATTGACTCTGAAAGCACTGAGTGACCAGAGACCTCACTTCCTCACCAGTTTCCATGTCAAAAGCCATGTCCTGAGATCTTCAGATTCAAGCTCACTTGGGGTGCTCCTCTGTGTGAAAAAATCCCTTTATGAAGGCAATGAATCAGAAACCACATGGCTGAGCTCTCCAGGGAAGACTGGGAAAGGGCAAGTCACAATGATTGATTTTCTTATATCTATTTATTCATTTTAAATAATATGGTTTAAAGATTATTAACTGTAGATTACCCACAATTCAAATTGCATTATCTGAAACTCTTTATTACTAATAAAAGGAAATCATTTCCTTTTTAATAAACATGCACCGAGCTCTACTTATGTGCTAGGAGTTGATATTCTATGAAAATGCAAAAGACAGATCATAGTTTCTCATTATTACATATCCGAATTCTTTGAACAGTTATCAAGCATCTTTTATGTCCAAGGCACTTTTCTTTTCTTTTTTTTACCTTTTTATTTTATATTAGTGTATAGCCGATTAACAATGTTGTGATAGTTTCAGGTGCATAGCAAAGTGACTCAACCATACATCTACATGTATCCATTCTCCCCCAAACTCCCCTCCCATTCAGGCTGCCAAATAACATTGAGCAGAGTTCCCTGTGCTACATAGTAGGTCCCCAAGGCACTTTTCTAGGTGCAAGGGAAAGAGATAGGTGAGCCAGAGACCCTCAGGTGTCATCTCTTACAATTCCCCCATTTTTTAGATGAAGAAATCATAGCTCAGAGAGGTTATTTAACTTTACCAAGGTCACATAGCTAGTAAGTTGCAAAGCCCAGATTGTTCTTTCCTAGATTAGTAGGTTTTTCCATTACCCAAAAAAAAAAAAAAAAAAATTACCTTTTTCATAGGAATAAAAGCAAACCTGACAGATGTTTTCCTGAAATGGGCCTATGGTTTGATAGACTAAGAACTGTTGACTAAGGAAATCACATTATCTCTTCTCAAGAAAACAGTATGGATGACATTGGATTCACCCAGAACACAGAGTCAGTTTGCACAGGTTGGATGGGAGAGTCTCACTCACCCAGCTCAGTCCATTAGGAAAGAATACATATTGCTGAGAGCAGGACATTTTGCTATGGGGTTCAATTTGTAAGAATTTATTTATAACAAGTAAAAATGGAAAGAACCAGAATATGATTTGTTCCCAAAAGGGACAATTGCTACCCATTGTGTAATGGCAGTTGCCCTAAGTCAGCTGCATAACTGGAACCAGAAATAGTTTGGAGCTAATCAATACTTTTTTTCCTTCATATTCTACCCCAGTCTTCATCAGTTGAAATGTGACTGCTGCTATCATCCAGGTATATATAAAATAGATAAGCAACAAGGATTTACTGTATAGCATAGGGAACTATATTTACTATCTTATAATAACCTATATTGGAAAATAATCTGAAAAACATATACATATAATTGAATCACTTTGCTGTACACCTGAAACTAACACAATATTGTAAACCAATTATACTTCAATTGAAAATTTTAAAAAACACTAAATCTCTCTCAAAGTTCATACTTGATCTCTAGATTTAAAATTCCCTTTTGCACCCAAGAACTTTCCTTAACACATAAGTGAAAGAACTGCTGATATTTATTGAGTGTTTACTACATTCTAAGCGTGTCCTAAATACTTTACAATATTTTAAATAATCCTCTCAAACAAACCTATGAAATGGGTATTTTTAGTATATCCATTTTACAAAGAGGAAACCAAGGAACAAAACCATGAAAATTTGTCCCAGGCCACACTGCTAGTAAGTGATAGAGATGGGACAGGAACCCAAGCAGTCTTGCTTTATAGACAAATTCTTTTTTTTTTTTTTTTTTTTTTTTTTTTTGTAAGTCCAAGTTTTCTCAGTCTTAAGAGGGAACCACAGGGAAAGGTGATCTTAGATATTGTTTTATCTGGATGTGATGTCATGTTTGGTATTTCTGTCATCTTGCTACTAGCTTTAGGGTGAAGCAATGTTCTCTTTAACATTATGAGCTGCCAAATAAACTATAGACAAATTCTTAATCATCAGTGGTAACGACATATGTGAAGAAATAAATGAAGATTTGGCCTTAATGCTTGCAAGGGACGATAATAGCTCCAACTCGCTGTTGGATCTGGATCAGGAGGTGGTGCACTGAAATATCACGTGGCCGGCAGAGCCAGAGGACAGGTGAAAGCCCTGGGCTAGGGAGTGCTGAGCAGCAAGCCATGGAAACTCACTTCTGCCAGCAAGTCCCACAGGCAAGCATGAATCAGGGTGAGGGTCAAGGCCTCAAGACCCAAAGCTCTTTGGGCACTAGAGACAAAGCGAAGAAAGGAGTGAAGTTTATGCATCTGCCCCATCCCGTCTAAGAGATCAGTCATCTCTCAGCATTGTGCCTCCCTGCCTTTCCGTTTCTCAAAGGATGGGGTCACATCTGCAGGGGAGGCCTTGGTTGAGATGGGAAAATATTGCCTCTCTCCGTCCCACCCCACAGAATCAAGAGTGATTGAGTGAGCAGGAGGATTCCAGACAAATAATAGGAGGAGGGCTGGAGTGCCCAAGGCTCGATTTCATTTACCAAAGGATGCAAGGTTTATAGGTGGACCACCTGGTTTAATGGCATCAGGTTAGGGAAGACACACCGACACCAGAGTAAAATTTGTAATAACACACTTTACTTCGTGGATTAAACAATCACATGCTCAGAGTAAATTTTGCAGTAACACATTTTACTCAGTGTATTAAACAGTTACACGTGGTTTGTAGACTTTAGCTTGAAGAGTCCTTTAAGCAATACAAAAATTTCTAAATGCACATTAATTAAAATCAAGAATAAAGACCAGAATCAATAAAGAGAAAAATAAAATTATATTCTACCAAGCATAAACATCGTTTATAATAAGAATTGGAAAAACAGCATTAAAATTTTTCTGCTTAGTAGAATAAGATACAATTTCCACTTTCTGGATAATGTAATTGCAAGGTGGAAGGGAAATTTTTACATATGAGAACCCAGAGCCTCATCTGCCCCAGGCCACATAACCTCTCTCTCTCTCCCGCCTCCACTAAGATGTGTTCGGTCTCACAGGGTATATATTATGCAAATGAAGTAATGGATGAGAAGACAGGAAACTCAGAAAAGATTTCTTGATTTATATTGGAAAGAGATAATATAAAATGGACTCCTTCCTTAAAAGATATCTTTGAACACCCCTGTACGCCCTTCCCCATCCCATTCTCATCCTACAAAGATAACCTACAAAGGTAAGGTCCATCTTAATAGTCTTACCATATATGTATTTATTTCTAAAAATATATTGTTTAATTTGGATGTTTTGAACATTGGGTAAATGAAATCAGATTTTACGTGCTTTTCAGCAACATGCTTTGTACATGCCCTCTCAGTTCCTAAGGTACATCTGTGTAGCTGGAGTTCATTCATATTTGTTTTTCTATTGTGTAAGATTCTACTACAAGCCTCATGCACATTTTCTTTGTTCATTATACTTTGGACTGATATTTGGTTGGTTTCAGCCTTTTGCTTTATATGTGATGCTTTCTGTGAGCCACTTTGTACATGAATCTTGGTGCACACATATGTGAATAACTTCCAAATATGTATCTGGGACTAGCATTGCAGAATTGTGAAGGATGCATGTCTTCAGCTGCACTCCATAATGTCATTTGCTTAATCAATTACTGAGAGAAATGAGCTAAAATCTCCCACAGTGATGATGAATTTTAAAATTCCTCTTTGAAGTTCTAGCAATTTTGGCTTTATAGCCTTAAATTGAGAGAAGATTCCCTTCACATTTACTGTGAATTTGTGAATAATGACATGTTTGAGTTTATTTATATTGCTTTATTGTCTTATTTTTGCTTTTTCTGTGGCCTTTCCCCCCTCTTTTCTTGACTTCTTTCTGATTTATTGAAATTATAGAGGATTCCTCATCTAAAATGTGACACAATTATGCCTTTACCTATAAGCAAATCCCTTTGGCAATAAGACCTTTTGGCAATTCCTTCCATTAAGAAGTGAAAGAGAATCTAGTGCCAGTTCTAAGTCAAGGCCAGGAGTCAAAAAACTACAGCCCACTGGCCAAATCTGGCCTGCAGCCTATTTTTGTAAGTAAAGTTTTATTGGAACACAGCAAAGCTCATCCACTTACATATTGGCTATGGATGCTTTCTTGACAAAATGGCATAGTTGAGTGGTCTAGTCCATAAAACCTGAGATATTCACTGTGTGGATCTTTACAGAGAAAGCTTGCCAACCTCTGGTCTAGGCTTTCACTCATTCTGTTGGAACTTGTCTAGTTGCCAAGTGAAAAGAGCATACTAGTCTGCTGGAGGATAAGAAACCACATAGAGCAGAGATGAGTTGTCCTAGGTAAGATGGATTCAGACCAGGCAGCTCCCAGGGACCAAGCACCTGATGACATCGCATAAGTGATTCCATTCAAGAACAGCTAAACTAGCCCAGATTAGCAGAACTGCCCAATTAATTCACAGGCTCATGAGCAATAACAAATTATTATTGTCTTAAGGCATTAAGTTTTAGGCTAGTTTGTTACACAGCCAATACAGAAGGTTTGGTTTGGTTTGGTTTGGCTTTTTTTAATCTCGTTTTATTTTTCCCATTAGCAATTGGAAGTTATGTGCTCTATTACCTTTTTTTTAATTCTGTTAGTGCTCGCTATAAAAATTTTAGTATGCAAAGTTTAATCATTATCTTTTCCTTCCTCATAAACAATGCAAGAACCTCAGATGACTTTAACTCTGATCAGCTTCCTCCCAACTGATATGCTGTTATTGTACAGAATTTTGGTTCTACCTTATTTATTTAATTCTACAAGTTAGACATTATTACTGTTAATTATTATTTTATACTGTTGATTTTTTGTTTAGATTTACTCATGTATTTATCTATGTCTTTGCTCATTATTCCTTCTTGTACCTCAAACCTTCCACCTTTGTGAATATCTTGTATTAAGAGTTGGTTATTGTCACATTCTCTTGTTTTTTTTTAATCTGAAAATGTTTTATTTTACCCTCATTATTGGAAGATATTTTTATGAAGTGTTCAATTTTGGAATGACAGTTATTTTCTCTCAATATCTTCGAGACATTATTCCACTCTTTTCTGGCTTGCATTTTTTTTTTTTTTTTCTTGAGAGCCAACTGCCATTTTAATATTCATTCCTCTTGGAAAATCTGCCTTTTCTCTCCATATCAATAGGTAATCTGTCTTCTCCCTTCTTGTCTTTGTGTTCTGCTATGCTGAATCTACTTGTGGATTTTTTATTTATACTCTTCAGAATTTTTTCAGTTTTCTGAAATGAGGACTGCTTTTTTAATACATTTGAAACTCTCACATGTTAACTCCCTTCTATTGCCTCAGTGCTCTTCTTTTGTACTTTAGTTAGAAGTATGCCAAGCCTTCTCACTGTCTTCCATGTCACTCACTGTCATATTTTCTGTTACTTTTCTTCTCTGAGAAGCATTTTGAATAATTTTTTCTATCTTTCAGTTTACTGATTCTTTCTTGTTTATATTAAATCTGCTATAACATATATTAAAATTTTTAAATTTTTCATGGTCTCAAGAAGAGATTCCCATACCCATTAGAACTCACTTCCCTTTCCTCTGTCCCCTAGAGCCTTGCAATCATTTATTTACCTTCTTTCTCTACTGATTTGACTCTTCTGGACATTTCATATAAATGGAATCATATAACATATGGTCTTTTTGTCTGATTTCTTTCAGTTAGCATTATGTCTTCAAGAGTAATCCCTGCTATAGCATGTAACAATATTTCATTCCTTTTTATTGCCAAATAATATTCAGTTGTATGGATGGATCACATGTTGTTTATTTATTCGTCAGTTGATAGACCCTTGAATTGTTTCTACTTTGTAGCTATTATGAGTAAAATGGTTTTGATTGCTATGAACATTAATGTACAAGTCTTTGTTTAGATGTATGTTTTCAATTCTCTTGGGTATATACCTAGGAAGGAAATTGCTGGATCATATGGTAACTCTATGTTTAACTTTTTTAAAACTCCCAGATTGTTTTTCACAGAGGCTAACAATTTTACATTCCCCCAGCAGTATATGAGGGTTCCAATTTCTCCACATCCTTACGAACACTTGTTATTTTCCACTTTTTTTTTTAATAGCTTTCCTACTGTCATGAAATGGTACTTCATTGTGGTTTTTCTTTGCATTTCCCTAATAATTAATGATGTTGAGCAACTTTGCATGTGTTTATCTTCTCTGGAATAATGTCTGTTTCAGTGCTTTGCCCATTTTTTTAAACTAGGTTGTTGTCTTTGTTGTTATATAATTTCTTTATATATTCTGTATACTAAACCCTTATCACATATATAATTTTCAATTATTTTCTTTTATTATGTAGGTTTTTTTCACTTTCTTGCTTGTGTCCTTTAATGAACAAAAGTTTTTAATTTTGATGAAATCTAATTATCTATTTTTTCTTTTGTGACTGTGCTCCTTTGAAACCACCAGATTATAATGTGCCTAAAAAACTGCATCCTTCACGTAATTTCTTTTTTTTCTACCCAAAAGAGATTTATTAAATTATTTGAAAGAACTATTAGTTGCTCAAATAAGGAAGTGTTTAACTTTCAGAACATTCCTATAAATGAACCAAATATGATAACAGGTACAAAAGCACTATAAAAAGCACTGTAGCAGACCTTCAAGATGGCGGAGGAGTAAGACGTGGAGATCACCTCCCTCCCCACAAATACATCTACATGTGGAACAACTCCTACAGAACACCTACTGAACACTGTCAGAAGACCTCAGACTTCCCAAGAGGCAACAATCTGGCTGTGTGGATGACAGTGTATTGGTGCTCTGGCCATGTGTCAGGCCTGTGCCTCTGAGGTGGGAGAGCCGAGTTTAGGACATTGGTCCACCAAAGACCTCCCAGCTCCACGTAATATCAAATGGCACAGACCTCCCAGCTCCACGTAATATCAAATGGCACAGATCCCAGAGATCTCCATCTCAACATTAAGACCCAGCTCCACTCAACAACCAGCAAGCTACAGTGCTGGACACCTTATGCTAAACAACTAGCAAAACAGAAACACAACCCCACCCATTAGCAGAGAGGTTGCCTAAAATAATAATAAGTTCACAGACACCCCAAAACACACCACCAGACGAGGTCCTGTCAAGCTCCAGTCTCATCCACCAGAACACAGGCACCAGTCCCCTCCACCAGGAAGCCTACAAAACCCACTGACCCAACCTTACCCACTGGGGGCAGACACCAAAAACAACAGGAACTACAAACCTGCAGCCTGCAAAAAGGAGACCCCAAATGCAGTAAGTTAAGCAAAATGAGAAGACAGAGAAACACACAGCAGATGATTAGCAAGGTAAAAACTCACCAGACCAAACAAATGAAGATGAAATAGGCAGCCTACCTGAAAAATAATTCAGAGCAATGATAGTAAAAATGATCCAAAATCTTAGAAATAGATTGGAGAAAATAAAAGAAACTTTTAACAAGGACCTAGAAGAACTAAAGAGCAAACAAACAATGATGAACAACACAATAAATGAAATTAAAAATTCTCTAGAAGGAATCAATAGCAGAACAACTGAGGCAGAAGAATGGATAAGTGACCTGGAAGATAAAATAGTGTAAATAACTACCGCAGAGCAGAATAAAGAAAAAATAAATGAAAAGAATTGAAGACAGTCTCAGAAGCTTCTGGGACAGCATTAAATGCACCAACATTTGAATTATAGGGGGTCCCAGAAGAAGAAGAGACAAAAAAGGGACTGAGAAAATATTTGAAGAGATTATAATTGAAAACTTCCCTAATATGGGAAAGGAAATAGTCAATGAAGTCCAAGAAGCACAGAGAGTCCCATACAGGATAAATCCAAGGAGAAACACACCAAGACACATATTAATCAAACTATCAAAAACTAAATATAAAGGAAAAATATTAAAAGCAACAAAGTAAAAGCAACAAATAACATACAGGGGAATCCCCATAAGGTTAACAGCTGATCTATCAGCAGAAACTCTGCAAGCCAGAAGGGAGTGGCCGGACATATTTAAAGTGATGAAAGGGAAACACCTACAACCAAGATTACTCTACCCAGCAAGAATCTCATTCAGATTCGACGGACAAATTAAAATCTTTATGGACAAGCAAAATCTAAGAGAATTCAGGACCACCAAACCAGCTCTACAACAAATGCTAGGCAAGAAACATGAGAAAAGGAAAAGACCTACAATAATAAATGCAAAACAATTCAGAAAATGGTAATAGGAACATACATATCAATAATTACCTTAAATGTAAATGGATTAAATGCTCCCACCAAAAGACATACACTGGCTGAATGGATACAAAAACAAGACCCGTATATATGCTGTCTACAAGAGACCCACTTCAGACCTAGGGGCACGTACAGTCTGAAAGTGAGGGGATGGAAAAAGATATTCCATGCAAATGGAAATCAAAAGAAAGCCGGAGTAGCAATTCTCACATCAGACAAAACATACTTTAAAATAAAGACTATTACAAGAGACAAAGAAGGATACTACATAATGATCAAGGGATCAATCCAAGAAGAAGTTATAGCAATTGTAAATATTGATGCACCCAACATAGGAACACCTCAATACATAAGGCAAATGCTAACAGCCATAAAAGGGGAAATCAACAGTAACACAATCATAGAAGGGGAATTTAATACCCCACTTTCACCAATAGACAGATCGTCCAAAATAAAAATAAATAAGGAAACACAAGCTTTAAATTACATACTAAACAAGCTGGACTTATTTGATATTTATAAGACATTCCATCCCAAAACAACAGAATATACTTTCTTCTCAAGTGCTTATGGAACATTCTCCAGGATAGATCATATTTTGGGTCACATATCAAGCCTTGCAAAATTTAAGATAATTGAAATTGTATCATGTATCTTTTCTGACCACAAAGCTATGAGACTAAATATCAATTACATGAAAAAATCCGTAGAAAATACAAACACATGGAGGCTAAACGATACACTACTTAATAACCAAGAGGTCACTGAAGAAATCATAGAGGAAATCAAAAAATACCTAGAAAAAAAATCACAATGAAAACACGATGACCCAAAACCTATGGGATGCAGCAAATGCCATTTTAAGACGGAAGTTTATAGCAATACAAGCATACCTCAGAAACAAGAAACACCTCAAAAAAATAACCTAACTTTACACCTAAAGCAATTAGAGCAAGAAGAACAAAAAAACCCACAAAGTTACCAGAAGGAAAGTAATCATAAAGATCAGATTAGGAATAAATGAAAAAGAAATGAAGGAAATGACAACAAAGATCAATAAAACTAAAAGCTTGTTCTTTGAGAAGATAAACAAAATTGATAAACCACTAGCTGGACGCATCAGGAAAAAAAGGAGAAGACTCAAATCAATACAATTAGAAATGAAAAAGGAGAAGTAAAAACTGACACTGCAGAAATACAAAGGATCATGAGATATTACTACAAGCAACTCTATGCCAATAAAATGGACAACCTGGAAGAAATGGACAAATTCTTAGAAATGCACAACCTTCCAAGACTGAAGCAGGAAGAAATAGAAAATATGAACAGACGAATCACAAGCACTGAAATTGAGACTGTGACTAAAATCTTCCAACCAACAAAAGCCCAGGACCAGGTGCCTTCACAGGCGAATTCCATCAAACATTTAGAGAAGAGCTAACACCTATCATTCTTAAACTCTTCCAAAATACAGCAGAGGGAGGAACACTCCCAAGCTCATTCTATGAGCCCACCATCACCCTGATACCAAAACCAGATAAAGATGTCACAAAGAAAGGAAACTATAGGCCAATATCACTGATGAACATAGATGCAAAAATCCTCAACAAAATACTAGCAAACAGAATCCAACAGCACATTAAAAGGATCACACACCATGATCAAGTGGGGTTTATCCCAGGAATGCAAGGATTCTTCAATATACACAGATCAATCAATGTGATAGATCATATTAACAAATTGAAGGAGAAAAGCCATATGATCATCTCAATAGATGCAGAAAAGGCTTTCAACAAAATTTAACACCGATTTATGATAAAAACCCTCCAGAAAGTAGGCACAGAGGGAATGTACCTCAACATAATAAAGGCCATATATGACAAACCCACAGCCAATATCGTTCTCAATGGTGAAAAACTGAAACCATTTCCTCTAAGGTCAGGGACAAGAAAAGGCTGTACACTCTCACACTATTATTCAACATAGTTTTGGGAGTTTTAGCCACAGCAATCAGAGAAGAAAAATAAATAAAAGGAATCCAAATTGGAAAAGAAGAAGTAAAGCTGTCACTGTTTGCATATGACATGATACTATACATAGAGAATCCTAAAGATGCTACCAGAAAACTACTAGAGCTAATCAATGAATTTGGTAAAGTAGCAGGATATAAAATTAATGCTCAGAAATCTCTTGCACTCCTATACACTAATGATGAAAAATCTGAAGGAGAAATTAAGGAAGCACTCCCATTTACCACTGCAATAAAAAGAATAAAATACCTAGGAATAAAACTACCTAAGGAGACAAAAGACCTGTATGCAGAAAACTATAAGACACTGATGAAAGAAATTAAAGATGATACAAACAGGTGGAGAGATATACAATGTTCTTGGATTGGAAGAATGAACATTGTGAAAATGACTATAATACCCAAAGCAATCTACAGATTCAATGTAATCCCCATCAAACTACCAATAGCATTTTTCACAGAACTAGAACAAACAAATTCACAGTTTGTATGGAAACATAAAAGACCCCCAATAGCCAAATGAATCTTGTGAAAGAAAAACAGAGCTGGAGGAATCAGGCTCCTGGACTTCAGTCTATATTACAAAGCTACAGTAATCAAGACAGTATGGTACTGGCACAAAAACAGAAATATAGATCAATGGAACAGGATAGAAAGCCCAGAGATAAACCCACGCACATATAGTCACCTTATTTTTGATAAAGGAGGCAAGAATATACAATGGAGAAAAGACAGCTTCTTCAATAAGTGGTGCTGGGAAAACTGGACAGCTACATGTAAAATAATGAAATCAGAACACTTCCTAACACCATATACAAAAATAAACTCAAAATGGATTAAAGGCCTAAATGTAAGGCCAGACACTATAAAACTCTTGGAGGTAAACATAGCCAGAGCACTCTGACATATATCACAGCAAGATCCTTTTTGACCCACCTCCTAGAGAAATGGAAATAAAAACAAAAATAAACAAATGGGGCCTAATGAAACTTAAAAGCTTTTGCACAGCAAAGGGAAACATAAACAAAATGAAAAGACAACCCTCAGAATGGGAGAAAATATTTGCAAATGAAGCAACTGACAAAGGATTAATCTCCAAAATTTACAGGCAGCTCATGCAGCTCAATATCAAAAACAACAAACAACCCAATCAAAAATTGGGCACTAGACCTAAATAGACATTTCTCCAAAGAAGATTGCCAGCAAACACATGAAAGGATGCTCAACATCAAATGCAAATCGAAACTACAGTGAAGTATCACTTCACACCTTTTAGAATGGGCATCATTAGAAAATCTACAAATAATAAATGCTGGAGAGGGTGTGGAGAAAAGGGAACCCTTTTGCACTGTTGGTGGGTATATAAATTGATACAGCCACTATGGAGAACAGTATGGAGGTTCCTTAAAAAACTAAAAATAGAACTACCATATGACCCAGCAATCCTACTACTGGGCATATTCCCTGAGAAAACCATAATTCAAAAAGAGTCATGTACCACAATGTTCATTGCAGCTCTATTTACAATAGCCAGGACATGGAAGCAACTTAAGTGTCCATCAACAGATGAATGGATAAAGAAGATGTGGCACATATATATAATGGAATATTACTCAGCCATAAAAAATATGAAATTGAGTTATTTGTAGTGAGGTGGATGGACCTAGAGACTGTCATACACAGTGAAGTAAGTCAGAAATAGAAAAATAAATACTGTATGCTAACACATATATGTGGAATCTAAAAAAAAAAAATTGTTCTGAAGAACCTAGGGACAGGACAGGAATAAAGAAGCAGACGTGGAGAGTAGACTTGGGGACATGGGGTGGGGGGAAGGGTAAGCTGGGACAAAGTGAGAGAGTGGCATGGAGTTATAGACACTGCCAAATGCAAAGTGGATGGCTGGTGGGGGGCAGCCGTGTAGCACGGGGAGATTGGCTCAGCACTTTGTGACGCCTAGAGGGGTGGGATGGGGAGGGTCGGGGGAAGACACAGGAGGGAGGAGATGTGGGGATGTGTATGCATGTATAGCTGATTCACTTTGTTGTGGGACAGAAATTAACACACCATAGTGGAGTAATTATACCCTAATAAAGATGTTATTAAAAAAGAAAAAAAACACTGTAAAAATGAAAGGAATTATTTTCATTATCAAGGTACTAATATTGAAACTGATAACATTTAATAGCAAAATAAGCACTTGGCATTTGCTTTTCTTCTTTGAGGCAATTTTAAAAGCTAGAAAGTAATATTTTGAAGATTTTCTGTAATTATTGCAGCATTTCTAATTAACATCATTTCCTTTATATCTTGAGAGCTAATAAACTCCAGTAGCATTCAGAGAAGTAAGAGTTTATTTTTTTTTTAACCCTTAGGAAATTATCAAGTTCATGTGCCATGAAAAGGCAGGGATGAATCTACAGCATGTATTCACAACTCAGAACTTGTGCTGTGAGAAAAGGGAAAAAAAGCTCCCTAGGCCAAATAATTAAGAAATGACTCATATTTGAAAAACTACCTGTCGCTGCATGTTGGTATGTAAGTTGTACTCAATATTCTTTGGATGTGACATGGGGAAAACCCCCATTGTCCACATTAGCCTATACAGAAGTTTTGTTGAAAACTCTCCCCAAGGAGTGCTTCTGCACTTTGGCTTTGCCCTCATGCTCAGGGGTGGTAAATGGATTAACACAGCAGTTTCTGATGGTATGATGGATGGAGTAGGATGATTGATTTTCTAAACACCCTTTCCTTACTTGACGGATGTTTCCATTGTCATTTCTTCCCTCAGGGGTCTTTGTGTGCACAATCTCTCTTCTGAAAGGAGTTTTCTCACGCTATTCGTACCAAGTGAATTTATGATGTCCTCTCAGGCAAATAGTCTGCTATTCTGTAGGTAGAGTCTGCTCTGACAGTCTATGCAAAATGATGTCAATTCTCTGATCAACAGCTTCCACTGTGTTAACATTTTAAACTATGAGACACAATTGAGCTCCAAAAAACAACACTTATTTTCTCCTAATTAGACCCAAGTGTAGCCAAAACTCATCATCCATCTAGAGACTCATTTACCTTAGACATTTAGCTGAATCCTGTGGCACTCCTTTGTTACGACCAGGATCTCCACCAATAATTTTACTGGGTTCTATCATAAATACCAGCTGGGGCCGGAGTATAAATTTTGATTACACTCATCGGCATGCATTTCTCCTCCATGACCCCTCTCGTTGGAACCCTGAAGCATGTGGATCCCTTTGAAGGTTGAGAAAAAGTTGTCAAGACCAAAGAACAAAGACATCAAATTTGGGAGGAAGGGTTTTTTGAAAACAGTCAAGGATTTAGGTATAAGGTGGAGAATTTGAAAATAGCTACCATCCAGCTGAACCAATTTTTTTTCTCACTTTTCCTCACCTTCTTTATAAAAAAAAAAATCTCTTGTATTAGAGAGCTGAGAAGAGGGTTAGGTGTTTAAATAATTGGGAATTAAAAATATTGGGTAGGTGACACAGGGGTAAATCCTCTTGAAATTTGGGGAATCCCAGAACCAGCTTCCAGCCGAGGGTTTTCAGAACAATTTCCTTTCTGGCAATAGTCCCTGCACACGTCAGCTTTGAGAGAGAAAATTAGGTGACAGAATAATGAAGATAGATAGGAGAGGCCTGAAGATAGCCCCTTCCTGATTTTGTTTTATTTTTTTGGTAACTCACAAATGGTGAGAAAGAGATTCAAAATTTCCATGCCCATAAATGGAATATGGAAATTTACTGAAGGCGAGAGCCATTCCCTGCCCAAATTTTCCTTAAAAGAAGTGAGGAAACTTAGATTGAAAAGGGTGTGAACCTAGGGGCAAGACGGGAATAGAGACACAGACCTACTAGAGAATGGACTTGAGGACACGGGGAGGGGGAAGGGTAAGCTGGGACGAAGTGAGAGAGTGGCACCGACATATATATACTACCAAATGTAAAATAGATAGCTAGTGGGAAGCAGCCTCATAGCACAGGGAGATCAGCTCAGTGCTTTGTGACCTCCTAGAGGGGTGGGTTAGGGAGGGTGGGAGGGAGGGAGACGCAAGAGGGAAGAGATATGGGGATATATGTATAGGTATAACTGATTCCCTTTGTTATAAAGCAGAAACTAAGACACTATTGTAAAGCAATTATACTCCAATAAAGATGTTAAAAAAAAAAAAAAAAAGGGTGTGATGTTTCAGTCCCTGGTTGGAAACTGTAGAGCTGAAACCCTTTAAGTGTCACTCCTGGCACAGAGTCAAGGATGGCAGCCACATTCTCTCCTCGCCACAGCAGTCACCATGCAAGACCCAGAAAACCGACAAAATATGTTAGTAGCAGGCACACTGGAGATGTTGTCAGGGACCATGAGCTTACCTTTACTACTCCTGCCCGTCCCCACCATGTACATCTGCACAAGTCCAACACCATCCCTGAAGGAGGTGGAGAGGAGAGAAAAACTTGAATTGACAATAACTTAACCTAGACTGACTTGGAAATCTACAAGAGGGTCTGGATGGTTTGTCTGCTTTTCAATAGGTTGTGCGATGCAAAGGGAGATCAAACTGAGCTGTAGAAGTGAAGTTCACCTTCCAATGGAGGGAAAGGGAGGGTAGGGTGAATTGGGAGATTGGGACTAACATATATACACTAATATTTATAAAATAGATAACTAATGAGAACCCGCTGTATAGCACAGGGAACTGTACTTCACTTTTCTGTACAGTAGAAACTAACACAACATTGTAATACCCTAATAATAAATAAATAAATAGGAAAAGAACTGTGAAACTTAAGATGTTAAAATTTATGATCCTTTGGTTTCTAAGGAACATAACAAAGTCACCAAAATGAAATAAGTCAGTCAGTTCTTTTAGAGAAAACGTGAATTTTCAATATGTGGGATTAGGAGAGATGGCAAGAGAATTATTGAAAAGTTTATTAAAATGTTGTCTATTTTTAGAGAAATAACAGATTCGGAAAAAGGAAAAGACTAGATGAAAGCCAAAGGGAACAGGACCTGGGACTGTTCATCACTGAAAAAGTAACATACTGTTAGATTTTTAAGAGCTGATCCTAAGAAAGCAAATTCCCATGAATTCCAGGACAATCTTAATTTTAATTGTAATCCAAATTAAGCCCAGATCTCAGTGGAAGAAAAAAAAGAATGCTGGCTTTGAAATGAAGAAGAAATAAGGATAAGCTAGCAATAAACTGCAGGATCTTGAAATGCCCAAGTCTACAATTTGCCTAATTTTTATTTTAAGTAACACGATTCTCTCACATCATAGTTTATGTGCTTCAGTTGACTCACTAGCAACTTATAGAAAATGGCAGAAGGATATTCCATGAACCCTGGCAAAGGCTATCTGCTGGAGGAAAATTATTGGTGTTGAAGCTGGATCCAGCCTCTGTACCCTGGCACTAAATTAATTCTCAGAGACAGAGTTTTGGGTGAAGTAGAAAAGAATAACTTTATTGCTTTGCCAGGCAAAGGGGGCCACAGCAGGCTAATGCCCACAGTGTGTCTGGACCTGGAGGGGCTAGTGAGAACTTTTATAGCAATGGTTCAAAGAGAGTGTGATCAGCTTGTGGACATTCTTCTGACTGGTTGGTAGTGAGGTAAGTGGGAGTCAACATCATCAGCCTTCTGGTTCCAACCAGTCTGGGGTCTAGTCCTGTAGGCAGCACACAGTTAATTTCTCCCACCTGGTAGGGGTTTCAGTATCTGCAAAACATCTCAAAGATACTGTTATGTGTATCCCTTGATGGGGAACCAGGACCCTGCCCCAAGGCTGCACTATCCTTTCTTTTGACTCTTCCTCCCCTTGTCTCCGCATCCCCTCCCTTCCCTAATTAGCATCTGTTTGAACCTGCCCATTGGAACTCAGGGAAGATCATGGAGGCTGAATGAAGCCTATTTCCTGTAATCAAGAAATGGGGACACAGAAAGGCTTGTGTGCCCAGGAACCTCACAGGGTCCTGCTCTGTATCAGTGTTAAGATAAGGAATTCTCAATTGCAAACAAATCTCTTCTGTTTAGATACTTCTCAAGGTCATGTTTTATTGAATATTATCATTTTACTTTCTGCACTCAGAAAATGTTAGTCTTTAAGCCTGTTTTCAGTGGCCTGTGAAAAGTAGAACAATAATTATTTGAAAATAATTTCAGCTCTGGATTTAATAACTATAAACTCCATTTCTCAACATATACTAGAAGAGCAACTAGAATTTAACAGCTTGTCTTTTTGAAAATCTTAATTCCAAAATTGAATGCAGCTGGTTGGTTTTTATTTTTGTTTTGAATATTCTTCTTTTATTCATATATTCCAATATCTTTTTTCTGAAGACTAAGGAGGGGAATAAAATAAAATAAACCCCAAAATGTTACCTCAAATGAACTTCAGTTTAGACATTTCTAGCAAGTTAACTCCATTTGGTACTAAAAAGTGAAATTTACAAAATATTGTAAGGAAATTTCATCTCCTATTGCCTCTCTTTCATAAGAAGGTAAGAGCCAGTTCCTCAGCTACTATTTTATATCACAAGTTTGCTTTTCTGAAGGACAGATTAAAAGCCTCTGGCTTGGGCACAAATGAATGTGTTTTTCACCATTGTGTGGAAACTATTGCAAAGTACTGAAGAAATCTTTTACACCTCAGTACTCTGAATAACACACTCCATGTCAAAGTATGGTTAATATCCGAGGGAGCCATGCCGGAAAACAATACGACTAAATTATCTCAAGCACCCACCCTTTCAGATATATTTCCTGAGTGCTTGAAAAATTAAAATCACAAAGAATTTTACAAAGAAGAAATATCTTTGTCCTCTACATTTGTTTTCAAGGCCTTAACATATGGTGAGGGTGATAACTCGGTGCTTTATTATTATAATCAGTAATAACAAATGGAAAATGAAGTCCAAAGAAAACTTACAACAGAATGAATCATTGGTAAATGAAAAGGCTTTCAGAGGTAACCGGACATACTGGCAACTGGAGCAGCTTAGCTGCTTCTGATTCTCACTTCCTGTCCCTTCTCCTTCCTTCTACCCCAATCTCTGCTTTCACCTTCTCTTACTGAAACAAAAGCAGCTGCTCCTAACTGAACTTCCTGCCTCCCAGATCTCTCCTTCTAATCCATTTTATAGCTCAATTTGTTTCCTCCAAACATACTTTTACCATTTTAATTTTTTTTAATGGTTGAATTCGATTTAAAAAAAAAAAACTTTTAAATTCCTTCATGGGACTGTCTCAAGCTAAACCTCATTTTAAATGAAGGCCCAGAAAGCTAAGATTAAAGGGCCATCACTACAGTCAGCTAGTCCTTTCATGAAGAAGTAACAATGGCTCCATTAAGTATTCTATCTAGTGCTAAATTCTTCCTCTCATTCAAGTCTCTCTGCAGGCTCTCACCACCCGCCCCCCATCTCTCGAACTTCATTTCTCATAATCTCAACTCCTATATCTGACATTCCTGCTTTCCTCCACTGTAATCCCCATCTAAACTTTCCCAAATATGATAAATAATAAATAATTGGTAGAAATATTTTACTACCACTATAGAATAATTTGATTCAACTTCATGCACTGCAGAATAATCCATTCTTTTTCTAAATTTATTTTTTGAAATTTCAAGTGACAACAAATGTCTAAAAATCTTTATAATTCCCTTATTTTCAATGGAAACAATATACACTTATAATATCATAATTAAAACCCTCATAAACTCTTTTTAGAGTCAGGGCAAATAATTTCTCAACAAAATTGAGACTATTAAGTAGAAATACGTTGCACCTATTACCCTTTCTGTTCTAAACCAGAGGAACTGTGTATCTGCAAACTCCATGAGAATGAATCTGATTAATGTAATAAAGTTTATTTCAGTTCAACAAATATTCACTGTTTACTATGTGAAAATATCCTGGCCAAATTGGAGAATACAAAGATGGCTAATGTACAGCTTCTGACCTTTAAGAAAATAAAATCAAATGGAAGAAAGAGATACAAACATGAATATTAGCTAATACATACACTGGAGGAAAAGACAGACGAAAGAAAGATTTCTTTTGGCTGAAGAGAGCACTTAACTATTCTTGGAGGAAGCAGGATTTGAGTTGGCCTTAAAGGATTTGCAGGATTTTATAAGGAAAGGTGATCCTGACAGAGGCAAATTTTAGTGTATTTCCCAGAATCACATCATATTGTAACTATTTAAGTGTCTTTCTCCTCTACCTCAATAATGGTTCTTCCAAGGATTGTCAACTGAAAAAAAAAAAGCACAACCTGAAAGCTGAGAGTTATGTTTTATTCGGCGAACATTCTTAGGACTTCAAGCCCAGGAGATAGCCTCTCAAATAAACGCTGAGAAAACTGTTCCATAGAGGAAGTGGAGGAAGCCAGGAGATATAGGAGTTTTTGAAACACCAGGGAGTCAGAACAAAAGGCTACTGTTAATAAAAGAAAACCGTATATTCAGGAATTTAGCGCTTTTCTATGTGTGGGAAGATGCAAGAGTCTGGGCTCACTGAAATCATTCCTTTGATATGCACCTCAGCTATCTGGGGCTTGTATCCTGTGTTTTCTCAACCTGAGTTTCCTCAGGCTGCACCGGTGGTGGTGGCTGCAGTCTGATGGCTGCTAGATGGCAGGCATTTCTCATTTCCATCCTGAACTCCCTCGAGGCTCACCACTGGTGTGGCTGCAATCGCTGATGACTGTGACATCTTTTGTTTGCTGATATAGCAGGCAATATTTTATTTCTCAGCATCATGGTTTACCTATTTCGCAACATTACAGCAATAGTTTATATCTTATTAGTTTTTTAGCAAAGGCCATAGTACATTGTAAGTTCTCAGTAAATATTTGTTGAATTACTCAATTGATGGCTAGTAGGCGCTTAAAATTTTTCGGTGCCATGAAACTGTACTCAGGAGTTGCTTAATGAAGTTTCACTAAGGCTGTACCAAAAATCATGTTCAAAATATTAAAAATACAAAAAAATTATATCTGCTATATCTGTGAAGGCTGATTCCCACCTTGTTCTCTGTATTTTAGTGGGAGTATGGTCACAGTTCTTACAAAAGATACTATACTGGGCACCAATTGTACAAAGCCAAGACTACCTAGAGCCCTGTAAGAATTAGACAATCTCTTTTCCAGGGCAAACCCATCTGGTTGAGACTTTTCTGCTCAGTGAAGAGTCTCATTCTTGCTGCTTTGAGAGGTTGTGTGATGAAATGGAAAGTACTGTGTGAGCTGGTATCTCTTAAGGACCAGTGTGAGGTTAGGGTGGTATTTGTGATGCTCATGACAGCCCCAAATGAAGAACCACCCAAAACCCATTTTGTCATGACCACTTCTACCTATACGGTTTCCCAAAGAGGAAACTAGATTCAAAGAACATTAGCAGATGGAAAAAAAATATTGCTTTCCTAACAGGTATGTGAGAGCTCCGTAACTCCCAATTCAGGGCCTTCTTGTAAGCTCTGCTAGAGTCCTTGGGTTCTACTTTATTTTTTTTAATTTATCTTATTGAAGTATTGTTGATTTACAATGTTGTGTTAGTTTCTGGTATAACATGGGTTCTACTTTGAGATAAGAATGGGGTGTCTGATTCTTTACCTTCCCTTTAAATTCTGAGATCAGTATGTACTTTCAGGGAGAGATATGCAAGGCAAGCCCTGCCATAACTTACCACTCAGGTGCAGATTTCAAGAGGATGGAAAAGAAGAAAGAAACCTGGTTAGGTCTGTATCAAAGATGCAGACCCTCTTTATATCAGCAAAATGTAGAGAGGGCAACAGTCAGAGTTGCTAATCTTTAAGGTATATTGATAAATGTAGCCCAATGAACGTTGGAGAGGGAGTGAGACGTATATAGACCACCTCCATCTGCCTTCTGTCAAGAAAGAAAAAGCTTCCTCAGAACCCCCACTGAAGACTTTCTATTGGTCTCATTGGCCAGAAGCTGGTCATGTGGTCAACCCTGCTTACAAGGGATGCTGGGAAAACAAGGAATAGGATTTTAACAATTGGCTGAGACCAATCATAGCCCAAGTGATGGGCAGATTGCTGTACTCACCAAAGAACCAAACAAACAAACAAAAACAAACAAAAAACCTGAGTTTTATTAATAAGGATGGAGGGGAAAATGGATATTGAAAGGAAGTACCTGGTCACAGTGTATGAAGATATTTTTAAAATTCATGATCTATGTATTTATTCTCTAGGGCTGCCATAAGTACCACAGACTGGGTGGCTTAAACAATAGAAATTTTTTTTCTCACAGTTCTGGAGGCTGGAAGTCCAAAATCAAGGTGTCAGTAGGCTTAGTTTCTTCTTTAGTTTCCTCCTTGTTTGCAGATGGCTACCTTCTCGCTGTGTCCTCACATGATCTTTCCTCTGTATGTCTCTTTGTGTGTCCAGATTTCTGCTTCTTATAAGGACACCAGTCAGATTGGATTAAGGCCCATCCTCATGGCCTCATTTTAGTCTAATCATTTTTTAAAGACCTACCTCCAAATATAGTCACATTAATATAGTCACATTTTGAGGTACTGGGGGTTAGGGCTTCAATACAGGAATTTGGGGAGAACACAATTTAGCCCATAAAAGTCTATAACATTAATTTGGTCCTAGAAAGTTTATAAAATGTATTTCTGTTAGCAGTGGGGCAGGCAGGACGTGGGGGAGTTTCCCCTCTCACTAGATCTTTAAAACATTAAGAATTATTTTAAAAATCACTTTAAGTTTATAAGAGGAAAAGATATTCATTGTTGCAGTGATTTGCACTGCTTTGATTAGTAGTGAAGGTGAACACTCTTCAGGTGCATTTTTCTCATATAATTTCATCTTTTATTTGCCAAATGCCTCTCAGCCTCACCCTGTTTCCAGATGTGGCATTTCCAGGCAGGTGGCTCACTTGGTTGGCACTCAATGCCTTCTGTGCTCCTGTCCCTAGGGCTTCTCCCAGTGTGGACTGGGGACCTCCACTCTGCAAGCAGGCCTCCCTAGCTCAGAAGTGCTGGGGAATTAGCAGCCTGGGACAACTTTCAACCAGTAGGATATGGCAGACAGTGAGTAGATGCCTCTCCCTGACCATCCTTGGGGAGATGATTCTGAACATTCTTTCTACTGCCGAGCACATCCCAGTGGGACTGAACCTCAGTTCCCAATGGTGGTGGCCAACTCAACACACCAATGCATTGGCTTTTTCTCCTCCCATATTTGAACCTGCTCAGTTCCTTACTTCTGTCCCCTAGATTCATCCCCACTCCCCCAAATAGATTACTTGTTTTCATGAATGTCTCGTATATCAAGGATATTAACCTTTGGGGACAATGTCAACAGAGTTGGTAAGGGAAAATATATCCTGCGAACTCTATGCCACACCAAGTTATATTTGAAAGCAAGAGAAAATATTCTTGTATTTGCCTTAATACTTTAGAAATGCAGTGTTTAGCAGCATTCATTTCATATTAGTTTTACAGATAGAGCACCATTTTGAACTGTGTTGAGAACATGAGTGAAACAGTTTTTAAATGTATTTACTTCTTCCAATTTATCTGTTTTAGGTGGAGAGCAATTCTTAATCTTCTGCGTGGTCCATTTCCTTTGAATTGCAGCTTTAATTTTGCCCAGATTCTGTACTTTTACAGATTATTCCTCCATAGAGAAGAAGGTCTATGCTTTTCCAGAATTAGCTTATATCCCAGGAAGAGTAGAGGGTACATTCTGTCAAAATTGCTGGGTTCTTGCCCAAACCTTTAGGGTCCTTCAGCTTCAGATAATTCTGAGATTCCTGGAGGTATCATCTGATGTGACAGTCAGTCTTGAGGTGGGAAGTCCTTAGCCATTTTACACTGAATTCAAACAGAGCAGACCACAAAGAAGGCGCTGAGGAATAACTTATAAATAGAGATACTGAATATGATTCCTGTGGCAACAAGAAGGGCTTAATAACTGGAGATAAGACTGGAATAGAGGCAGTGATGAGTACAAAGATGGATTTATTACCCCTACTTATAAGAATCAAGGGAAGAATCTACATTTATCTTACCCTCCCAGATTATCTTTGTTTAAAACTCAGTCTAGTCAATTTGATTTGAAAATAATTAGCAAACATCCGGTGTTCTATAACTATTCCCCTCCCCATGATATAGATTCTTCTCACTTGGCTGAGTGTCAATGGGATTCCCCTGTAGTGACTGCTCCTTTCCAAGGAGGATTTCTGTAAAGCAGAAAACCACGGTTGAACTGGGTGCTGTTTCTTATATAATGGGATGATCTATCTTGTTAATCTATAGCTCCAGTCATAACAGTTGTGAGCTCATTATGCCATTTTAACTGCCACTGATCATGATAATCACAAGTGTGACTTTGCAAATGTGTTCAATTTTAAGGACATAACAAGGAAGTAATAAATCTATTCATTTCATCATTTCTTTATCATAATTTTAACTCTCTTCCTGGATGAACACCTAGAAATTAGTGTTTTGAGCTGAGGCAGGAGGTATTGAATCATCTATGATATATGATATCTATCTATATATCTATACATATAGATATAGATATAGATTCTTTTTCAGATTCTTTTCCTTTATATGTTATTACAAAATGTTGAGTATAGTTCCCTGTGCTATACAGTAGGTCCTTGTTGGTTATCTATTTTATATACGGTAGTGTATATCTGTTAATCCCAAACTCCTAATTTATCTCTCACTTCCCTTTCCGCTTTGGTAACCATAAGTTCGTTTTCTATGTCTGTGGGTCTATTTCTGTTTTCAATATAAATTCATTTGTATCATTTTTTTTAGATTCCACATATAGGTGATATTATATGATATTTGTTTTTCTCTGCCTGACTTACTTCACTTATGATAATCTCTAGGTCCATCCATGTTGCTGCAAATGGCATTATTTCATTCTTTTTAAAGGCTGAGTAGTATTCCATTGTGTATATATACCACATCTTCTTTAAACATTCATCTGTCGATGGACATTTAAGTGGCTTCCATGTCTTGGTTATTGTAAATAGTGCTGCAGTGAACATTGGGGTGCATGTATCTTTTTGAAGTATGGTTTTCTCCAGATATATGCCTAGGAGTGGGATTGCAGGATCATATGGCAACCCCTGAACAATTTCTTATATCTGATTTTGCCTCAGGTTTCAGTCCTGAAGCTTGTTTCTGCTTCTTTTGCTCTGAGTTATGAATTCTTTCCTTGACTGCAGTTTGCATTTACTTATTTAGGTAAACACTTCAGCCAGTTCAACACAGTCCCAAAGATGCTCCACACAGGTGCAAGCCCTTAGGTCCATCATTCCTGCTAACTCACCTGCAGAAACAGGGAAGAAACCAGTCTAAGCGAGGCATGGTGGGGTTCCTCTTGAAGGGAGAACTTGAGAGAAAGGCAGTTCGAGGGAGTGAAAACTTGGTCTTTGAATGAAGTCTGGTCTTGTGGAAGCAATCAATGCTGAGAGATCATAGAGAAGATGAAAGGAGTTGAACTTGGGGTATGCAAGGACACCCTTAAATTGTTCCTGAGAATGGCAGATTCTGCCATAAAAGAGACAGGGCAAACAGGAAGCCCCCTAGCCCTATCTGGGATCCTACATCCTAGGTTAGAGGAAACTGACAAATCCAAATTTCATCAAAAGCAAGTCAGACCGTATGATCCATCAATTCCACTCCTGGGTATACACCCCAAGAATTGAAAACAGGAACTCAAATAGATATTTATACACCTATGTTCATAGCAGTATTATTCACAATTGTCAAAAAGTGAAATCAACCCAGTGTCTATCAACAGATGAATGGGTAAACAAAAGGAGGTATACACATACAATGAAGTATTATTCAGTCTTAAGAAGGAAGGAAATTCTGACACATGCAACAACATGGATGGACTTTGAAGATATTATTCTAAGTGAGATAAGCCTGTCACTAAAATAAACCAAATGCTATATGATTCTACTTATATGAGGTACCCAGAGAAGTCAAATTCATAGAACAGAAACGTAGAATGGTGGTTGCCAGGAACTGCAGTGGGGTAAGGAGGGGAATAGGAAGCTCTTGTTTAACTGGTACAGAGTTTCAATTGGGGAAGATTGAAAAAGTCCTGGAAATGGATGGTGGTGATAGTTGCACAGCACTGTGATCGTACTGAATGCCACTGAACCATACACTTAAAAAATGGTTAAAATGGTAAATTTTATATTATGTAAGTTTTAACACAAATTTTTTTAAAAAGAAAAATAAGTGAGTTGGGGCTGGGTGGGTGTGGGAGGAGTTGGTGACAGATGTTAACATCTGCCCTGTCTCCTAAGGGAAAGGGTCATCACTGAGATGGAGGTCATTATTATTTTTTTCTTATTTTCTTTTTTTTTTAAATTATTTTGTGTCCCTCATGACTTTTAAAGAGGGCTCTTTTTTTTTTTTTTTAATTTATTTTATTTATTTATTTTTGGCTACATTGGGTCTTCATTGCTGTGCGTGGGCTTTCTCTAGTTGTGGTGAGCGGGGGCTACTCTTTGTTGTGGTGCACAGGCTTCTCATTGCGGTGGCTTCTGTTGTTGTGGAGCACGGACTCTAGGCACACAGGCTTCAGTAGTTGTGGCACGTGGGCTCAGTAGTTGTGGCTCGCAAGCTCTAGAGCACAGGCTCAGTAGTTGTGGCGCACGGGCTTAGTTGCTCCACAGCATGTGGGATCTTCCCAGACCAGGGCTCGAACCCGTGTCCCCTGCCTTGGCAGGCAGATTCTTAACCACTGCGCCACCAGGGAAGCCCTGGAGGTCATTATTGAATCTAGCTATGAGGAGTAAGAGAGGACAGAGGAAAGTTAGCAGGGTTCAATTCTTCCTAAATATTGGCTCAAAAGTCCAGAAATAGGTGAATGGGTTCCACAAATATTCTAAAGTTGTTGCATTGATTAATGAATCCTGTCTGATCTGTTCAAATGTCTGCTAACATCCTTACCACATACACACAGACAGACATTACCTGTGTGTTGCTCCTGGCATGCTTGTGTAATCCCATAGCTTACTAAGCCATGGGAATCTGCCCTCACTGTGTCCTTGGCTCTTTAGCCTTGTCATCAGGGATGCCCTACTGAAGGCCCTCAGGTATCACACGGGTGGTCAGGTCAATGGGAGAAGCAGCACTAGAAGCAATCAAGAACGGCCAGGGCTGATGGAAGCTCATAGGATTGCACTTCAGAGCCTCCTTAAGCTTGCGTTCAGTGGTCTCCAGATAGGCACACAGCAACATAGAACTTTGGCCTCCAAATTTAGTCAATATCTGCTCCTCAGCTTTGGCTTCAGCCTCAGCCTTTAAGAAGCCAAATAGCTGAACACCCAGTTGTAGTGTCATTTCTGGCATCTCTGAAAGTATGTGTGCTCAATGATTATGAGATTGCCTAAGTTACCCTTATGTCTAATCAATGTATCAACATCAGTATCAGAAATACGGCACATCACTTATATACATTATTACGTATTGTTAGAATTTTCACTTTCAAATATGGGTAAGCATGAGCCACAACTAAGGGGTTCACCTGCTGCAACTAAGGAGCCCACGTGTTGCAACTAAGGAGCCGGCGGACTCCTTAAATAATATAAAAATTTTTTTGAAAAAAATGGATAACTGACAAGGACCTACAGTATAGCACGGGGAACTCTGCTCAATATTATGTAACAAGCTAAATGGGAAAAGAATTTGAGAAAGAATAGATACATGTATGTGTATAACTGAATCACTTTGCTGTACACCTGAAGCTGTCACAATATTGTTAATCAACTATACTTGGATATAAAATAAAAAGTAAAAAAGTAAAAAAAAAAAAACTAGAAAAATAGAAAAAAAAATGGGTAAGCATTTTAAATGGAAGTAAGACTACAATTTCCTTGTATGCTTTAGTTTTTGAGATTCTGTCAGTTGAAGTATAGATATATATGTATGAATTCAGAGTAAAATGCTGCAATAATTAATGTTGATTGTGAACAGCACATTCATTTTATACTGAAAAATAATGAAAGATTTTTCAAATAGTTAAAAAGATAGAGAAATATTCAGTTTGTCAACTTGCTTCAGTGAAACTGCATCATTATCAGTGACTAAATTATCAAGCACAAGAGGTGGAAGGAATGAAATCTTCGCCTCAGTCATCGCTATCAGAAAATATAGAAAATTGGACATCTTGGTTACCATGTGGTAGAGCAGTTGCCTGTACTGGCAGATATAGTCCAAAAGATCTTGCTCTTCCACTCATTTCAGTTGGAAGCAAAGATCTGTTCACAGCCCAAAAGCACGGTTCACTGACCACACGTGTGATCCGAAAACTGACAGTGCTGAGAAATTATTGTCCCCATGGTAAGGTCAAACTCCTACATTTTGACAGCTGAAAATTTGAACAATTAAATTTTTTATAACATTTCAGATTTTCTTATTCTGAGATATTCATTCCGTGAAGATAAGTGTAGCCAGCATATCCTGATTTGCCTGCAACTGAGGGTGTTCCTGTACACGGGACTTGATCAAATCAGGAGAGTCTGGAGCACACGGGAACGAGCTGGTCACCCCAATGATGGTGTTATATTCATCCTCAGCCTTGGATTTGACTTTACATTGGCTTTAATATTTAGCCAAAAATCTGTATTTGGTGTATTTGTACCACTAAAATTTTGCAGTGTTTGGTCAACACACACACATACCAACTAATATGATGCTGACCACTTCTCAGCATAGGAGAAGATAGGAGACCAGGTCTGGAGGGAAAGTGGAGGGCTAAGCAGTGACCCATCAGACTGGATGTGGGGTACCCAACTCCCAGCACCTCATGGACTGACCCCAAATCCCGGGGCCCCATGAATGAGCCCTGATACCATGCACTTCACCCATTTCGATACTCTCTACTCTCCTTATGATTCCTACGGTTGATTTTCCTACAGGATAAGGAATCTGCCTAGATTTTTACTTCTTAGCCTGCATAGTACTCCAGTTTTTATTTGCCAGGCCCTATTCCTCGCCTGAGTCCTTTAAATAAATGTTTTTGTTAGTTGAAGACAAGTCAGTGCATTGCTTTGGAGTTTTCAAACATTGCCTAGATTAATGAGCCAGGACCAGTATTCTGCTTCCTCATTGAGCTGGAATACAGTGCAACAGGCCAGTAGGTGTGTTTCTGTCCCTGAAATGGCTTCTTAGATAAAAGATTATTTGATTGAAACTCAACCTTCAATTTGTGAAGAAAAAAAGCTGGTCAAATGTCCCATAAGATGATAAGTCCGTATTTGGGGGATTTTAAAAGATTTCTTTTTCTAAAAAGGAAGAGGAAGATGTTGATGGGATCATGATAAATAACTAACATTTATTATGATAATGTTGTGCTTTGCTAGTATTAACCTACTTAATCCTCCTGGCAATTTAGTTAAGTACTGTTATTGTTAGATTGTATTGTATTGTTATTGTTAGATTATAACTAGTACTGTTATTGGTTAGGAAACTGAGACCACAGTCACAAAGCTAGGAATTGATAGAGTCATGATTTGAACCCAGGTACCCAAGCTCCACTACACTCTGGTATTTTTCATAATGGATAGAATATGGTCTTTAATTTTTCAATAGCACAATTTTATAACTGGGGTGTGAAACAATATTTTTTCAAATTGTAACTTTAAGCTTAATTTTTCATTAGAAATGAATTTTACTCACCCAAGATATTCCAAATAAAAATTTCACAGGACCATGGAATGATCTTGAAAAGTTTTATGAGATTCAGCAACGAGCTACTTATGATTTGAATCAAGGTCAGTGTTCTCTTGGCGGTAAAGAAACATATAACCCATCCTATATAGCAGGAGGGGAGGGGAGAGGGTTGGGTGTAGGAGAACAGGCAGGGAGGTAAGTGGAAACCAAAGAATCTGAGGCTATTTTCTTAGAACATTGTTTCATCTAAGAAAAGAAAAAAAATCATGATCATATTTTAAAATGACTCTGAACCCATATTATAATAATGATTCAAAACTCATCATCTGAATTTTAGGCACAAATTAGCCTTGTAAGTAGGCACCCTCAAAATCATCTGCCCGTCACTCTAAACACAAAGATACTTAGTATAATACAAAACACACAATGGTCTCTCTCCTTTCTGCTCTAATATTTGATGATTCTAAATCAGACTACTTCACTGCTTGACTACATTCTCTACTGCCCCAAACAGCAAAAAGAGACAAGTATTCAAGGGCTGTTTTCTATACTGGTTGGGGTAACATCTAGCCTACAAAATACCTAACCTATAAAATGCTATTATTGGTGATAAATAGATCAAGGTGACTTACCACTGTGAAAGTTAATAGTAATACCTCTGGCCATATTAAAACTTGTTTGAGATATACAAAGCACTCTCATGGAATCATTCAAGGCTCGTAACAATGCTGAGAGCTAGGAGTTCGTATCTCCAGATCATAAACAAAGAAAGGGAGAAATAGAAATGCCAAGGGTCTCTCTCTTTAGAGTCACATAGTATTTTGATTACAACTTTGCACTATACATAGACTGATAATTAGACATGCACATTTAAAAAAGAACAGACTCCTTCATATTTGTGATATTAGTGGAGGGCATCAAAAGAAATAACCAATACTGGGGCATAAAGCTAATTTCAAAAAAGGCAAAGCAGGATTGAAAAAAATCCTGTCATTAATTCCTGTTGCTAACACTCTTCATCCCTCATAAGGGCATGAGTAAAAATCTCATGGTTGGGCTTCCCTGGTGGCGCAGTGGTTGAGAGTCCGCCTGCCGATGCTAAGGGACATGGGTTCGTGCCCCGGTCCGGGAAGGTCCCACATGCCGCGGAGCGGCTGGGCCCATGAGCCATGGCCGCTGAGCCTGCGCGTCCAGAGCCTGTGCTCCGCAACGGGAGAGGCCACAACAGTGAGAGGCCCGCGTACCGCATCTCAAGGCTTTGTGAATGTATATCAGATGAGGTATGTTTTTATTCTCTCTCTCTCTCTCTCGATATATAATTTAATGTTAAGCTAGGCAGAACACCTACATACAGAGTTTTATATAAATGAATGGTGCCCATGTTCAACTCTATTAAAACTTGATGTGCTTTGTGCATGAAGGTGCTTCATGGAAATATTCATGCTAATGGAACTGATTCAATGAAAGCCATGTACTGTCAAGAGTGATATACATATTATTTACTAAAGAAAAAATTCCATTTGCTATAAATATAGAAAACAGCTATCCATTTTTCAATATGCCTAGATAACTATTGCCAGGGATGTTTCATTGTGTTGACTTCCATCTAGTACATATAATGCGTATTAAATTTGAAAATTCACAGAACAAATAAATATTTTCTGTCATGTTTACATTTGGAAGGTAAAGGTCTACCATTTGGTTGAGAAAGGAAGATTGATGTGGAAATAACATCACTAATAGAAACGGAAATTCCCCAACCTAACTCATTTTTCCCCTTTTATTCTAACACCAGACTGGAGTGACTTGTCAATGTTGCCTGAAGTTGGAGCTCTGGCTGCACCTGTTATATTCACCGTTGAGTTAAAGAGATACTTTAACTTCAATTGAAAATCACCAGAAAACAAATAAAAAGTAATCAAGAACAGAATTCAGCTTGTTTCTCTATATTTATGTGTTTATATTTTTCTTGATATGTGCTTCCTGTTTTTGTTTGCTTATTTATTTCTTTTCAATATACTTATTCAAATTTCTTTAGTCTCATATATTTGAACAAAATGCTATTCAAAAATACTATTTTCAGGTCCTGAGAAAAAGATGAAGTTATGTTAACCTTAGCCACTACAAGATTACTTTGTTTACTATGACTAGAAACCTAAGAAATTCCAAAATATGTTATGGCATGAAAAATGAACCCATTACCTGTATGTCTGGGGTGGATTTTAGTCAGCTGGACATATGACTGCAAACTTCCCAGTAGTTCCCATGATTGATGCTAACTCACTAAATTGTAAAATCAAGGCTTTCATTTTTGTGTGTGTCAGAAATTACTGTAGTTGAGGGAAACATTTTTTCTTTGATTACTCATAACTATGACATGGCTCTTAGAGAAACTCAGACAACATTTTCAAGGGTATAAAAATCCATTACAGTCACAAAACCATGATATCTAAATTTCAACCCTGAAACTGATGCTCATAGTTTTTTTGTCTTTTCACAAAAGGGCTTTTTCCTTTTTGGAGAAAAAAGACATCCATGAGTCATTCCACAATCACATCCACTGAGAAATAGATTATAAAGGTGGCATGTAAAAAAAATGCATTATACTCATCATAATACTAGATTCTCTATTCTCAGCATTGGTGATTCACAGACATGCACAGATTATTGATCTCAGTACTGCCCACAAAACCTAGCATAATGCATTGCACATAGTAGGTGCTTTATAAATATCTGCTTATGTGTAGAATCCATAAGCTAACACTCTCCATCCTGCCAGTGTTCATAATGTTCTCCGGTTAGACTTGGGTAAGAGTAACATCTGCTTGTGAGAGACATTTATTCACATGAAGTTGCTTTTGTACTGTTACCCTTGACAATACAGGGAGTTGGAGTTTGTTGTCATATTTAGAACAATCTATGAGTTTAGAATTATAATGACAAGTAGGGTGTAGCCCAGGAAACATGAATGGTCATGGATCACAAAAAGAATGATAAATATTGACCTTAACTTAATAGATATAGAATTAGCCAGGGTTCTCCAGAGAAATGAAACCAACAGGGTGTAGAGAGACAGAGAGAAATAAATTTTTACAAGGAATTGACTCACATGATTATAGATGCTGAGAAGATCCAAGATCTGCACTCAGCATGCTGGAGACCCAAAAAGTTGATGGTGTAGTCCCAGCCTGCATCTGAAAGCCTGAAAACTAGGAGAGCCAATGGTGTAAGTTCTAGTCCAAAAGCTTGCCAGTTTGAGACCCAAGAAAAGAAAAAAAAAGCTAAAGTTTCTGTTCAAGTTCAAAGTCAAGAAAAAGACCTATGTTCAAACTCAAGCAGTCCAACAAAAGAAGGTCTTTCTTATTCATGGGAGGGTTGGGCTTTTGGTTCTCTTCATGCCTTCAACTGATTGAGTGGGGCCCACCTACAACAGGGAGAGCAATCTGCTTCACTCAGCCTACCATTTCACATCTTAATCTCATCAAGAAATACCCTCATCAACATGCACAGAATGCTTGATCAAATGTCTGGGCATGCTGTGGGCTGGTCAGGTGGACACATAAAATTAAGCATCACAGACATGAAGGATTCCATCATTCCATTCACCCATCACTCCATTTCATTGATAATTCTTCAACTTGAAAAGCTTATGGCTAACTTTCAGCAAGGTCTTTACCTATATGTTTTCTCAGTATGTATATATATATATATATATATATATATATATATATACACACACACACACACACACACATATATATTTAATTAATATTTAATTAATATTACTAAGAGATTAGTTATCTCTCTCTTTCTAGAAAGAGAGAGAGAGAACAGCTGTAATTTTCAAGGTGCCATGGATGAGCTGTGAAGGATTGAAAAGTGTCTAAGAAAGAATCATTGCCTATGAGGTAACTTACAGCATCACTGGGGAGAAAAAACACATGCAGTAGAAAAAAATAGCTAGTATAAAGTAGTCTGTTTTGTATTAGTACCACATCTCATGCTTTTGTTTTAGAGCACATTTTAGCTTGCAAATAATCTTTCTTTTTTTTATTTTTTAATTTTATTTTTTTTATACAGCAGGTTCTCATTAGTTATTTAGTTTATACATATCAGTGTATATATGTCAATCCCAATCTTCCATTTCATCCCACCATCCCGACCCCCACCCCCACTGCTTCCCCACCTTGGTGTCCATACGTTTGTTCTCTACATCTGTGTCTCTATTTCTGCCCTGCAAACTGGTTCATCTGTACGATTTTTCTAGGTTCTACATATATGCATTAATATACGTATTTGTTTTTCTCTTTCTGACTTACTTCACTCTGTATTACAGTCTCTAGAGCCATCACATCTCTACAAATGACCCAATTTTGTTCCTTTTTATGGTTGAGTAATATTCCATTGTATATAGGTCCTGGATCATCTTCACTATCATTATTCTGAATTCTTTTTCTGGAAGGTTGCCTACCTCCACTTCATTTAGTTGTTTTTCTGGGGGTTTATCTTGTTCCTTCATCTGGTACATAGTCCTCGGCCTTTTCATTTTGTCTATCTTTCTGTGAACGTGGGTTTTGTTCCACAGGCTGCAGAATTGTAGTTCTTCTTGCTTCTGCTGTCTGCCCTCTGGTGAATGAGGCTATCTAAGAGGCTTGTGCAAGCTTCCTGATGGGAGGGACTGGTGGTGGGTAGAGATGGGTGTTGCTCTGGTGGGCAGAGCTCAGTCAAACTTTAATCCACTTGTCTGCTGATGTCTGGGGCTGAGTTCCTTCCCTGTTGGTTGTTTGGCCTGAGGCGACCCAGCACTGGAGCTTACCTGGCTCTTTGGTGGGAATAATGGAGGACACTGGGAGGGCTCACGCCAAGGAGTACTCCCCAGAATTTCTGCTGCCAGTGTTCTTGTCCCCACAGTGAGTCACAGCCACCCTCCGCCTCTGCAGGAGACCCTCCAACACTAGCAGGTAGGTCTGGTTCAGTCTCCCCTGGGGTCACTGCTCCTTCTCCTGGGTCCTGATGCACACACTACTTTGTGTGTGCCCTCCAAGAGTGGAGTCTCTGTTTCCCCCAGTCCTGTCGAAATCCTGCAATCAAATCCTGCTAGCCTTCAAAGTCTGAATCTCTAGGAATTCCTTCTCCCATTGTTGGACCCCCAGACTGGGAAGCCTGACGTGGGGCTGAGAACCTTCACTCCAGTGGACGGACTTCTGTGGTATAAGTGTTCTCCAGTTTGTGAGTCACGCACCCAGCAATCATGGGATTTAATTTTATTGTGATTGTGCCCCTCCTACCATCTCTCATTGTGGCTTCTCCTTTGTGTTTGGATGTGGGGTATCTTTTTAGTGAGATCCAGTGTCTTCCTGTTGATGATTGTTCAGCAGTTAGTTGTGATTCCAGTGCTCTCGCAAGAGGGAGTGAGTGCATGTCCTTCTACACCACCATCTTAAACCAACATCTCAATAATCTTAAATATATATTTAATATCTTTGTCAATTTATGAACTGTTGTGAAAACCTGAGCCACCTGAGAAATGTATAAATTTGAAGTAGCTTTATCATTCATTTTATTTATAAATATAATCCAAGTGCTGCTCAAAATATTCAGAAGCCTCTAAAGAAGAGAACAAACAGCACTGAAAATTTCATCACTCAGAGTTAGTAACTATTAGCATTTTTATATAACCTTCTGTGCTTTTCCATACAAATATAGATATAATGGAGTTTCAATACATGCCATTTTCTGACCTTCACTTACATTGTATTGCACTCAAAATACATTGAACAATTACAACATACTGTGAATACTTTTCTTGTGCTTAATTTTTTAACATTCACTGTTTTAAAAGTCAAATAGTATTACAAAGCTTATAAAAAAAACCATTGCTTTCCTGAATACCTCCCCACACACTGATTCTCACTCTCCAGTAGAACCATTTTTTACATTTTTAGATATTTATTTTAGCACGTATCTCCATTTTTCTAAATCACAAAATTATAATGTCAGTTCTTGATTTTTCTGTCTCAACATGTTCATTTTCTACAAGATGAGAATTTTATTCTTTTGCTTTATAGGTCTTTTTTTTTAATTATTAAATTTATTTGGCCTCGCCGCATGACATGCAGAATGTTAGTTCCCTAACCAGGGATCGAACCCATGTCCCCTGCAGTGGAAGCACAGAGTCCTAACCACTGGATAGCCAGGGAAGTCTGAGAATTTTATTCTTTATACCCTCCTCCCTTTCTCTATCTCAGTCTCTCTCCCCAATATAGTTATAGGATCTTTCTTTTGGTTCAAACAACATCTTAACCTGCTTTACCCTGAAAACTGTGCCTAAGGCAAAGTTTTCCATGCTAATGTTTTATTAGAGGTACAATCCCAAGATGCAAGAGTGAGGAGGTAGGGTTAAAAAGAGGGAAGCAAATGTAAGGGGTCGTACACTCCTGAGCATCTCTAACTTCATAAGAAACCTGGCCAGTTTCTTGGTCATATACGAAGACTCCAGAATGAGAGATTAGAACCGTTTAACCTCAGAACTGTCTTGCCTGGAGAAAGGAGGGTAAAGAATTTGTTAGCTCCTTCCCTTCTCCTGTTTTTCATGAGTCATCAGAATTTGTCCAATGGGGTCTTAACACTGCCAGGTTGTGTTACCAGCCCTTCCGTGGGGATGTGCTGCCCAGCTCTCACCCTTGGGAGAGGCTGACCTTAGGTGACAACCTGGTAGCCAGGACTCTCCACTGAGCAAGCAGCCAATGTAGGAGGGTGACAGGAGATGAGGAACAAATCTGGAGACATATAAACTGGGTCCCACACAGTCAATATTCAGTGTTTATATTTTTAAGCATTCATAGTGGAGTAATACATTATTGTAGATTACATTTTCTTGTATAATTTAAAATTTTTTCCTTCTTTTTAAAATTTACTTTCTTTTGGTTGTTTTTATTTACCTATCATTAACTTATTCCTAAACCTTGACAGAATTGTAAATCTCTGCCTGTTCAAGCATTTCAGGTATTCTATCAGACATTTATTCTTCCACAGATACGCTACTGTGGAGCCCTTTGACCTCTTTCTCTATTCTCAACAAGCTGCCCTCTAGACCTGTTTAGATCTGTTATTCTGGGATGTCCTTTTCCCATCATTTTGAAATTGTCCTTTGATTCTTCCATATGTGGCTCCCTGTTTCCTGAGTTCAGCATCTTCCACTTTCATAGTTTATGTTCCAATTTTGCTGGAACGAATCTTCTGGTAGCATGGTAGAAAAGGTAATATCTTTGAGGTCTTACATGTCAGAAGACATCTTTATTCTTCTCTTCACACTTGATGAATGGTTTAGGTGTGCACACATTTTAGGTTCCCTCAGAACTTTGAAAGCATTTCTCCATTTTCTTTCACTCCCCAATTTGTTGTTGAGATGTCTAATGCCATTCTGATTCCTAAAGCTTTGATGAGAATCCCCCCAACCACATATATAGATATAATATTCATTATTCTGGGAATTCAGCTGATCCCTTCAATCTGCAAACTTGTGTCCTTCACTTCTGGGAAATTTCATTGTATCATCTCTTTATTAATTTCCTCTTCTCCTTTTTACATTCTCTTTTTCTGAAGCTCATGTCATTTGGACAATGGTCCCACTGATCTGATTTTCTAGATTTATTTATTTATTTTTCCTGATAGTAGCTTCATATGCTTTTCTTTAATTCAAGTATAGTTGATTTACTGATTTTCTAGATTTCTGATCTTTCCTTTCCCATGTTCTATTTCTTTCTTTTTGTTTTCCTTTCTGACAGATTTATTCAACTTTATCTCCCAATCCTCCATTGAATTGTTTTCCTGCTATCTATCAGTTTTTAGTTTTCTGAAGTCTTTTGTAATAGAACTTGCATGCTCTGTATATTCTTTTCTTGCAGCCCCTTTTCTTTTCCTGAATGCAGCTCTCCTTCTCCACCTCCTTTGCTCCTCCTTTCAACCTCTGAACTTTTTCACTCTTTAAAACATTTAACTATTTGATTTGTCTAAATGTTTTAATTGACTATTTGAAACAGAAACCAGTCCTCTTTTCTTTTTCTATAGCCACATTCTCTCCTTATGTGATCTTACTTACTTCTATAATTTTAAATACCATTTATATGCGGGTGACTCTAGCTTTTTATGATACATTATATAAAACAGCCCTCCTTGCTGACTGCTATCTGCCCCATTACTCTCTATTACTTTCCCTTTCTGTATTTTCTTCATTGTTCTCATTACTATCTAATATGATTCTAGTATATTGTCTATGCTATAATATAATAGTATAGTACACATTATATAAGCTCCTCAAGAGAATGGTCTTTGTCTTTGTTTTGTTAAATGTTAAAACTCTGGTACCCAGAAGAGTATTTGTCACCATGCTTCATAAATTTTTTTTTTTTTTTTTTTTTTTTTTTACGGTACACGGGCCTCTCACTGTTGTGGCCTCTCCGGTTGCAGAGCACAGGTTCCGGATGCACAGGCTCAGCGGCCATGGCTCACGGGCCCAGCCGCTCCGCGGCATGTGGGATCTTCCTGGACCGGGGCACAAACCCGTGTCCCCTGCCTCGGCAGGCGGACTCTCAACCACTGTGCCACCAGGGAAGCCCCATAAATATTTTTTTAATGAATAAATATCTGAGAATATGAAGTCAGCTTTTAAAATGTTTTCTTCTATTCTTTAAGCTATTTCTGTCTCCTCTGAGTTCCCCTTTTCTAAAGATTATTTACAGGTAAACAGAGGCTTTTATCTAGTACCTGGATATCGTTGGTGGTTCATAAAATAAGAAAAATCTAAAACACAGATGGAGAACGATGCATATAGGAGGAGCTTATTTCATAGGAGGCTTCACTGTAGGGTGATCAGGCAGTTTCTAGGCATTTTTTTCGGGATCCCAAATGTCAGTATTGGTGGTCTTTTCTGTTAGGCTAGTTCATTAACCCACAGAACAGGTTTCCTTTTTCTTCCCTTTGTTGTTGCTGTTTTGGGATATAAACAGGGATGCTATTTAGCACGTAGTAGCAATTTTTTAAACATTGACATACATACCAGAAACCCCAGACTCCTCATTTCACCATGACTTAGTAATTGCAGGTATAGCCAGGGTCCACTAAGTCCACTAGGATCCTGCTCTAGCTCTACTGCCAACATCAGTGACCTTGATCAGTACTTACTGATTGCTAAATATTTTTCAGATGTAGAAACCACTTATCCACCATCTAAGAGCCAAAGCACAGAAGGGAATAGATGTTCAGAGTCACTGTGCCCACTTTCCCTAAGGCCCTTATTTTCAATGTAGGCTCCTCTCTTGTTCTTTATCGTACCTAGTGTCTCTTAGCACAGATATACAGAGCCCGTATCTTTCGTCATCTCCAGAAAGTAAAACTCCTGTCTTCTCCCAAGGAATGATAAGGATCCTTGGAGTTCTAAATGTTCTTTATAAAGACTTGCAACCAATCTTCTTTTGTTAACCCAAATCTGCCCCTCTGTCTTCAAAGAGTCCCTGCACCTCTCATTCTTAAACTTTCTTAGAGTTCTGCAATGCAAAGATACCAGCTTCCTGTTTATTTACCTCACTCCTGCTGATTTAAGTTTCAGCTTTTTTGCCTTTCGAAGTCAAAAACTCATCCATGTGCCTTTCTAGGTTCCCCAAATTTATCTATGATCATCTCCTTTCCAATTCTGTCTTTTAAGTTTATACTTTAACTTTTTTTCTTTTCTCTCTTTTTTAAGTTGGGTCAGGAAAGAGTGGAGATTGTTCAGTGTGTTCAATTCACTACCTTAACTGTGAGTGATGAGTAAATTTCACCAATCAGATTGTAACTCAGCAATTTGTTGGTCATATGTATGGAAAACACTACATGGTAAACATCAAATCATCCTCTTTCAGGTGAAAAAAATTATTTGTACACCTACACACATGCTTATATTAATTTTAACTCCACAGAAGAAACAGATTTCTATGTCAAAATGCAGGTCGTTTTGCACAAGGAATTAGGGTCTCCCTTAGGGGTTTAATCATTAGTTTGATTCTAAATAGATCTCGTGGATTGAGCAAAGAGTGGCATATACCGAATGATTCTCTCAGGGGTTGTTTAAGAGCATGGAATGTCTGCCATTCTGAGCAAATTCTGGAATTTCTACTGAATTTGTTTATATTTGTACTATTTATTGTAAGACAGCTGCAATTCAAAACAGAGATATCTATGTAATAGATATTTGTTGAGTACTTGGTATCTCATCAATTTTATCTGCTTGCTTGCTTTTTAATTTATTTTTAGCAATCAGGGATTTTTCTGACTGATTGAGCTAAATATTGGGTTGGCCAGAAAGTTCGTTTGGGTTTTTCTGTACCATCTTTCAACTCAAAAGAAATAACCCAGAAACAAAAATAAATCTTACTGGGTTGGGAATTTGACTTACCTAGTTTTAGGAGCATGCTGATTACCCAGAAAAAGTCTTTGAATAAACTTTAAGAATGATATAAGAATAATTTTGAATACTGGAAATTTTTGAAAGAACTGAAAAAATTAAACAAATAAATAATAGTCTTTAAAACACAAGGCTGTGTCGCAGCTTGAAGATGACATCATCTGAAAAATTTAGAGGTAGCATAGACAAAAAGTGTCACATTTTTGGCTAGCCAGCATCTTAACACCTCCAACCCCATGACTGAGGGAGTTTCTTACCTTATGAATTTTGAAGGGAAGCAGAGCCAGATTTCTACTTTATTAGCCAACAAGACCATATAGTGATTTTCCCAGCCTCCTTTGCACCTAGAATATGAACACATAATCTAGGCTGGCTGATCATGTCCACCAATGTGGGAATTTGAATCAGGACCCAGTGTTGCAAAGAAGAAGGGCCTAGGGAGAATCCATTTTGTTGGCAGCAGTGGCAGTCTGGCCAGGGGCTGCACCCAGGATCCAGTGACCATAGTGAAGATGAGTTCCAGTGTCATCTGTGGCCGTCATGGCAACAGATTCCTCGATTAGTTCTTCCTTTTGTTCTGGTTTTGCTTCTCCAGCCTTCCTGATAACTACCCAATATATTTTTTATGAATTACTTTTCTGTGGAAATCTGACAGATTCACTTTCTCCTGCTTAAAACCAAAAACACTAATACTAAAACACTGTCTATGCTCTAACAACACCCCTTTAAACCACAAATACATTATTATTGGTGAAGATTGGAGCTCATCAAAAAGAATTGGAGTGGGGACTTCCCTGGTGTTCCAGTGGTAAAGAATCCACCTTACAACGCAGGGGATGCGGGTTAGATCCCTGGTCAGGGAACTAAGATCCCACATGACGCGAGGCAACTAAGCCCGTGTACCACAACTGTTGAGCCCACGCGTCAACTAGAGAGCCCCTGTGCTACAAACTACGGAGCCCACATGCTCTGGAACCCGCGCCACAACTAGAGAAAAAAAAAAAAAACCCACACGCCACAACTGGAGAGAAGCCCCGTGCGCCTCACCAAAAGATCCTGCATACCTCAACGAAGATCCCGCGTTCTGCAATTAAGACCCGACACAGCCCAAAATAAATAAAATAAATAAATAATAAATAAATCTTTAAAGAAAAAAAGAATTGGAGTGAGCTATATTAGAAGCTGAACTTAGGGGACATTGGACATGTTGGCCTATGGTCCTCTTCTCTTTGATCTTCAATGTAAAACCCTCCAATTTTTTATGATGTTCAAATTCCCTTTGTTGTAGAGTATATTACTGCCTCCATTTAGGGGAAATAGTTAAAAGTGCCCTAGCAATTTTGTGATCCTGGAGCTTGCTGGACACTAGTGAAGCAATGCATCTTTGGCTCCAGTGTGGAGAAAGAAGGCAGATTCATCTCGAGTTTTTTCAGGGTGTGATGCCAAATGTCCACAGAGTGACTCACAGATCAAAATGAGACTCCCCAAAATAACCGTCTTCAAATGGGATGTCCATTAAGGTTGCATTTGCAGGCTTACGCTTTCTCCTTGCCTGTGTCCTCAGCTGCTTGTCATGTGATGGAGACTGTCGTAGTGGAGGGAGTGAAATGAATCGAAAAGGCTTATAAACGATGTTACAATATGGACAGTGGCCTCTATAAATCTTTGTGAATGCTTTCTCCTTAGAGCTGTGATTGAGATGCTGAACCGCCTGCTCCCATAATGCTCAGTGAGCACTATGAGGTCAATAAAATTTCCTAAGATTATACAAGCGAGCCAGACACTGGTACCCAGGGAGTTGTCAGCTACTAAATGAGGTCCTTGAAGCTCAGGAAGAAAGGAGAGGAGACTTGGTTGCCAATGGTGCTAAAAACCAACGGAGTGATTTATAAACATAAAGAAAACACCTGAATTTACAAGCAGCTCATGCAGCTCAATATCAAAACAACAAACAATCCAATCTAAAAATGGGCAGAAGACCTAAATAGACATTTGTCCAAAGAAGATATACAGATTGCCAACAAACACATGATAGGATGCTCAACATCACTAATCATTAGAGAAATGCAAATCAAAACTACAATGAGGTATCACCTCACAGCAGTCAGAATGGCCATCATCAAAAAATCTACAAACAATAAATGCTGGAGAGAGTGTGGAGAAAACAGCCACTATGGAGAACAGTATGGAGGTTCCTTAAAAAACTAAAAATAGAACTACCATACGACCCAGCAATCCCACTGCTGGGCATATACCCTGAGAAAACCATAATTCAAAAAGAGTCATGTACCACAATGTTCATTGCAGTTCTATTTACAGTAGCCAGGACATAGAAGCAACCTAAGTGTCCATTGACAGATGAACAGATAAAGAAGATGTGGCACATATATACAATGGAATATTACTCAGCCATAAAAAGAAATGAAATTGAGTTATTTGTAGTGAGGTGGATGGACCTAGAGTCTGTCATACAGAGTGAAGTAAGTCAGAAAGAGAAAAACAAATACTGTATGCTAACACATATATACAGAATATAAAAAAAAAATGTTCTGAAGAACCTAGGCACAGGACAGGAAAAAAGATGCAGATGTAGAGAATGGACTTCAGGACACGGGGAGGGGGAAGTGTAAGCTGGGACGAAATGAGAGGGTGGCATTGACATATATACACGACCAAATGTAAAATAGATAGCTAGTGGGAAGCAGCCGCATAGCACAGGGAGATCAGCTCGGTGCTTTGTGACCACCTAAAGGGGTGGGATAGGGAGGGTGGGAGGGAGACGCAAGAGGGAGGGGATATGGGGATATATGTATATGTACAGCTAATTCACTTTGTTATAAAGCAGAAACTAACACAACATTGTAAAGCAATTATACTCCAATAAAGAGGTTTAAAAAAAGAAAACAAAACGTTTGGCAAAGTCCACTGTAGGTTGTTGACATGACTACAAAATACATAGAGTAATGTTATTAAATGTGGTTCACCGCCATCAACTTACTGCCCAATCGCTACATGTAATGAGAAGAATGTTGAGAGTCCTGGCTAAGCACACAGGCTTTGGAGCCAGGCTTCTGTCTCAATCCTGGCTTGCTTCCTAACTAGCTGTCTGGCCTTGAATAAGTCACTGAATCTCTCTGAACCACAGTTTTCTCATCTACAAAAATTGTCCTTAAAAATAATCAATTCAGAGTATTTTGAAGGTTAATGAAAGAATATTTATAAGTCATCGTACACATGCCATATACATAGGAAGCATACGATAAGTTACAGCAATCACTGTTATGGTGGACAAGCTCAAGCTTGGGCCCTGTTCTGTAGCACCTACTGGACTGGTCTCTGGCTCTCTCTGTGAGTCACCTACGGGGATGCGTCACTTCCTTCGTTTTGTGTTTTGGCAGTGACTTGCCTTTACTATTTGGCTCTATCCTCCATCACTGGTACACATGCTCCTTTCGTTCTTTTTTTTTTTTTTTTTTTTTTGCGGTACGCGGACCCCTCACTGTTGTGGCCTCTCCCGTTGCGGAGCACAGGCTCCGGACGCACAGCCTCAGCGACCATGGCTCACGGGCCCAGCCGTTCCGCGGCATGTGGGATCTTCCCGGACCGGGGCACGAACCTGTGTCCCCTGCATCGGCAGGCAGACTCTCAACCACTGCGCCACCAGGGAAGCCCTCCCTTCATTCTTAAACATGTCCAGTCCTGGATAGACAGTTTCCCTTCCCACTTCAACTAGAAATTGTGTTGTAACAGTCTGCATTCTCAGAAACAACAAACTAAAATGTGTTACCCTGTCACTCTGCCGTAGTGGCAGACCTTAACCTGTTTACTTTCCCCCAAATGCCACTCAGCCCACAGCAACTAACCCAGAGAACCAGTAGAAGTCCACCCTGGATGGGTTTCAGGTACTTTCTCTCCACCAGCATGGAAGGCTACAAATTGCCCTCTTTGCTTCTGACCTATTAAACCAACCACTGACTCAAGCATTACAAAACTTCTAGTTTCTAAGGTATACTGCAGATCAATTGTCTGGTTTATTCTCAACTGCTTTTGTTTGTTGTCACCTCCATCCAACCCCAAACTTGGCATCTCTGGCTCCTTTGGATTTGTTCTCTCTAATACTTAGTTAATTCTGAGACTTCTCACGTTGACTCCATCTTGGCTCACTCTTCTGGTCCCAGGCGTTTCTAGTAGGTAAAAAAAAAAAAAAATCCCCTGTTCTAGTTTCACAGAAAACAATGCCTGTCTTAAGTCACTCTTTAGGTGGGCATGTGGCAGTAAAGAAGACCATTCTAGGAATCAGCTTATATGGATTCAAGTCGTATTTTTTGCACTTTGCAGCTATGTGACCTTGGCTACATGGCTTAACCTACGAGTCTCCACATTCCCTCTGAAAGTTCGTGTTGATATTGCTAAAACTGTAATGTGAGAATCAAGTGAGATACACAATCTGAAAAAGTGCTTTATAAACTCCAAGGGAATTGTTAACCATTCAACACTAAAATTAAAAAATGGCTTAGGGCTTCCCTGATGGCTCAGTGGTTGAGAGTCCACCTGCCGATGCAGGGGACACGGGTTTGTGCCCCGGTCCAGGAAGATCCCACATGCCGCGGAACAGCTGGGCCCGTGAGCCATGGCTGCTGAGCCTGCGCGTTCGGAGCCTGTGCTCCGCAACGGGAGAGGCCACAACAGTGAGAGGCCCGCGTACTGCAAACAAAACAAAAACAAAAAAAAAATGGCTTAAAAAAAGGGTCAGCAGGGAATAAGAGGAGCTATAATCTCCCTTTTCCAAATTAAAGATCCATTTTTCTTAATATATGTTTCTTGAATTGGACCCTAATGCCAGAGCCTTAAAGCAAATAGAAGTAACAATCTTTAGGCTCAGAAAAAGAATTTTTGCCGCTTTTGTTCTTCGCATTATTATGAGCTTTTTAGCTTCTAGGACTTAAAGAAATATTTATTAACATGAAAATTGTAAATTGCCTCTGAAAATCAGACTTTGGTTATTTCTGCATATAAAACACATTTATTATTTTAATTAAGAAAATGTGTTTATACATAAGTCTTTCTTTGGTCATATCCCTAATGACACACAGCAAAGAGCTGTTCCCTTCATCTAGCTTGGGTAATGGGCAAGTGCAGTTTCCCATGAAATGTGAGGTAGCTTGACCTTGGTAAAAAGTAATGGAGTGGGGGCTTCCCTGGCGGCGCAGTGGTTGAGAGTCCGCCTGCCGATGCAGGGGACACGGGTTCGTGCCCCGGTCTGGGAAGATCCCACATGCCGCGGAACGGCTGGGCCCGTGAGCCATGGCCGCTGAGCCTGCGCGTCCGGAGCCTATGCTCCGCAACGGGAGAGGCCACAACAGTGAGAGGCCCGTGTACCGCAAAAAAAAAAAAAGTAATAGAGTGGATCACCTCATGCCAGGCAAAGTCACACCAGGACTGAGTAAAAGAAAGAGTTTTCCATTTGCAAGCTGGGATGCTTGACAGGCACAGATCAACTTCTATTCATTCAGGACGACGTCTGATATCTGGATTGTCATAGAAGGACCTCTGATCACTTTCACAAATGCTCGGTTCCTTCCAGAACTAAAGTGACAGCAATTTTAATATTAACATCTGAGTATAAGACACTCTTCTTCTCAAAGCCTAAGGAAAGAATTGATTCAACTGAGAATCAAAATGTTTTCTAATTATCCTATTTGATAGGGAAACTTAGAGCAATTAAGAGATTGATCCAGTTACACGGTATACACACTCCCACAAGTTATGTAGCTAAGTTGACATTTGCTGCTCAGTCCCAGAGCCTTTGTTCTCTCCAAAACCCTTTTACACATCTCTTCAGGCAATTTGATTTATCATAAATTGTACTGTTGCCAACATTTCCCTGAAGATTTGATTTTTTCTTCCACTAGGAAATTAACTCAGACATAACAAACACACGCTTGAGCCAGCGCTGCTCTGTTTATGTGTGTGTTGACTGAGGGTGTGTCACGCTGGGATGTCAACATTATATACATTTGTGTGACATCCCCTGTGTATCCTCAATCTGGGCAATAGATGAGAGAGTGTGAGACACTTTGGCCACACATCATAGGGATGGCCAGTCATCTTTATTTCCCATGCCACCTCCATCAATTGATGGTAGCTGCTGGAAAGTTCTAGTGAGGATTTTGAGATTGGGTCCAGACTCAGTAGGAAAACGTGTTGTTATACATTAACGATGCCAGCTGAGGGCACAGGAAGGAAAAAAGCTGCACCTGTACCAGGTATGTACCTTCCCTGTGAGCATTCGGGACCTTGAGTGTTGCAAATTTTCTACCAAGAAGGAGTACTATTATAATTCCTGTGTCAGAAGGTTCAGAGCCAGAGGAGGACAGGATTTAAAATGTGGGATGTTTATATAGCACTTTGCCCTTTACAAAGGGTTTTCTTCACGTAGGGTCTTAGTTAATCCCCCCAACAATCCCATGAAGGAGATATCAATTTTTTGTCCATTTTGCAGCAGAGGAATTAAAGCCCAAGAAGATGTAAATTGTTAGCCTAAGGTCCGACATGAATCATAAATGGCAGACTCACTCCCCGAGTCCAGACTTTCTGATTCCAAGCCTTGGACTGGAAGGTTGTGAATCCATCAAGCCCTAAGTTTTCTCTAGAGTCAAACGGTGGACCTGAAGGTTTGGATTGGATGTGCACCATCCCTGAGGAACCTCTGGACCTCAGCAGAGAAGTGCATGGGTAGACTCGGACCAAGTGTGGACACACTCATCGTCTTCCTTCTTTTCAGACAGTCTTCTCTGTGAAAGCATTAGAACAGCTGTCATTACACAGAGCTGGAAGAGGCAAGGAACTGTTGCTAAATAAACTATAATGTGCTTTACTTGAAATGGGTTATCCTGCTTCGTTGGTAATTTTATGTTAATCCGACTGCTTAGTCTCATTTCTGTAAGTAACGTTGATGCCTTCACCACCTCTTTTCTGCAGCATGAAAATGGGGTGGCTGTTTTGGAGAGAATTCTCTTCTTCCTGAGGGCAAAATCCTAAATTCCTTTCCTTGGATTCTTGCCAAAAGTTCTAATTAGGACATGCAAATATACTTATGGAAACAAAGGCATGGATCACAGAATTTTGATGCTTTGGGAAAGAGTTTGGATAAAATAAACTCCCTCCATGATTTTGCCCTAATGGCCCCCAAAAGTCTTGCTTTCTTGAAATTAAAAAAAAAGATTTTTAAGGAATTCCTCATTCTTATGTTGGAGAATGGATCATATGTTGGAGAATGACAAAAACTTACATGAGCGACGTATGGTGCACAGTGATTTTGTCAACATTAGATCTAAGTCTCAAAACAATCTACGAGGTAGGTACCATTTTAGTCCTTTTACAGAAGAGAAAACCAATGTACAGAGAAGCAAAGAGTGACTTGCCCTACTCCGGACAACTGAAAAGCAGGCAATACAAAATGAAAATCTAGTATTCCTTATCCTCTGCTCTTTCCCTCTAGTACCCTCTCAACAGAAGTAAATGCTAACTTCCATGTACATAGTGCTTCACAGTTTATGAATCTTTTTCATTAAAATATTTCAACTCAAACATTTATTGAATCTACTACTTTAACTCAAATATTTATTTTCATCTACTATGTGCTTGCCAGACATAATTCCAAGTACAAGCAGTATGAGGTCCCTGCTCTATTAGTGTTTATATTATTGATTGGAGGGAGACAACAAATGAACAAGTAAGCAAACAGATCAGCAAAATAAATCCAAATGGTGATCACTGCTATCAAGAAAATGGAACAGAATAATGTGATAGACCATGACCGGTTGATGGTAGGAATGGACTGTATACATGTGAAAAATTTAATAGCGTGGATGGAGGAAATGTCTTTGAAAAAGATGTCATACGAGCTGAGGCCTGGATGGCAAGGAACAAGCAGGGAATGTCAAGGAAAAGATTACTGTAGCCCTGATGTGGGAGAGATATTGAGCAATAGAGAGAAGGTCCACATTGCAACTTAAGGAGTAAGGGGAGAGAAATAAAAGATATTGACCAGATACACAGGGGCTAGATCAAAAAGAGTCTTTCAGGCTACTGTGCTAGGATTATATTCTAATTGTTATGATAACTTTGCTGGGTTTTAAGATATTTTGTTTCCCACAGTAATGAGTTGAGGTAGTTGTTATCCTTGTTTTACAAATCAGAAAACTTGGAGATGTGTGCAGATTTGCCACAAGATACTCAAGTAATAAGCAGCGAGATTCCTGTCTTCAGGGTCCTGGTTTAGGCTTATTTCTTTATCTAGTGAAGGTGGGGCTGGAAATAAACACACAAAGGAGGAAAACAGCACAGCAACAGGTGACTGTTACGCTTCCATGAGTATAATAGATGCGTTCCCTAGGACAGACTAGTAACTCCACTTATCCTGGGAAGTCTTACAACTATGGGTCCATCTGGAAGGAGATTTTAAATTTCTGGGGGTCTTGGTTTAGGCCTAAGACAAATATTCTACTGAATATTTAGCATTATTGAATTTCTCCTGAAGTCGAATTTGCTTGACAGATTGCTTTGGGAAAGCAGCCAGTGAATACCAATGATGAGGGAATGAGGGACTGTCACAGTCATCAAGCCACAGGCTTTGCTCCACTGCTCTCTCCACCGTAGCTTCCTATCCCATGCTGCTGATTGGTGGATGGTAACCCACGAACGTATATGGCTCACATGGACATTGTCCTTCCAGCATGTTCCAAAATTTAGCCCATTCATATTATCACTCATATAATTATAGCCAAATTTTCTCTTTTCCTCACCCTCTCTAGGACAAATTTCATGGGATTAATTACTCATTCATTTGTGGAGTGTCTACTGGCAATGGACTGGGCCCACTGAAGTGTTGGGTATGTCAATATCACGGTCTGGGATTGTAAGGTTCTCATGGCCCAGTGGTCTCATATTTCTTAGGTCTGCCACCCCTTGTGACTCCTTTAGTCTTTATTGTTCCCTTTAACATGATTCCATTCTCTACAAAAGTATTGGAGATGAAACAGAAAAGTATGATTTGTGTTCTGCCCCATCCCCCTAAGAATATTACTAGTTGCCATTCAGACTTTAAGATCCTCAAAGGCATCAAAGAGAGAAGATAGATATAGTCCCTTAATTGGCTCATTTCTGTATATTAAGGAATCACTGTGCTGTTTTCCTCCTTTGTGTGTTTATTTTCAGCTAACTGTCCCCACACCTTCACTTTTTTTTTTTTTTTTTTTTTTTGATTCGCGGGCCTCTCACTGTTGTGGCCTCTCCCATTGCGGAGCACAGGCTCCGGACGCGCAGGCTCAGCGGCCATGGCTCACGGGCCCAGCCGCTCCGCGGCATGTGAGATCTTCCCGGACCGGGGCACGAACTCGTGTCCCCTGCATCGGCAGGCAGACTTTCAACCACTGCGCCACCAGGGAAGCCCCCCACACCTTCACTTTTAAAAGTCTTTCCTCTGAAATTGGTTTCCCCCCTCTTTCTCACCTACCTCGCTTCCTAGCACTCCTGTGGCTCTTGTCCGGAAGAGAGCAAGATCACCTTTGCTACTTAGAATTCCTGTCTTTTCTGCAATTAATTATGATTCATTGACCTTTGATTGCTTAGCTTTGTCTCCTGAATTAGAAAGCCAAAGTCCTGGATCCCTCTCCAGCAAAATGTATACTATGTGTATTTTAATTTCAATATGTGGTTTAAGAAAAGACTGGCAAGAAGCCCTTAAGAATGGCTAATATTCTAGCTGAATGGGAAAAACCTGTGAACAGCCAGGAATGATCGTGACTGTAACCTTTTCCATGCTTTTGTTTTGCTAATATTCAGACTCAGAGGGCTCTACGTGAAGGAGCCCTTAGAGATTATCTAAAAATGTCTTCATTTTATGCAGAGGAAACTGAGACATAAAGCAGAAATATCTTAACCACAGGAACTACTATAACTTTAAACTGTGGAGAAAAATAACTACTCCATATACACAAAAAGTTTTAAATAAAGAGGTGTTTGTAAAAATATTCCTTGGGTTTGTCTTACCATACCAAGTCCTATCATTCATTTTCTCCAAACCATCCTTCCTCTTCCTAGGTTTGCCCTGTCCATGACAACAGAGAGGCTGCCCCATTTGCACTCCACTTCCAGGCTGGGACGGTACCATCTCCAAACCCCAGTCTACTTGGCTAGAGCCCTGAGAATCTACTTAGCCCTTGCCATCCAAGGGGCCAGGACAGGACAAGGGAAAACCTCTGCCTCATCTTCTCAATCAATGGCACTATCCTGCTTCAAAAATATCCTATTCTTGGGCTTCCCTGGTGGCGCAGTGGTTGAGAGTCCGCCTGCCAATGCAGGGGACACGGGTTCATGCCCTGGTCCGGGAAGATCCCACATGCCGCGGAGTGGCTGGGCCCGTGAGCCATGGCCGCTGAGTCCGGAGCCTGTGCTCCGCAACGGGAGAGGCCACAACAGTGAGTGGCCCATGTACAGCAAAAATATATATATATATCCTATTCCCTGGAAAAATGAATCAATACCTCCCCCTCTATTCCCATCATGAGCAAAGCTTATCACCTGCAAATTGGACGCTATGGTTAACAAAACAAGTCCCAATTATACACAAGTTGTTACACTCAGGTTGTTATATTCAAGCTCCTGGCCAGGTCCTCTTTTCCTCAAGGTGCATCCCTAGGACTATGTTTACCCCTTTCCCAGTCCCAACTCATTCTCCTCTCCCTTGGCCTTACTACTGAAGGCCTAATAAGCCATAGGCAGAGGTCATACAAGTTATAATGGTTAAGAAAGTATGTTTAACTTCTATGTGGAGACCAGGACCCATCCTTGGCCAACTTTATTCTTGGTGATGCTTTCTATTCTGTTTTCCTCTGCACACTTCCTGCCTTGAGCGAGAGCACACATCAGACACTGGTATTTTAATATCTCTGTCAGGTGTTTGTTCTCTTCAAGAGAGATTGATATTGTAAGCCTTACTCTTGTCCTTTAGTGCAGTGGTTCACAGCCCTCACTGTGCATTAGAATCACCTGGAAATCTTTCTGGTGTTGCCTGGACCTCATCATGACTCATAAATCTGCATCTCCAGGGTGTGGAGCTGGGCATTAGCTTTGATAAAACCTCCCCAGGAGATTCAGAATTTTAGCCAGGGTTGAGAACCACTGCCTGATTTAATGTTGTTGTTTGGAGCATTGTGAATACTGAGTGGGTGACATTTCTTTGGGCAGGGCTCTTCTCTAAAGAGCCCTAAAACTATACCACATGAACTGCTACATATTCTGCCCATATTCTAAACAAGTTTTACTGAAAGTCTATAAGATTTAACATGAGTAACTTTTTGACTTTTTTCTCAGGAGTTTCAGAAAGGACAATCAAGTCTGCAGCTGGTTTTTAGAAGGGAGCTTAAAGTATTCCACCACTTGGCCCTGGCTGAGGGCAAGGAAGGATTGGTAGGAGCTTGGAACAAATAGAAGTAGAAGAAGAAATCTCAAAGATGGGGCCAGACATCATGTCCAAAGAGAAGCAGGTCACAGATCCTGTTTGGTTCAAAGCGTGAGGCAAGAACTAAGAGAAATTTAGCCTATGGGAAGAGGATAGGAATAAGGATAGGATAGGAAGAGGATACGATAAGATGGACATGACAGGAATACAGGGCATGATTGGTTCATTCAAGGACTCCATCTAAGTATGAGGAAGGAAACGAAGGGAACTGGGGCTCAGGAGCAAGATGGCAATGGAGGCCCATGACAACTGGTCTGGGTAGAGGATAGACTTTTATTTTAGGCTGCCGAGCTTTGGAGGAAATGAAAACCCAAGTACCCAAGAGACTAGAACAGGAGGAAGCATGGGAATTTTTCATCAGTGGAGAGATTTCTACTTCAGAGAGCTACTGAACTGGCATGTTGAGATTAATTCCAAGTCCACCAATTCCTAGGAGGAAGGTAAGTGACACACTGATCTGCTCTTCCCAAGTTGGCCCCAGGAGAGGGGACAGAGTAGCCAGCAGAGAGGCCAAAGTTCATTATCAAGGCTGACATGGTGTTAGGCTGAGACAGAGCCTGACTTCAAGGATACCAGTGGCCAAGGAAGTTACTGAGCTTGCCACAGTACGCCAGGTGGGAGTTGCTGTCTTCCAATTTAGATATTATGTGAGAAATTGACAATGAAGACTAGAAAACTTGAGAACACATGGGGACAAATGTCTGGGTGACAGATGGTTAAAAAATGCTTTGTTATTATGAATGAATAAAAACATTTTAGCCTTTATATGGAATAGCCCGAATGTCACTGTGATGGAGGATGAGTTGGTTCCCTGTCACTGGAGGTGTTTTTGTTAAAGCTGCAGGACTGCACACACGCTCTCCTTTGTGAGGCTCTACTAAGCAACTGCAGGATGTTCTGCAACCAAACAAGGACAGAATACAAAGAAAGAGGAAAAAAAGACATAAGAATCAGGAGAAGAACAGAGGGAAGTCTTAGGACGACAGCAGGAACACACACTGTCCACATTGTAGTGAAAGGATGAAGAGTTCTGGGAAGATGGTCTTCAGGAGGAAGGAAGTAGGGGTGGGGGGGCTCAATAGAATATAACAATGTCAGATCTGGTGGAATGTTTGAAAAATTTTAATGCATAGAGTCAGAATTTATATATTCACAATTTTTTTTTTAGCTATAACCCATGATAAAGGTGTTGGGAGAACCTAGAGGGTTTATAAGAGCACTAAGTTCTCATCCAAAATTATAAAAACTCAAGGGTTAATGTTTAAAATGGAGAAATAATGAAATATGTAATATTAACATATTTACCAAAATAAAGATGACTACCGGAAGAAACTGCTGAAAGGGATAAGAGGAGTTCCTTTGGGGAGTGTGCAGCTGTGGGATAGGGGATTGTTATTTTTCATGAAATTTATATCAGTATTATTTCATTTTTGTTTTAACTGGGTGCGTGGATTACTTTGATAAATATAAAATTTAATAAGAGTCATTTAAGATTTTTTTTAAGTAAAAATAAAATTAAAAAAACAACAACAGAAGATACAGATAGACCTCTTGGTGATGGAGATGTTGAAGAGGAAATTTCAGTGGTTAGCTGCACCAGAAAACAAGGGAGTTTCTGTCCCTGAATGCCTGTGTTTCTAGGCTCTCTCTCCTTTTTCTTAACATAGGGAGTTTAGTCCAACCCCGCACATGGGCTGGGAGGTTGGAGGTGTAGGTGGTCAACTTAAGTTGTGTAGAGAACACAGAAGGCTGGAGTAGGAAAAAAAATCCCAACCCAGTTCACCCAAATACTCATGCTGAAACCCAAGTCTGGGTGCCCAGGCAGTGTGGAAGCCCAATCCCAGAACTGTGCATGTGGCTGGGAAGAGCTATGAGGAAATGCCCACGTGTGCTCAGGCCGTCTGACGATGGTCCAGCTCTAGCACTGTGAAGTTGATTTTGATGGTACATTTATAATTTAAGAGACCAGCCTTTGTTCTCAGAGCAGTGCCTTTGTGGGTTTGACATCAGTATTTCCACAGAGACATGAGTCCGATAATCTCAGCCATATGAAGGCCAGTGGTCACCATGGCATTGCCAAGGAGTTAGGTACCTGGGCTTTACCTAACTCCTCGGATCAGACAAACCTACATTCAAGTCCCAGCTGTGTGGTGTCAGGCATTTTACCTAATCTCTGTAAACTGTGGTTTCCTCAACCATAAAATGATGATAACAACTATTTTTACCATGGAGATCCACGCAGGGGGGTAATGAGGTAAGTCATGTCAAGGGTTGGGCACAGTGCTCCATGAATGTTAGCACTAAGTACTAGTTTTCCTGTCATCCCTGTCCCTTGTTCCTCCCCTGTCTCATCCAGTTAGATGGTCCTGATCAGACAGGGCCCTCTTCCAGCTTTCCTGAATGGTACAGAGCACACTGCCTTTTCTCAATGCATGCTCATTATTATGGTGATCAGTTAGATGACACGGCCAATAGTCTCCTTTCTGGCAATAAGACTCTCATGGAAAGAGCAGCAAAATCTATCATCCTCCGCAGAAATGTGGTGCTGAGCCCTTCCATAACCCATCCTGAACACTGATACTCACACGGGGAATAGAAATGCTGGTTTCCCTGAGTACATTTAATATCATTTTATTCTTTTTGTAAATTAAGTATCTGCCCCTGTCCCAAGTTCTCCAGCTTTCTGGGGTCACTCTTTCTATTTATACTAAACTAGAAATGCTCAACTCCCATTCCATTTGCTCTGAATGCCCAGGACATCATACTAATATTCTTGCTGTCAGGAGGGGTTTATGTTTCTCTCCATGTTCTTGGGATGTTTTCTCTTTTTCGTCTCTTCAGATTTCTCCTGCTGAATTCTCAGTTCCCAATTTTATCTCACTCCTGCAATTACCAACCCCTTTTTATACCACTTTGCCCTGGCTAGGTAACACCCTTCTTCTTTCATTCCCTTAAATCATGACAAATTCAAGCTGTTGTGTATATCAAATTTGTACCGAAAATTTGAAGTCACCTAAGATTCTTATAGCAAACAAACTACAGCAACTCAGAAAAGGCTTGACTATACTAAAATTATTTTTTACTCCTTCATTAAAACACTTTCTCTCTAGATAAGATATTCTAAAATGGTTGTTCGTGGGCCAAACATATTTCACAGACATATTTTGTTGGCCAGCACAGTAACTAAATACATTTTTAATTAGTTTTCAACCTTTTAAAATGAGCTTTTTCCAGATTTCTGGTTTTTCTTGAAAACCTGGAAGATCTGATGGTGCCAGACCTCCACTTACACGTGGCATCGACTCCCTGAGGAGAGCAGCAGCTGCCCTTGCCCTGCCCTTGCCCTCTGCAGTACTGTGGTCCCTTCCTGCATCAGCTCCCCCAGCTGTATTACCAGCATGGAGCCTGCATGGCTTAGTAAATTTTGCTCTACAATTTCCTTATCTTTGTTTCCAGGGAGCCCATGTCTTTCTCCAACAAAAACTCTAGCATTCCTGTCTTTTATCTTGCAGAGCATTTTATTCTCTTTGAGGCAACACTAGTCATCTAAACTAGCACTGCCCCCCATCCTCTAACAGCTAAAAAGGCCTCCTGAGATCCTCAAGATGTTTTCCTCAATAGAATATATCCATCCTGATGCGAATCGTGCCACTCTTGTGGAGAGCAGAAAGCAGTTGTGGTCATTTGGTTCATGAGGTGCTCCCAAATCATATGTTTCATAAGTGGCAAAGCCAAGATTCAAACCAAGTCCTCCTGATTCCCAGCTCAGTACCTCCCCGCCCCCACTAATCCACCTTGATGGAGTCCATAAACTGGGAGAGCTTTGTTATGGGAGGCAGATTTAGAGAAGAACTGGAGAAGGAAGCAGCCTGCTAGCTGGTGTTCATGGGCATTTATCAGCCTGTGAATCTTCTCCTCTTAGCAAGGAAGTAGGTGATCTGCTGTTCATTTCTAGAAAGTCTTTGGCTTTCTCTGGTGACTTTTTAAATCCAGAAAATTCAGAATGCTGAGGAACCCCAAAGACCTCCTAGCACAACAACCCAATTTTAAAAATGAGAAAGTTGAGATCACTCATCATTCTGAGCTGTTCAAATCTTCTTTTGAAGCAGAACATGCTCATTTTGCCTATACTCAAACTGCTGGACAAGGTGCAGTAGGTATTTTGTCATAAATCTTTAAATAGACAATGATCAAGATGGATTTGAGTAATGGTAGAAAACAGCAAAACAACTTCAGTAACAATAACAGTAAGATACACTAGAAACCATTTTAATGTTTAGTGAACTGTAGAGAAAGCATTTATGCATCTCTTAAAGTGTTGTCAGGCATTAATTTATTAATCCTTAAAGTAGTGCAGAAATTTTATTCAGAAACACCTACTCTCTTAAGGCCACTGAAGGTCAAGAAAAAGAAAGAAATAGTATCACTGTGAACATCTAGATTTGAAAAATAACTGCGCAGATTAGCAAAAGAGAGCATGGATGGTTTAACCCACATTGGTGTTAGAACAAGTGAGTGAAACAAAAGAAGATATCAAAGACCTAGTCTCAGCCTGCATCCACCATGAGTTAGAGTAACTCTGAGCCAGAGCTCTTAAGGAGACTGAAGCAGAGCTTCTCACATTACCTGTGATCGAGGACCAGTTGTCCAGCACCCCGACCTAGGGTTCTCAGATTCAGCAAATAAAAATACAAAACACTCAATTAAACTTGAATTTTACATAAACCTAAAATAATTTTTAGTAGAAATAGCAACGAAAACTCTCTATCAAAAAGAGCTTACAGGGGTTTCCCTGGTGGCTCAGTGGTTGAGAGTCCACCTGCCGATGCAGGGTACACGGGTTCATGCCCCGGTCCGGGAAGAACCCACATGCCGTGGAGCGGCTGGGCCCGTGAGCCATGGCCACTGAGCCTGAGCGTCCGGAACCTGTGCTCCACAACGGGAGAGGCCACAACAGTGAGAGGCCCGCATACCGCAAAAAAAAAAAAAAAGAGCTTACCAATTTTTTTTTAAATACAAAATAAAATTGTTTACCATGAAAGAAAGAATCAGCAGACATAACAAGACTTTAATATAATAGAAAAATGGGAAAGAAACTATAAAATAATATGATTTAATTATTAAAGAGCTAAATGAAGGAACATAAACTATAATAAAATAATAGACTATTACAGAAAAATAGAGAGACTTGTAAGTAAAATAATTTCTAAACAGAATAAAGGGTAATTGAATACTTAAAATTCATGAATGGTTGAAATAACAGATTAAACGCAGCTGAAGAGATACATAAGTATACTGGAAGATGGATCTGAATAAATAGCCAAATTGCACCACAGTAAGATTTTTCAAAAGAGTAAAAATATGATAGCTGTAGAAAATAGAATTCACAAAAATGGAAACTTGAATAGTTGATAAATATAAGAAAAGATTATTGTCTTACTAGCAATCAGGAAGATATAAATTAAAATAAAAATAGGATAGCATATGACACTTTGGAGAGTTAACATACTTGATAACATGAGATTTTAATGAGAATGTAGAGTAACAGGAACCTTAAACATGGCTGATTAGAATATAAACTGATACAACAACTTTAGAGAATAATTTGTCAACAACTTATATGCTTATATACTTACAGATTTATATTATCATTTGGCCATTCAACATCTAATAAATATTTTAGAGAAACTTTGACACATGAGTACAAGGATATTTGTTGCAATATGTTTGAAATAGTTTTTTAAAAAGTCAGTAACCTAGTTTTGAATCTATGGGGATAGGCTAAATCAATTGCAGCATATTTTACTCCAGTATTCATTTCCACTATTCAACAATTTCCTGTTTTCCATTTTCTAAGCACTTTGTAAGACTATACTTCCTTATCTACTTGAAGTCTGATATGGCTATATGACTTGCTTCTATCCAGTGAAAGAGAGTAGCAGTGATATTTGTCACTTATAGGTAGGACACTTAAGGTCAGTGCAGAATTTCCTACTGTAAAAGACCATGAAAACATGCAACAAAATGAAGCCGTCATTAGTGCAGGTCCTTGAATGACTACGATGAGGCACAAAGCCAACCCATTGCTTGCTGTGGACAGACAGGTAGCATGATTGAGATGTAATATTTGTTGGTTATTTTTTCTCTAGGAGTATCTTTATTTCCCAAAGAGGAATCTGAGAAGCTAGGCAGAGGTTCTGAAAGACTCTTAAGGCTGTGGGTACAATAACAGATGTTTAAGGACTACAAAGGATTGGGACCCTGGATTTAAGTTGTAACCCTCATGGGTCATATTCTTGGAAAATTGAAAATAGATGAGCCTACACAGATGTTGAAGCCCAGTTTTAAAATAACTGAATTTCTGATACAATTAAAGTGATTACTAGGGATTACCAGATTTTCCAGCCATCCACAAAGCAATCATAATACACTCTAAAAGAAGAGAACATAATTCTAGGCTTTAAATTATCTCTCCTAGCTTAAGTATGCAACATCTGGCAGTCAATCAGTGATAAGCAGGCATAAAGGAGATAAGACAGTGTTAACTTAAAAGCCAAAAGAGTCAACGGTCAATAGCAACAGAGCCACAGGGAATCCAGAGACTGGGTTTATCAGACACAAACTTTAGAATTATTTGAATAATATATTCAGGTACATGAGAAAAGACAGAAAAATTCAGCAGAGAATTGGAAACCTTAAAAAATTGAACATTCTGAAATTGAATAGCAAATTAGAAAGAGCTGAAGATTCAATTAATTGTTATTAGATTAGAATAAAATATTCACACAGAAGCTCCAAGAGTCAAAAAAAAAAAAAAAAAGGAAAATGGAGAGATAAGAATAAGGAATATATGGTGCATCTTTTCTTTTTTAAAAACTAATAATATGTGATTTTAGAATCTCAGAAGAAAAGGAGCAAAAATGAGACAAAGAAATTATTTGAAGAGACAGTGAATGAGAATTTTTCAAAATTGATAAAAACGTCAAGCCATGAATCAAAAATCACTAAGAAACCCAATCAAGGGTAAATATAATGTAAATTAAACATATGTACCTCAAAATAAAGATGAAAATTAAAGGGAAACCCCAAAATACTCAGAGGAAAAAGGGAACCATCACCTTCAAGGAGATTACAAAACGACTAGTATTTGACTTCTCAATAGAAATAATGGAAGCCAGAAAACATGGAACTTTAGGGTGAAGACACCAGGAAAACACTGTCTTTACCAATTGATCAAAGCTAGCATTATAACAGGGAAGAACAAATCTGACTCCATATTGGATCTGTGTCCTGTACTTTAACCTTTGTATTCTACTGCTTTTACTACAAGTTAATCACTAAAGGAATGTTACCTATAGCTTAAAAGATACATAATGGCCCATCTCCGGGAATCCTGCCTCCCATGCCTGAGCTTAAGGTAAAATACCTTCATTTAGTTCACAGGAAACATCCTGACCAGGCCCATCTGTGAATGGCTGCAGGAAAGAAGAAATTAATATAACCCCTCTGGAGTCTGGCTGGAACCAAGAAATATTTGCAACAACTTACCGCCTTTTTTACTTTACCTCCTCACCTCCCCCTCTTTGCTCTATAAAAAAATTAGCATCCAAACCCGGGCAAGATGGTTCTTTGGGACCTAGTCCACCATCTACTTGGTCTGCTGGTTTTCTGAATAAAGTCACTATTCCTTGCCCCAACAACTCATCTCTCAATTTATTGGCCCATTGTGTGGCCAGCAGTAAGAGCTTGGACTCAGTAACAACATCACCAGTCTTGATATATTGTACTCCATTATTATGATGTAAGGAGAGGCACTTCACATCTTTGATAATCTTCCTAAAAACTCATAACCATAGTGATCATGAAAAAAACATCAAACAAACCCAAATTAACAGGAATGTTATAAAATATTTACCCAGTACTCTTCAAAACTGCTAGGGTCATGAAAAACAAGGAAAACCGAGACACTATCACAGACCAGAGGAGACAAACAGAGTATGATAATCAAATGCAATGTTGTATCGTAGAATGGATCCTAGAGCAGATGAACTGCATTAGCAAAAAAAACCCAAAAAAACTAATAAATCCAAATTTAAGTCTGGAGTTTAGTTCAGAGTAATGTACCAATATTAATTTCTCAATTTTGAATAACGTGTCATGGTTATGAAGATATAATACCAGTGAAGGGAATATAGAATTCTCTATACTATTTTTGAAACTTTCCTATAAATCTAAACGTTTCCAAAAGAAAAAGAAAAACATAACGGGATACTGCTACCCACCAAGCTGAATGACTAAAACTAATGAGTCCTCAAATAATGTTATTTTAAGAGTAAATTTGTACAACTATCTTAAAAGACCATTTGGCACCATACTTTAAAGTAGAAAATAAGCATAAATTTGAAAATACACATGCCATCTGATCCAGAAATTCTACCTCTAGGTGTATATTCAACAGAAAAGTGTGTACATGGACCTCAAAAAACATGTATGCTGACGCAAGAGGGAAGAGATATGGGGATATGTGTATATGTATAGCTGATTCACTTTATTATAAAGCAGAAACTAACACACCATTGTAATGCAATTATACTCCAATAAAGATGTTAAAAAAATGTATGCTAATGTTCATAGCACCTTTTTAAAAAACTTTTTAAAAATAATTTATGCTTTTATTTTTGCAGTCTTTTTCTTTCAGCTTTATTGAGGTATAATTGACAAATAGGAATTATATATATATAAGTTATGTGAATTGATGTTTTGATATATGTATACTTTGCAAAATGATTACCACAATCGAGCTAATTAACGTATCTATCACCTCACGTTATTATTTTCATTCTTTTTTTTTTTCTTCTCTCATCAGGTCATATAAATCTTCGCCTTTTCTTTTTTAACTTTATACCCATTGAACAACAACTCCCCATAACTCCCCCACCCATCCCCTTGGTAACCACGATTCTACTGTCTACTTCTATACCTTTGACTATTTAAATGCCTCACATAAAGAATCATCCAGTATTTGTCCTTCTGTGACTGACTGCACTTAGCATAAATGTCTTCTAGGTTCATCTCCTTGTTGCCATAGTAGCTTTATTTGTAATAGCTGGAAACAAAAACCGGAAACAAACCAAAGTCCCATTTACAACAGAGTGAATAAATACACTGTGGTAAATTCATTTCATGGAATATTATACTCAATAAAAATAAATGAACTACAGCTATATGTAACAACAACATGAATAACTCTCCCACTTGATTTCTGAGTCAGAGAAGCTAGGCACAAATAAATACATACCACGTGATTCTGTTTATAGAAAGTTTAAAATGAGATTAATCTATAGAAGTTAAAGTATGGATAGTGTGTCTGTGGGTTCTGTGAACTTGGGCAGGGAAGAAGTGTGATATAAAAACCAAGGACTGCGTTGAATTTATAGCATTCCTAGTTATGCCTCTTTCTCTTCAATGCCAATGAGTCATTGCTTCTTTCTCAAATAAAGCAAAATCCTTTAGCTCAATCATAGGCATATCTTAAGATGAAAACAAAATTAACAAATAAGATCATGGAACAAGCATCTAGTTTATTGTGCAATCAAATTTCAATCACATAGGATTTACCCCAGGTTTCAAAAGTTAGAATTTCTTCATACAAGTCCACCTCACACTCATCAAGAATAATAAATATTTGTATTCAAGGAAAACACTCTGGATATTTTGTTGTAGTTCCCCAGTAGCTGAGTATTACTAACAAGTCACAGGTGGGTGAGAATACCTAATTAAGGGGATTGGGGGGCGGATTTAAGTTATATATTGTAATCCTGAGAAGAAAAGGCACATTATTCCAAATCCTTCTCCAAAAGCATTGATACCAGCACACAAAACACACAGCTGGCATTTCCCTTTATGAATCCCAGGAGCATCTTCATTTGGACCTTCATCCTATTGAGGCCTAATAATGAGGGAAATGACTCTTGTTTCTAATATTAAACAGGTAGCATTGAGAAAGAATCCCAGGATGGTGTGAAGTGTCAACAGCTAGTTCTGAAAAATTTGTAAAATTGATTCATGCAAAGTAGTTGCAATTACTTAATAAAAGTGCTATAAATAATGGATGTCCTTTTTTAGCTCTGCTCTGGAGATTAGATGCAGAGACCAAGTTGTCCATGTAGAAGAGCTGATCTAGGACAAAACACAAAGCCTGGTCTGGGTCCCAAAATCTAAAAAATGATGACCCAGACTCGGCTTGAGGTTGTATTTGTGTCAATTAACTATGAACCAACAAGCAGAGCAATGAATAAAGATCAAATGTGAATTCAAGTGAGTGGATGTGGCTTCCCGTTGCTTCCCTAGCTCTCCTGGAAGTTCAGTGGTCAATGTAACCAGTGCAGAACATGAAATCCTCTGGGAGAGAGGAGCTCAGAGACCTGGCTGTCTCCCTTTGAGCGGAGGGGGAACAACCTTAGCACTCAAGCCTGTCCAACAATGCATGAGGACATTTTTCTTCTGCTCAGGCTGGGGAAGGGCAGCACCAGCATGGAAGTATACCTCCAGCACATAAAGAAATTCTTGTCCTACTATAGTTACATGTTTCCTATTGCATCATCGGGATTACTTACAACAGGACTAGCCATTGTCTCCCAAATACAGCCAAAGAGGGATTGCTTTGGAAGTCCCGTGAGTCCAAAGGACAGCAGCAAGGACCTATCAGCTTATGCACATGATATTCTTGTTATAACAGATTTCCTTTAGGTAGGAATTACTATTTGTTTAAGTGACACATGGTTGGGATTTTCACTTTTACCATTAAAGAACCCATTGGGAGAGAAAGTTAATGTTTATGAAAAGAAAAAGATGCAAATACTAAGAATAGGACTAAATCCTTAACTTCCAGGTGGGAATTATAAAAGGAGGCTGTCATCTTTATTAGAGATTTCCATAAGAACATTAAACAAGTGGACAGAAAGACAGACACTAATAGTCATCATAGAATAGTTATTATAAAGGAAGCATATAGAAAATGACTGGTTCTTATCATCACTGAAGGTCAGACTAGAGCAGGATTATTGACATTTGTAACTGGATTATTCTTTATTGTGGAGGGCTGTCCTGTGCATTACAGGATGCTTAGCAGCATCCCTGGACACTACCAGGTGATGCCACTAGTGACATCCCCTCATCATGACCATCAAAATGGTCTCCAATTATTGCCTGAGAATATTCTCAGAGTGGAGAACTCATAAAAGCCACCAACCTAGTGGGTAGGTGGATGGAGTTGTTAAAATGGATGCAGAGAAGAGGAAGAAAAGAGAGGCTGGAGCAGAATCCCAGAGATGGCAAAACCCAGGCAAGATCACTCCCTGTTGGGAACCACTGAAGAAAGATCCAAGGGAATTAAGGAAGACTCTCTGAGAGCAATGATTAAATATTTTTTAAAATATCACAGATGTAACAGGGAACAACAAAATCTGGCTCCATGTTGGATCTGTTTCTTTTACTTTAACCTTTGCTTCCCGTTGCTTTTGTTACTATAATCACTAAAAGGATGCTGGCTATAGCTATAAGCATACATAATGACCGCCCTCGGGGAACCCTGCCCCTCTGCCTGAACTTTAAACCAAAGTGCCATTGTTAAGCTCATAGGGAAACACCCTGAGCCTGCCCACCTGTGAACGGGAGCAGGAAGGAAGAAATTAACACATCCCCTCCCCGAGGCTGGCCAAACCAGGAGATATATTGCAAGACTTATGGCCTTTTTACTTTACCCCCTCACCTCCTACTCCTTTCTGTTCTATAAAAGCAACTGGCATCCAGACCCTGATAAGATGGTACTCTAGAACACTAGTCCGCCATCTTCTCCAATGCCCAGCTTTCCAAATAAAGTCACTATTCCTTGCCTCAACACCTTGTCCCCCGATTTATTGGCCTGTCATGTGGTGAGCAGAGCCAGCTTGGACTCAGTAACACAGAGAGTAGAAAATAAACATTTCTGACAATGAGTTACTTAGCCTCCAAGAAACCCCAGCCCCACCTTGAAAAAGGATGCTAAAAGTTTAAAGTCCCACTTAGCCCTATCTAGGCAAAGGAGTAATGTTGTCAATGAATTAATTTTAATTGAGTTACAAATTAAAGAGCAAATTTGAAGAAGGTAATGACCTTAAAAATAAAGCCTCATTAGAGCTAATTATGATAAGGGTTTCCTTTTCAGAAGTGACCTTTTCAATGACAGGACACTTTGGATTAGCTAATTATATTTACTGTGGAATTTTCAAATGAAATGGAAACTGATTCTAAGATTTTGTGATTTACATAAAGAAAAGTGGCTAACAAACCAAGGTTAATCTGCCAAACTCATACAATATTTCTGTGCTATTATCTGTGAATGCTTCTTATGGAATTTGTTCACACTAGAAGTTGTATCATCAATTCAACTCAGTTTAACCAACATCCGATATAAGCCTGGGGGGATAAAGAGATGCTCAGGACAGCTTTCTTGGCCTCAATGAACTTATTATCTGGTGATAGAAATACTCTGAAATAAATTATATTAATTTCTTTCCCAAGGAAATTAATTTAATAAGTTACAAACAAGGAATAAAAATGACCTTGGAAATCCAAGGAAGGAAGCACTTAATTTCAGCTGACTGAGGTTGGGGGTTGGGACACAGGGAGTTAGAGTGTTGGGTGTGTTAATTAATATAGATTTGGAACTGAATCTTATACTGGTAAAAGTTCAACAGCTAATAATGGATGGTGGGCACTAAATAATATTATAGGTGGAAGGAACAGAAGTGGCAAAAACTGAGAGGTCAGGAGGCATAGGCTCTGTTTGTGGAGTGAAGAGTTAATCTATTATGACTGGAGTGTGGAATGTGTGATCACATGGCCAATGTTGCTAGAAAAATAGATCTGTCAGCTATGGAGAGGTCTGAATGCCAGGGTAAGGTGTATATGATAACGATTTAAAATTTCTGCCCTATTGAGCTTCCCTGTTGGCGCAGTGGTTGAGAGTCCGCCTGCCGATGCAGGGGACACGGGTTCGTGCCCCTGTCTGGGAAGATCCCACATGCCGCGGAACGGCCGGGTCCGTGAGCCATGGCCGCGGAGCTTCCGCGTCCGGAGCCTGTGCTCCGCAACAGGAGAGGCCACAACAGTGAGAGGCCCGCGTACGGCAAAAAAAAACCAAAACAAAACAAACAAAACTTCTGCTTTATTACTTTGGATATTTTAGTTTTATTTATTTTTTTAATATTTATTTATTTACTTTGGCTGTGCCAGGTCTTAGTTGCGGCATGCAAGATCTTTTTAGTTGCGGCATACAGGACCTTTTTAGTCGTGGTATGCAGGCTCTTAGTTGCAGCACGCAAACACTTAGCTGTGGCATGTGGGATCTAGTTCCCTGACCAGGGATCAAACCCAGGCCCCCTGCATTGGGAGCACAGAGTCTTACCCTCTGGACCACCAGGGAAGTCCCTGGATATTTTAGTTTTAAATTATAGACTGCTCTCACTGCTTCCATCTCTAGACATAATGATTATTAATAGAGTATATTGTTACTAAATTAATGTTTTAATCTTTTCAAAAGCATAAATGCACCTGAGATGACTTGACTGGTAGCAGTTCCAGAATTTATATCATAAGAAAATGGCTTGTCAGTCCTAGTCTTGTTGTTGAATTTGTATAGCAAACACACTATTTCCACTAGAATTATAAATCCATTTGGAGTGGCTTTGAGAAAGACAGTGGAGTTTACAGAGGTACTAAACTTTTCTGAAAATCTGATTTGGATACTACCATTATACTTGGTTAATTAAGAGGTTAGTAGGTTAGGGATTAAAGAACAATGTGTTTGTTTATGCCCTACATCCGGAGATGAAGCAAAACTTTAGGTAACAAAACTCAAAATATTTAGTTTGTGTACACAGAGAATAGAAGAAAAGGGATATTTGAATATTATGGTCCACCTTCTCCAAAATGTCCATTGGATAATAACACAGAAAAAGCAAATACTTTATGTTATCAGATACTTTACATTAAATAAGTAAACATCCTTACGTTAGCCTCTAAACCTTTTACCTTCCCCAGCAACTTTTGTCCTGTGGAGTTAAGAATCAAGGTTACAACGTAGAGTTGAGTTAACGTCAAAAAGAAACTCACAGTTTTGTCAGGAACTTGCCTACTGAGGAGCTCACCTCTGAAAGCCCTTCTGTCAAGAGAGTTTGACCTATCCCAAAATAGTCTGAATAATCACTCCTCCAAGAAAACAAAAATGCCTTTGTGAAAGGTGTCATAAAAATATAGTTATGTAGATTTCATTATCATTGCCCTTGTTCTATCTATTAATAGCATATTTCTGAGATGCTTCATGCACACAGAATCTACACAGGAGTTAAGGTCTACTTGAATAATTGAACCTTCTACTGAAGTGTGATTGAAATAGTGTTCCATACTGAATGATATGGTGCGTCCCATATACACCAGTCTTTTATTCATGTGCATGTATTATATGCTGCCTTGTGTGTATATATATATATATGTATATATATATAAAATGTCAGAATTTGTCGCTGGGATCATGCAGTATATATTCTTTTGTGCCAAGCTTCTTTGTTGCAGTATAATGGTTTTGAGATTTTTCTGTGCTGTGGAGTGTGCCAGTAATTTATTCTTTTTTATTGCTGAATAGTGTTCTACTGTATAACTGTACCACAATTTGTTTATTCATTAACCTGTTGATGAACATTTGGGTTGGTCCATGTTTTGCTTGTTATGAAAAAAGTGCTGTATACCTCTTGCATAGGTATTTTTGTGAACATAAATGGAATTACTGGATCATATGATAGGTATATGTGTAACTTTTAAAGAAATTGGCAAATTGTTTTCCAAGTGGCTGTATAACTTTACATTTTCACCAGTAATGTATGAATCTTCCAATAGCTCTACATGCTCACCAATACTTGATGTATCAGACATTTTATTTTAGCCATTCTAGAGAGTATGAAGAGGTATGTAATACTTATTTTAATGTACTTTTCCCATAATAATTAATGATGCTAATAATCTTTTCCATGTGTTTATTGGCCACTTATATATCTTCTTTTATAAGGTGTTTGTTCAAGTCTTTGACCCATTTTTATTGGGTTGCTTGTCTTTTTATGTTGAGTTCTTTATTTTTGCATATAAGTCCTTTGTCAGACGTGTGCATTGCAAATAGTTTCTCCCAGCCTATGGTATGCCTTTTCATTTTCTTAATAATCTTTTTTCATGATACATTTTTAATTTTGATAAAGTCTAATTTGTTTTCTTCCTTCGTTCCTCTGTGCCTCCCTCCCCCGCATCCTTCTTTTTTTTTTTTTTCCACAACTTACAAAATTAATTGGTAAGCATTTTCTTCTTCTCTAGTTTCTGAAAGAGTTTGTATAAGGACTCTCTTCTTGTGTTATTCTACATTCTGAAAACAGTTCTTGCATATACTTTTTTCCAGTTTTATAATCGTTTGCAGCAGAAGGGCAAATGGCAAGGACATGATAGGTATTCAACAAATGGCAGGAGTGCAGAGGTTAAAAGAATGGATTTGGAGCCAGAAGACTTGACTTTGAAAACTAGTTACAGTTGCAACACTTAATCTACTGGGGTAAAATACTTAGCCTCTCTAAGCTCTAATTTCTCAATTATAAAATAGAAATGATAGTACTAGTCACTACCTAATAAGATTGGTTTGAGAATTCTATGAGAAAATACATACAAAGTACCTCCCAACATACCTAGCACATGGTAGATGCTCAATTAATATCACAAGTTGTATTATTATTCTCTTTCTCGTCCTCTTTCCTCCACCCACCCCCTGCCATCCTCAGAGGTGACTTCCCATCACATACATCATCTTTTCCTTAAGATCTTCTGGCCTTGGATGGCCCCATCACTCCACTGATCACTCACTCTGTTCTTCTCCAGCAGCCCACACACTAGTTCCAACTTGTACTAAATCATTTCCAAAAATGTCATTTTATCTAAAAGTTTTAATTCCAAGTTTCACCTCTTTAATTACAACCTCATGTCTTTCCACCTCTCCCATTCTTCAATCCCAATTTCCCTGCTCTCCATACAATTCTGCCAGGACCAGTTATAAACAGTAGGATTTAGGATAGCAAGACTGTCATTCAACGGACATAACTGCCACCAGCCTCATCAGTTTTTTTTTATAAATTTATTTATTTAATTTAATTTTTTTTTTTTTTTGGCTGCGTTTGATCTTTGTTGCTGTGCGCAGGCTTTCTCTAGTTGTGGCGAGTGGGTGCTACTCTTTGTTGGGGTGTGTGGGCTTCTCATTGTGGTGGCTTCTCTTGTTGTGGAGCACGGACTCTAGGCACGCGGGCTTCAGTAGTGTGGCACACGGGCTCAGTAGTTGTTGCTCGCAGGCTCTAGAGCACAGGTTCAGCAGTTGTGGCACTTGGGCTTAGTCGCTCCACAGAATGTGGGATCTTCTCGGACCAGGGCTCGAACCCGTGTCCCCTGCATTGGCAGGCAGATTCTTAACGACTGCGCAACCAGGGAAGTCCTTTTTTTTCCTTTTTTAAACTACTGTTTCCCTTTAGTCACTCAGCCTTAGCATAAGACCTACAGTCTGGTCAAACACATTTGATCAGTCATGGCTTAATCAAGACATCAGCATCCCTCAGTGGGTTTGAAATTCCTGTAGCCCACACAAAATTACCTAGTAGATTGGGGAACCATCATTCACTTCTACAAGTTTTACTCTTTGACGCTGTTAGTGCTCTCTTGGCAGGAGGAAGAATCTGAAATACTGAATGTAATCAGATCGTTTGGCGCCATGGCCTTGATGGCAGGAATGTTGATGCTTTTTTTTCTTGGCAGCACGTTAAAACCTGAGGGAGTTTTTTGCCAGTGCCTCTATCCCAATAATTTCTGATTTAATTGGATTGGGATGAGGCCTGACCATTAGTGTTTTTTAAATGTTGCCCTGATGATTTTAATATTCAGCCAGAGTTGGGAACCACTGCAATAGAGGGCGAAAGCAGATTATTAGAACAGTTTCTCCTATCTAATCCCAATAACTCAATGATAGGAAACTTACTCTTCAGTGGTGTGCTAGAGCTGGCTTGCAGGGGCTCATGAAAGCTGATTGTTAACATCTCACAAATTTTGCCAGCCAATTGCTATCTCATTGGTGGATTGAAAGGGGTCATGTAGGAGCATTTACACATTGGCAAATACTACATCACGGTTTTCCCCCTGATTCGGATATAATTCCCCAAAGTGGAATTATTGGATGGGTTAGAGCATATACTTTTTTGCACATAAAATAGCCTTGGGATTTTGTTGAGAGTCTTTAGTTAATTTCCCTTTCACCTTGAATCAGAAAATTATATGTAACTGAAAGCACTCTCCTTTTAATATTGTGTCTGATGAAAGTTTTTTTTCCTCTGGCTCACCATGAAATTTCTCTGCTTCCTCTTCTTTTAAATAGAAATGGCTGCCCAGGGTGAATAATTAACTTCATAAATAACTTCATAAACATGAACTGACAGTTAAGGAGAACACCCCACTTTCTATGCAAATCTATTTACTCTCATTTTCTCATTGGTCTAATAATTTACATCTATTGATCTGTTAGATGTATTGATCTAATTTTCATGGCTCTCCAGACCTCCTGGCAATTCTTCCAGTACTACAACACAGGAGCTATTGCTTTCCATGGGTTTTATTGCAGGTGTGTAAAAGAAAATAAAAGTTATCCAAGGCAGACATGATAGCACAGAATATCAGAGATGGAAATGGCCTTAGAAGTCATCTAACACAAGTCCCTCATTTTGTAAATGGCCAGATGGGCCCAGACAGTTTAGATGACTTACCCATGGCCATACCTTCAATTCGTGGCAGAGCCAGAACTGTACATAATTCAGGTATCTTCACTTCTAAGCTATTTTACTTTTTCTATGCCCTTGAACAACAAAGTGTGGTCAGCCCACCAGTAGCATTGACATAACCTTTAAGCTTGTTAAGCCCTACTCCAGACCTACTGAAGAAGAATCTGTATCTCAACAAAATTCTAAGGTTATGTGCATGCACATTAAAGTTTAAGAAGCACTAATCCAACCAATAATTCCATTTCTGGGTTTACACCCAAAAGAATTAAAAACAGAGTCTCAAAGAGAATTTGTATACCCGTGTTCATAACAGCATTATTCACAATAGCCAAAAGGTGGAAACAAGCCAAGTCTCCACTGATGGATGAATGGATAGACAAAATGTGGTATAGACACACAATGAATATATTCAGTTTTAAAAAGGAGGGAAATTCTGACACATGCTATAATATAGATGAAATTTGAGAACATTATGCTAAGTAATATAAGCCACTCACAAAAAGGCAAACACTGTATGACTTATAGGAGGTACCTAGAGTCAAATTCATAGAGGCAAAAAGTGGAACAGTGGTTGCCAGTGCCAGAGGGAGGGGGGATTGGAGAGTTGTGATTTAAAGGGTTCAGAGTTTCTGTTTTGCAAGATAAAAATGAGTTCTAGAGACTGGTTATACAACAATGCAAATATACTTAACTCTACTGAACTGTACACTTAAAATGATTAAGAAGATACATTTCATGTTATGTATATTTTATCATAACAAAAAACAATCCTCACTGTAAAAAAAAGAAGCACTAATCCATACCAAATTGATTCTGGTTTTCTGTGAGGTTTGATTCAACAACTGAAGCTGATGTCAAATAGAGTTAAAACCAAGTCAGGAGACTATTGAAATGAGTTGAATAAAAATGTTTTTCATTTATTTAAAATTTATTTTGATTAGGCTTTCTGCTGGCTCGGAATCCTCACAACAATCTTCAGGTGGTTATTTAATCCTCGTGATGTTATTAGGGTGACCAACTTATCTTGGTTGGCCTAGGACTCCCACTTTCAGCACAAAAGTCCCCATGTCCTAGGAAACCCCTCTGTCCTAAGCAAATCAGGAGCATTGGCCACTCTGTTTATTGATGCACCTTAAACGTGATGCAGCAGCTAAGCAGAGCCGAGATTCAAACTCAGATCTGACTGACAAAAGAACCAAAAGAACTCCAATTCAATGAATAAGAAAAAGAGAGGAGTGACCATAAAACCTTTCTGCTGATGTCTATGCATCATGATAAGATAATATCACTGTGATATGTCTCACTATAGTTTGGGTTTAAATTTAAAAGAAATTTAATCTGTCATGTCAAACATTCTTAGCTGATTGGCTTCTCTGTCCCTATTAAAGATGTCATTATGACCATTAATATGCAGGATACTGGTCATGGTAAGCAAAGACGAATTTCTGATTTGTGTGTTGCATTTAGAATGACGGTGAACTACAGCGAAGAAGAAACAGGTAATGACCCGAGGCATGGAGTATCATCAAGGCTGTAATTGGTATTTGTCCAAAGTCTTCTTAACAAAGGACTTTTAATCACTGTAAAAAAAAAAAAAAAATCATTGTAACTGGTAGTAATGTTCAAAATATAGGCTGACAACTGGATGGGCAAAAATATTTGGATTGCAGTCAGAGAATGACCTTATTTGATTTTCCCTACATTTATTAGAGAGTGAGTAGGGATGGGCATGGGGAGCAAGGAAGCCAGAGAACTGGGGTTCACCTGAGTCCTAATAATCCATTTAAGCTGAGAAATCTCAGACATTCACAGACTAACGATGCTATAAGATGATGCTATAAGAAAACTTTGCCACTGTCCCTGCTGCTGTGTTTATTTTCATTTCGTTTATTCACTGTGGTTAATAATAAAACCCTTAAGTCATGGGTAAAGGAAGGCAAGCTGGTGAGACCATGTACTGCTCTGGTACCATCTCTGGATTAAGGTTGGTAGAGGATTGAGAGAGAAATCTCCAGGTAGTTCCTGTGAAAAGACAACAATAGAATGCTAGCTCCCGTGAGCCTGTAGAAAGAGAAAATGTAGCTCTTAGAGAGAGCTGGCCTTGAACAAAACAAAGAAGCAGCTCGGAAGTCTTAACCCAAGGCATTCCCCTTGTAGGTCCACTGAAAAGTTCTCTTATCCACTTAGAGATAAACCCTGTAGAAATGAGGGCAGCCAAGTGAATGAATGATAGAATAGAGTTACTCTCAAACTTTTTCTTCCACAGCACCCTTGACAAATGATGTTCACATGCTGGTAAACTCCTGTGACTGCTCCCAAGGCTCTTCCAAATTTTTGGTGTGATTACTGGAAATTCACTCTTGCAAAATAGGATGCAAGTGAGTGACAGTAATGTTACATGGACATGCATTGATGTCCCTCAAATTTATTATATGACAAAAAAGACAGCTAAGCTGCAAGCCTTCGATCTTTAATTGTCAAGAATGACTTCTCTCACACAAAGATCTGTACACGTATGTTCATAGCATCATTATTCTCCGTAGCCAACAAGTGGAAACAACTCAAATGTCCATCAACTGATGAATGAATAAACAAAATGTGGAATATCCATGAATACAATTCAACAATTAAAAGGAAGAAAGTACCGTAAATGGATGAATCTCTAAAACATTAGGCTAGATGAAAGAAGCCAGACACAAAAGAATATATTCTATGATTTCATTTATATAAAATGTCAAGCAAAGACAAATTAGACACAGAAATTAGATTAGTGCTAGGGGTACAAATAGGGAGGAACTGTAAATGGGCATGAGGTTTGTTCTCAGGCTGTTGGAAATGTTCTAAAATTAGATTTTGGTGATGGCTGTACAACTCTAAATATACTAAAATTCATTGAAGTGTATACTTAAAAACAGGAGAATTTTATGCTCTCTATATCTCAATAAATTGCTTTTAAAGAGAAAAAAATTATTTGGAAAAAAAAAATGGCTCCTGACATTTCTCATCACCAGTAGAGACTGGCCTTGCGTGTGTCTACCAAAATCTCCTGCTTCCAAAGCTGCTCTCTGCCATCTCCTGGCACTCAGTTCAGGATTTTTAAAAACATGTTCTGTATCTCATCCTTTGTTGATAGAAGTGCGGCACCATCCCCTGTGGCACATTACCACAGTTTTACAAATATAATCAACCCCATTACATTTGCAGGATTGCTTGAGTCTAAACAATCTAGAGGCAGAGAAACCAGGAGGTGTGCTGGGCTTCACCTCAAGGACAAAATACAGGAAACACAATGTAAAATGTGATGTCATGACTTTTACCTGCTTTGTCTTCTTGGGGCATTTTCCCCACTGGAAAAAAAGATAAAGATAATGCTTTCTGGACATTAAAGACTGTCTATATTAACAAATATTGCATATGTGTGAAAAGACAGTATAAAGGTGATATTTTCTATTGACACTTCATATAAATAATATTTTATTGAAAATTACTTGAAAACTCAGTTTTCTTAAATCCTTATTACCATACGTAGTTCTGAAAAAATGTGATAAACAGAGTATAGACTTATAGTTGCTTTTGCAGTGGTGCAATGCTATGAAACAAAGCTTAGCGTGTCTAAATGTGACTTAGGTCACATCTCTGATTACAAATTTTTAAAAAATCTAAACCGTAGAAGTTGAAAGGGCACTAAAATATCATCTAGCCAATCTCCCTAATTGAGGGAATGAAGGAGTATGATAAGTAGTTTGCTCTGACTCTCACAGAAGAGTGAAGGCTATTCTGGATGCAGAGACCAGGTCTCCTGACTCATGATCATGAGCTCTTCCCATTGTAACCATAATTCCTAAAGTATGCACAAGAAGCCTGCTGGATTAGTAAGAATAATAGAGGGGCTTCCCTTCTGAAGATACCTCATATTCAATTAGATTCAATTCAATACCTCATATTCAATTAGAAAGAATTAGGTAGAAGTGGCAAACTGTCATTCCATGGACTAAATCCAGCCCATAGACAAGTTTGCCTGACCAACATGGATTGTTTAAAATTTTAACTTAATCATCAAATTTTTAAAATTGGCAGATTTTATATATAAATTCAGATTTCCCACTGTTTTGGTTTGTCTTTAGAAAATGGGAACTTTGGCAACACTGGGCCAGCGGTCACTGGGGCTGAGTGGCGGTTGCCCCCTTTAGAAGGTGATTTCCCTTTTCAGTGTGTTTTTCTTTTTCTCTAACACCTGATCTGCTTCTTCCATTTTAATTACCCAGACCCTTATAGACATTCGAGTTTGTGACACTGAATTAGGGGATCTGGGAATACTGACTCCTAAATTATATACATCAAGGTAGACCTTCGGAGACAGATGCGTGGAACATAGAGGCTGGCTCAATTCTTAGTCCCTCTGGTTGAATATAATTTATGCAAAGTACAACTGTTGGGAATACACATCGGCATTAGATTTATTAAGGATATCCTGAAACTGACTTAGGACTTGGTGAGTTTGTTTCAGAAAGAGCACTGGATGGATATCCTAGGACAGGATTGCTCTCAGCATCGGGGTCTGGAGTAAGAATGCAAATACACACGCATGTACCTGATGACTACATTTTTCAGAAGTTCCAAACTTAAGCTAACAGACTATTCAACGAAATAAGAATCTATATTCCACTGACAAATGTACCTATGTGACATGAAGGCCAGTTTTAAACTTAAAATTCTCAGACACCTTGGAGTTCCAGACCAGAACAAGATAACACACGAGGGCTAAGCTGCAAGACCACACAGCCAACCCCATCTCTTCCTCCATCCTCTATAATAAGAGCTTCTTGTACTTACATATCGACGTCCAGCCTTCATACCAACATCTGCCCACCCCACTCCCCTCAAGCAACATTTCCTGGCCACTCCCTGGGCCTAGAGAATCTCACACAGGTGGTTGGCAAGGATTGATGAGCTATGGCCTGTGGGCCAAATCCAGCCCATAGCTTGTTTTTGTATGACCTATAAAGTCAGAATAGCTTTACATTTTTTAAAGCGTTGTAAAAAAAAAAAAAAATACAAAGAAGAATATGTGACAGAGACTCTAAATAGCCTGCAAAGCCCAAAATGTTTACTTTCTTGCCCTTTATAGAAAAGCTTTGCTTACCCCTATGCTAAGGTCCCGGGCAGAGTTTCCTCTTAACTCTGATCTAAGAGCAGTGCTACCCTAGGATAACCCAGGTACGTCTAAAACTCTCATGGAGCCAATTCAAAGTCTAATTGCTTCCTCCAGAATCCTGCAATGACCCTGGAACCAGTGCTCTAATCCTCCAAATCAAAGAGAATTAGGATGGGGGTGGGGGGTAGAGGCCGTGGGCAAACTAGCATCTGTGGAACAACTATTTTGAGTGAGGCACTGTGCTAAGTTTTATACATACATTATCTTATTCAACCCTCTCAGGCCATCTCCAGTCAAGAGTAGAAACCTAAGTCATGCAAACAAAACTGGTGAGTATGGAGACATGAAAAAGTCTTCTGTTTGTTGAAACTGGCATTATCATCAACAGCATTATTTTAGTTAAATTTGATGATGATGATGATGGAGAGGAGAATCAATCATTTCAAAAATAAGTAGAGTTTGAGTTAAGTGCAGAAATGACTCCTTTTTTTTCCTTTCCACAGCAAAAGGATTCGAGAGCTTAGCTGAAGCTCAGCAGTTGATAGTTGAATAGCCTAGAGACCACAGTGATTAAATTCCACCTTTGCTTCTCCTCTGTGTCTCTCTAAGGAGGGAGACAGATGGTGTGTCAGGAGAAAGAAGATCATGTGGAGATGAATATCTCTGACCCTGGCTCAGAGGCAGCTTTATATGAGGCCTGTGGCCCAGAATGGAATCAAATACTTACATTAAAAGAGAAGACGTCGGAGAGTTGCCACATGATGAAGCCTGGCACCTTACCTCGCAACCTGCCTGAGGTACTGTGATCCGCTATTTCCTTACACACAGAAAGCAGCACTTTCCCAAAGGAAAATGAGTTCTTCCTTCTCACAGAAAGGCATCATTTCAGATCCCTGAACTGAGTTAAGAACAAAGAAACCTCAGAGAAAGTCACTAATGACCTTTGAGGTTTATCTGATTTTCTTATTCACAGCAATACAGATGGCTTTTTTTTTTATAAGCAAAGGCAAAAGCCTCAGTGTAATTGAATGAATCAAAGGAGTAAGAGGTTGATTTTTACTGGCTTTCTTAAGTAAGAAATAGTTTTATCTATTGCTAATACAGAAATCCTTGGCTGTAATCTAGTAGAGAATTGGGTGACAAATTCCAAAATCAGAAAAGCGCAGAGAACAGTACAATAAATGCACATAAGCTCATCACCCAGACTAAGATTTTATCATAGTTGTTTCAGATCTTTTTAAAACATAAAATCAGTTAAATACTACTTTTCAAGTTGAATTCCCCTTTCCACATTTCCCCAAAGTCCTGTTAAACCTGTTATCTGATAAATTACATGAATAGAGTCTTCATGCTGAATTATTGTTCCTTAGAATAAATCTTATGTGCTCAAATATATTTGTATATACATATATATTTGTGTAGTACTGTGTTACATTCTGTTTTATGATATAATTTATGATTTATGTTCATTAGTAATATTGGAGTATAATTATAGCCTTTAAAAATGAGTTAGGTAACTGACCTCCTTTTTCTATTCTCTGAAACAGTTTGTATTTTAAAGGAATTATTTATTCCATTTAGGTATGGAGAAATTCACCTATATAACTGTCTGATGTTGATAAGATTTTTTACTATTAATTCAAGTTTTAAAGTTTTCAGTCTGTTAGTTTTTAAACATCTTCTTTGCTCAGCTTTTAAATTTGTATCTTCACCACATTTAAATTTTTAAACTTATTGTCAAAGTTGTTCATGGTATTCTTTTGATGAATCTTAAAAATTCAGCTGTGTTTGTAATATTTTCTCTTTCATATTTCATTTAGTATTTACTTGTGATTTCTAACCCTTTCTCAATTTTGTCAGATATGTTTGTTTTATTATTCAAATAATCAGCTTTTTACTTTTGATCATTTCTTTCTCTTTTATTCCTTACTTATGATTTCAACCTTTTCCTATATTCTTTCTGTTTGTTTTGATTTTTTTTTCTTTTTTAGCTCCTTGAAACCTTATCCCATTTATTTTCATTATGCTTTTTTAAATGCAGCATCACACAATTTTTATATGTTTTGTTCAAACAAAAAACATTTTGTTCGAACAAAACAAATTCCTTTGTTTTGTTCAAAACTAAATATTTCACTTTTTAAATCACGATTACCTCTAACTTATGAGTTAAGTGTTGCCTTGCTTTCAAATAAATTTATTGTTTAAAATGTTTCAATACTTCATTGTTTTTGGTAATTGATTGCACTCTGTATGATATCAATTCTTTGGAATCTGTTGAGAGTCCCATAGTGCCATCACAGAAGGTCAATTTGGGAAAATGTCTTCTGTGTATGCTTGACCACACAAGGTCCTTTGTTTGATGCTAAGTTCTATATAGGCGCTAAATTAAGCTAATTAAATGCATTATTCATATTATTACAATGCTACTATTTTTTTGTCCATGAGCTATCAACTTCTGAAAATGTATTAAAATCTTCTTCTGTGATTATATTAATGTAGTAAATTGCACTGATAGATTTTCTATTGTTAAACTACCCTTGCATTCCTGAAATAAATCCTGGTAGGCCATGATTTTTAAAAAATTCAATTTGCTAATGATTTGAGATTTTTTATTATGTTTATAAGAAATATTAGCCTGTATAGTTCCTTTATTCTAATATCTGTGCAATAAAATGAGTTGGGAAATGTCCCATCTTTTTCAGTTCCCTGGAAGATATTGAGTAGGATTGTTATTTTTTTTTTTCATAAATGCTTAGAAGATTTATCAAAGAAACAATTAGGACCAGTTGTTTTCTTTGTGGGAAGGTTTTGGAAAATGGATTCAGTTTCCTTGATAGGCATGAGAATTCAGATGTTCTCTTTCTTCTTGGGTCATTTTGATAAGTTGTATCTTTCAATGAAATTATCAAATTGGCATAAAGTTCAAAATAATTTTACTATCTTTTTAATATCCATAGGATATATAGCCACATCCTCACTTTTATTCCTAAAATAAGTAACCAGAGTTTTCTTTTTCTTGATCAGTCTTGCTAAGATTTTATCATTTGCATTAGTTTTTTAAAGAAATTTTGGCTTTTTTTCCTATTTCATTGATTATGACCTTTATAATTTTCTTTCTTCTATTTTATTTGGGTATGATTTGCTATTCTTTTTCTAGCTTATTAAGTTAGAAATTTTATTTTCTATTTAAAACATGAGTTATTTAAAAGTATATGACCTAATTTCCAAGTAATTGGGAAATATTTTTTGTTATTGATATATAGCTTAATTCTACTGTTGTCTAAAATTATGCTCTACTTAATTTTAACTCTTTGAAACTTGTTGAGACTTGCTTTATGGCACAACATATGGTCCCTTTTTGGTAAAAGTTTCATGTGCACCTGGAAAAATATTCTGTATTCTTCAGTTTATGGGTGTAGTTTCTACAAATGTCAATTTTGTCAAATTAAATAACCATGTTGGTCAAATCTTTTCTATTCTTACTATCATTTTAAAAAATCTGCTTGTTCTATTAGTTACTAAGAAAAATATGTTAAAATCAATAACTATAATTTTATGGTTTTCCATTCCTCCCTCTAGTAATATCAATTTTTCTTTATATATTTTGAAGTTATTTTATTAGGTATATACAAATTTTTACTTTCTTCCTGCATTTCTTTGGGTGAAACTTTCAGTACAATGTTAAATGAAAGTGGTAATAGCAGCATCCCTGTCATGTTCCATATCTCAAGTGGAAAGTTTTTAATATTTCACTATTAAATTTGATGTTTGCTATAGGCATTTTATAAAGTACTTTGTCAGTTGAGGAAGTTCACTTCTATTCCCAGTTTGCTAAGGCTTTTTTTTTTTATCATGAGTAGAAGATAAACTTTATCAAGTAATTTCTTTTATTTCATAAGATCACATAATTTTGTTTTTTTCTATTGATGTGGTAAATTATATTAATTGTTTTTTCATGTCATATCACCCTTAATACTTAGAATAAACTCTACTTGATTATGATGTATACCTTTTTTTTTTTTTTTTTTTTTTTTTTTTTGCAGTACGCGGGCCTCTCACTGTTGTGGCCTCTCCCGTTGTGGAGCACAGGTTCCAGACGTGCAGGCTCAGTGGCCATGGTGCGGCATGTGGGATCTTCCTGGACCGGGGCACGAACCCGTGTCCCCTGCATCGGCAGGAGGACTCTCAACCACTGCGCCACCAGGGAAGCCCTGTACATCTTTTTATATACTGTTTAATTTCATTTGTTAACATTTTCTTTAGGATTTCTCTTTATATTCTGTATTTTTGTTCTCAGGATTTTTGTCTATGGTCTGTATGTATTTTTTTCTCTCTGGTAATACTCTTGTCAGATTTTTGAATCAACACTATGCTGTCCCACAAAGAATTGAGAAGAATGCACCAGTTTTTAAATCTCTAAAAGAGTTTTGTGAGATTGTTTTTTCTTCTTTAAACATTTGGAAAAATTAAGCAATGAAGTCATTTGGATCTGGGACTTTTCTTTTGGGATAGGGCTTGAAAAAATGATTTAATTTATTTAATAGATATAGGAGTATTTAGGTATATTATTTTTCCCTTGATCAGATTTGACAAGTTGCATTTATCAAGAAATTTGTCTATTTCATCTAAATTGTCAAATATTGGCATAAAATTGTTTATAATAGTCTTTTATCATCTTTTAAAATATCTGTAGTATCTAAAGTGATATCCTCTTTCACATTTCTTCTATTGATAATTTTGTAAATTCTCTCATTTTTTTATTGATCAGTTTTCTTAGTGGATTATTAATGGCATTAATCAGTGCAAAGAATCAAATTTTGGAAGAAATGATTTTCTCTACTATATGTATGTTTTCTCCTTTATTGATTTCTGCTCTTATCTTTATTACCTTTTTCTTCCATTTCCTTTGGGTTAAATTTGCTGTTTTGTTTTCAAGCATCTTAAAATAGAAGCTTAGAACATTGATTTTGAGCCTAACTTTCTTTCAAATATATGCATTTAACCCTATAAGCATCCCTATTCCTATTAGCACTGCTTTAGATGCATTTTACACAATTTCTTACAACATATCTTTGTTATCTTTCAGTTAAAAATATGTTCTTATTTCATTTTTATTTCTTCTTTATCCCACAAATTATTTTAAAATGTGCTATGTAATTTCCAACTTGTTGGAGCTTTTTTTTGTCTTTTTTGTGGTTGAATTATATATTAATTCAACTGTGGTCAGAGAAACTATTTTGAATGATTTCAAACCTTTGAAATTTCTTGAAGTTTACCTTATAACCTAGAATATAATCAATTTTAGTAAATGCCAAGTATACTTGAAAAGAATGAGTATGCTGTCATTGTTATGTGCAGTGTTCTCTATGTGTTCATTATGTTAGGTTTGTATTTATTTTCAAATCTTCTATACCCTTACTGAGTTTATCTTTGCTTGCTTGTTCCATCATATGTTGAGAGAAATGTGTTAAAGTTTCCCTTTATGATTATAAATTTATCTCAGTTTAATTTTGTCCATTATTGTTTTGTATATTTTGAGGCTATAATATTAGATACTTGAAATTTTGAATTGCTATAACTTACTGGTGAATTTATCTCTTTATCATTATAAAATGTCTGTCATTGTCTATAGTAATGCTTTTGTCCATAAAACCTTCATCTGACATTAGTATTTTCACACCAGCTTTTTTGGTTAGTGTATACATGGTATATCTTTTTCCATTGTTTTACTTTGAATCTATCCATATACTTGTATTAAAGTATGCATCATGTAAGTAGTATATTGTTGAGGTTTTCTTTATGAACTCTAACAATATTATCTTTTAATTGGAGTATTCAGTCCACTTACATTTAATGTAACTAATGTTTTTAATTAATGCATTTAATGAAATTAAATACATTAATGTAGTTAGGTTTAATTCCACAGTTACTCTCGGTTTTCTATTTGACTCATTTTATGTTCCTTTTTCTTTTTCTTGTAATTTTTTTGATTAATCAAAATGTTTTATTATTTCTACCAGTTAGTGGTTAGTTATATATTTCTTTTTTATTCTTTTAGTAGTTACCCTAGAGATTATTGCATACATCCTTAAATTATTATAATCTAATACAATTTATCACTTTTAACTACTTCTCCAGTATTGTTAGAACCTTAGAATATATTAACTCATTCTTCCTGCTCTTGCCATTTGCATTATTTTTTCATGAATTTTAATCCTACATATGTATTTTTAACCCTACAGAACATTACTATTTTTTGTAAAGTTAATATTCATTTGCCCACACATTTTCTCTTTTCATTATTCTTTTTTTCATTCTGTAAATCTGCACTCTCACATTATTTGTTTTAGTGGAGACTGCTGGTGACAAATTATTTCTTTATTTTACTCTTAAATATATTTATCTTTCACTTTTGAAGAAAAAATTTTGCTTAGTATAGAATTACAGGCTCCCAATTATTTTCTTTGGTTACTTTTAAACTGTCTTACCATTGTCTTCTAGATGCCATTATTTCTGTTAACGGGTCAGTTGCCAACATTTTTGTTGTTCCTTTAAGGTATGTTTCTCTTTTCTATGCCACCCTTTAAAATCTTTTTTTTTAATTTGTTTTCAGCTGTTACACTATGATGTGTGTTGATGGGGTTTTTTTGCATTTTTGTTTTTGTTTTTTTACTCCTATGTGGAGTCTGAAGACTGTCTTCAGTCTGTGGATTGATGTCTTTCATCAACTTGGGAAAATTCTTGGCATTACCTATTATGTCCTCCAATATTATTTTGCTTCATTCTCTCTCCTTTCTTCCTGGGACAGCAATTACATGTACATCCTATCTTTTGACTGTGTCTCACATTTTGCTTACGCTCTTTTCACTATTTTCCATTCTTTTTTTCCCCTCTATGTTTCAAACAAAGAAATTATTCATCTCTTCATTTATTTTATCTGTTTTTCCCTCTATTTTATTCTACATAATAGTGAATAATGAGGTCTTTGTCTCAATTCCAACATCTAGATAACCTATGGGTCTGCTGCTTCTCTTCCCACCCCAACCCTGAAACTTGACTTTGAGTTTTGGGTTTTATGGTCTTATGTCCTGGTACACCTACTTTATACTTTTTCTTTTAAGTGAGTTCTGGATATTATAAATAAAGAAAATACAAAACCTTTGCATCTTTGTATGATGCTATCTTTCTCCAGATAAGGTAGGCAGATACAATACAAACAAACAGATCATGATGATTCAATTTGGGCTTGAGATGTTTTCAGGTTGTTTCAGGCTTTTTAATGGTTTGTCTATTCATAGTTTGTATTTATACCTAAGACGTGACCCTTCTGTCTTCCCAACCAAAAGTCTTATATGTATTTCACTTCCCCTTCTTCTTGGCAGACCCTTAACTCCCACTTTTCTCTTTCTGTCTTAGTCAGCTCAGGCTGCCATAAAAATACCGTAGACCAGGTGGCTTAAACAACAGAAATTTATTTTCTCACTGTGTGGAGGCTGGACGTCTGAGATTAGGATGCCAGCATGGCTGGGTTGAAGTGAGGACTTTTTCTTGGCTTACAGATACCTACCTTCCAGCTGCATCCTCACATGGCCTTTCCTTAATGCATAATGCAGAGAAGAGCAAGAAGTCTTTCTCTCTCTTCCTCTTCTTAGGAGACCACTAATTCCATCACGAGGGCCCTGCTCTCCTGAATTAATCTAACCCTAATTACCTCCCAAAGACCTCATCTTCAAATATCATCACATTGGGGGTTAAGACTGTGAATACAAACTTTGGATGAGACACAAACATCACGTCCATAGTACTCCCCAACCCAGTAAGACTTTCAGATGCTCTGTTAGCAATTTAGCTTCTGAGCAGTCGCTTTGTGTTTGGTTTCTCAGCCTCTTTCCACACATACGTGCAGCTTAGGAATTATCAAATGCCTCAATGGAAAAGTATGTGCTGGGCTTACTTCTCCAAAGTTTGTTTTTCTTCATTATCATGACCCCTCACATCATGGCTGCTTTGGTGGCTCCCTGGTGTTTTCAACATCTGTGTTGTGTATTTTATTCACTTTTAAAGTTGTTTTCAGCAGGAGTTTATTCTAGTACAAGCTACTCCTTTTTACCTATAAGCAGTAGCACACTCTCTGTTTTCTGAATTGCATGGGTAAGAAAGAATAGACAAATGCAAGAAAGACATTTTTTCCATGAATAAGATTATATAATTAGCAGAACTTGTGTTTTGCTAGGAATTCAGATGCAGATAACATCTGTTATCACATTGGATTCACATTATCACTCTTCAGTTTTTTTCCTAAATGCACAGTATACGTCCTGTGTTGGAATCTTTCTTATGGCATCTTGACTTACAGCTATTTGTGTGCAGATCTCTTTACTTCCTCCCTCCCTCCCTTTCTTCCTCTCTCCCTCCCTTTTTTCCCCCTGCCTTCCTTCTTTCCTCTCTTCCTCATTTCCTTTCTTTTTCCCTCAGAACATCCCCTAGGAGCTGTACAAACTGTCTCAGGGTCACCCAGGGTTTGCTCCTCAGATCATTAACTCCTGACACCTTTGGATCCTGCACAGGTGGGCATAGGCAGTGAGAGGCACACATGGGGACCTGAAGCTAGGCACTGTCAGCTTGCCCCTGCAGGAAGCTGGTCAAAGCTGGCACAGAACCACTGCAGCAATTGAAATGAGAGACTGGTGACGCCAAGAGATTTTGAAGTCATGCACAAGAGATGCTGATACAGATGATTTTGAAGAGATGAATAGGAGCTGCCAGGCAGACAAGTCATGGCAGGTCGGGAGACTCCAAGTAGAGAGACGAACATATAGAAAGAAACCAGTGCGTGAAACAATGGGTTGTATTCAGAGACCTATAAGCAGTTCTCTTTTGACAGAACATAAAATGTAAGAAGGTAATGACAAGAGGGCTATAAGGAAATCCTTATAGCCCTTAACACTACTGAAAGCTAGTCTGTTATTTGTTTAATTTTGTGAATACTAGAATTTATTGTTTGTTTAATTTTATGGGGCATTTTATGTCCAGTAAAGGCAAGCCCATGGCTGTCTCCTCCATCATAGTCCAGGGCATGGTAGGCGTCTTGAATGAAGAAGGATGCAGGCCGTCAAGGGCCTTGTATTCCATTTCAGGAATCTCCCAACACTCTGTGATACTGGAGGACACGTGTCATATCTGCCTCATTCTCCTCAGTGCGTAGTGCAGAGCTCTTCACTAGTAGATACCCAGAGACCGTTTACTGAAAGAATGCTGAATTACTTAATTACTGGATTACATTGATTTAATGGAAGGTATGGAAAGCATATGTATTCTATGAGAGGCTGCTGCATTGTTAGAGAGATGTCAGGAAGCATGATTTGAATAATTGGAAGAAAAATTGAAGATGATTTGGTCATCTAGCTATTTTCCAAACTACCTTGACTAGTCAAACCATTCATAACACTCAAACTAACTCATGCTATCAGATCTAGCCTCAAAGTTTCTTTTCTGGACTGTGGCATAAGAACTTCCCAAGATATCAGAAAAAAACGCTTGCTAGTTTTTTCTTTTGCGTGTTTTTTCTTTTCCTTTATTTTTTCCTGACGTATAGTTGACTTACGATATTATTTTAGTTTCAGGCGTTCAATATAGTGATTCAGTATTTTTATAGATTATATTCTATATAAAGTTATAAAATACTGGCTCTATTTCCTGTGTTGTACATTAGAGGTGAAGGGGATTCAGAGGTACAAATACTTGCTATTATTTCACATATATATTTAAAAATCAACAGTTATCAAAGTGGTAAGATGTTATGTAGCTTTTGAATGTAATTGCATTTAAAGACATTAACTGGTCATTGACATCTGCTTTTAGGTATAGTGTTGTCAGTATAAGCATAGAAGTGAATGTGTCTGAGTTCCAACAAACTAATGGTTCTTGCGTCAAAACCACAGGCCTTCTCCAGGTGTGTACCTATAGCTGTGACATCTCTGACAAAGAGTCAAAGAAAATGTGAGGCCTAAATAATGTAAAGGATACCATTTCATGTGTTTTATTTTTTCTTTTCAAAGTGTTAACATTCAGAATGAATGGATCTAGCCCAGAAAAGACACAAAAGCAAAGGAAACCATAAACAAGGCAAAAAGACAACCCTCAGAACAGGAGAAAATCTTTGTAAACAAAGCAACTGATAAAGAATTAATGTCCAAAATATACAAGCAGCTCAATATCAAAAAAAAAACAAACAACCCAATCCAAAAATGGACAGAAGACCTAAATAGACATTTCTCCAAAGAAGATATACAGATTGCCAACAAACACATGAAAGGATGCTCAACATCACTAATCATTAGAGAAATGCAAATCAAAACTACAATGAGGTATCACCTCACACCAGTCAGAATGGCCATCATCAAAAAATCTACAAACAATAAATGCTGGAGAGCGTGTGGAGAAAAGAGAACCTTCCTGCACTGTTGGTGAGAATGTAAATTGATACAGCCACTGTGGAGAACAGTATGGAAGTTCCTTAAAAAACTAAAAGTAGAACTTCCATACGACCCAGCAATCCCACTACTGGGCATTTACCCTGAGAAAACCATAATTCAAAAAGAGACATGGGGCTTCCCTGGTGGCGCAGTGGTTGAGAGTCTGCCTGCCGATGCAGGGGACACGGGTTCATGCCCCGGTCCGGGAAGATCTCACATGCCGCAGAGTGGCTGGGCCCATGAGCCATGGCTGCTGAGCCTGCGTGTCCAGAGCCTGCGCTCCACAATGGGAGAGGCCACAACAGTGAGAGGCCCGTGTACCGCCAAAAAAAAAAAAGAAAGAAAAAGAAAAAGAGACATGTACCACAATGTTCACTGCAGCACTATTTACAATAGCCAGGACATGGAAGCAACCTAAGTGTCCATCTACAGATGAACGGATAAAGAAGATGTGACACATATATACAATGGAATATTACTCAGCCATAAAAAGAAATGAAATTGAGTTATTTGTAGTGAGGTGGAAGGACCTAGAGTCTGTCATACAGAGTAAGTCAGAAAGAGAAAAACAAATACCATATGCTAACACATATATATGGAATCTTAAAAAAAAATTGGTTCTAAAGAACCTAGGGGCAGGACAGGAATAAAGACGCAGACGTAGAGAATGGACTTGAGGACACAGGGAGGGGGAAGGGGAAGCTGGGATGAAGTGAGAGAGTGGCATGGACATATATACACTACCAAATGTAAAATAGATAGCTAGTAGGAAGCAGCCGCATAGCACAGGGAGATCAGCTCGATGCTTTGTGACCACCTAGAGGGGTGGGTTAGGGAGGGTGGGAGGGAGATACAAGAGGGAGGGGATATGGGGATATATGTATACGTATAGCTGATTCACTTTGTTATACAGCAGAAACTAACACAACAATGTAAAGCAATTATACGCCAATAAAGATGTTAAAAAAAATAGTAAAAAAAAAAAAAAAAGAGACACAAAATGTTGAGATGAAAATCTGTGAATGACTCCATGGAGGTGCTTGAGATTAGGCAGGGTTTTTACATGGTTAATTAAGCCCATCAGTTGTTCTCTGGAATATCTCCTCCTCCTCCTCCTCCTTCTTCTTCTTCATAAAAGCTTAAAATTTATCATTTACATGAAGGCTTAATAATTTGAGTAAGAGTAAGACAGTCAACATCTGGCAGAAAATATGGAAAAATTCTTGCTAACTAAATTATGTACTAGGCAACAGGATCAAAATCTCTCATTTCTCTAAGAATTGAGACCTATAGAATTAAATCTGACTTACAGATAGGTTTTCTTTGATCTACACTTGTTTTTTACCCCTCCCCACCAAAATAAAATCTGAAGCCATTTAAAACTAAAGGTATTTCCTGTAAATGTCTAGACTTGACGCCCCTCTTCTTCAATGACAATACAGGCCTTTATCTCCACATGCCACCATAACCTGGACCTGCCATGAGCTTGTCCCTTTAGAGGAGGCTTATTCCTCCCCATCATATTCCACTGACCTACTTAGAAGCTTTTAGGTTTCTGGCCTGGCCTGGGTAGGCATTTGATCTTCTGATTCCTGTGTAGGTTAATGCTAAGGGTTATTTTTACTCTCGTATCTCGAATCCCTAGAGCTGAATAATATACGTTATACCTTTATCTGGCTAACATGGGTAATTTTTCTTCAGTATGGTATTATCTGACAATATAAATATTATAATTTAACATGTTACAGCTTTAAATAGGGATTTACTCCAATCTAATGAAATTTGCTTGTAGCAGTTTAATGTTATCTTCTCAGTACTTACTGCAAATACCAAATTCTTTTAAAATATCTTTTCTTTTTTTTTTTTGCGGTATACACGGGCCTCTCACTGTTGTGGCCTCTCCCGTTGCGGAGCACAGGCTCCGGACGCACAGGCTCAGCGGCCATGGATCACGGGCCCAGCCACTCCGCGGCATGTGGGTTCTTCCCGGATCGGGGCATGAACCCGTGTCCCCTGCATCGGCAGGCGGACTCTCAACCACTGCGCCACCAGGGAAGCCCTAAACTATCTTTTCTTTTAACATCAACTTTAACATGTGAGCAATGAACCAGGAAAAGCCCCATTCAACAATTTTATATATATATATATATATATATATATATATATATATATATATATACTCACATTAGTTTTTATTCTGAGTGGTTTTCAAATTATAATACCGACTCGAATTAGGATTAATTTTTGAAGGGTAAAATAGTTGACAATGAATCCTCTGTTATGTAATTGGAAATCTGATGCTTACTCATGATAAATGATTTGGCCTACTTTACTGAATATTTGTTTAGCAAATGCTTGTCATATTTCAAAGTCTCTGCGCAAAGGGCAATTAGGGAATATAAAGGTAAATGAGACATGGTCTCTGCCTTCCAAAGAACTTACATTCTGGTCAGGAATACAATAAATAAATAGTTCAAGGCAGCTGAGCAAGGGACATGCTAAAGGGCCACCAGCAGAATAGCAGACTCAAGGTCGGAACTGGGGTAAAGCGGGGGGAAGAGGGAAAGAAGCCAGGGTGCTGCTCCAGTCTTGTAACCCAGTGACCTGATGGGTGTTAGAGAGTCTGCCCAGGTTTGGGACAGGATTCCAGATCAAATGGATGCTGGATGCTGCCGCAAAAAGCCCTGGTTTCAGGCTCTGATCTTGTCAATAAGAATTTTTTCTATCAGCTTAAATAGCTTCATAAAAATGCAACTTGAAAATGTTAAACGTTGGCCTCAAAAAAAATTAAAATACTAGGAAGAGAGATGAACTATAGTCTGCCTTTCCATTTGGAGCTGCTTTGACTTGTTTTTCATAAGGATTGGTGTGGGTAATCCAGGCAGGTGTGGGCTTGGTGGTGGCTGCAATATTTGCTAAGAGGCAAGATAATAATCCTCTTAAACCAGATCTTCACAACACTGAAAAAATTGCCTGTTCTATAATGAGTTTACTCTGGAGGTAAAATCAGCCAGATTTACTGTTTGGTATCATAAATAAAAAAAAAAACAGTAACTGTTGTGCTAAAAATTTCCCTTTTCAACTTTTGCAGATTCTTCTATCTGTATAATCTGGTGACATTAAGAAATCTCACTTTAAATGATTGAGACTCATTTCGTATCTCAGAGGAAGGAGACAGGAATTAAAAGAAGTAGGGAGTGTCACTGATAAATGTGGTAGAATATAAGCTTTAAATTACAGAGCTACAGTAAAATGTCATTTCTGATTATACATTATTAGTGTGTTCTCAGTAGAACCAGCTGGCCAAACACGGACAGGAGAAAAGTGGACAATATTATCTCACAGTGATAACTTATAATTGTCTTGTACTTTTGTTTAGTACATCTTTCTCCATCTGCTTACGTGCCTCTATTGGGTCTAGGTACTTGATTATTTGTCTTTTGCTCACAGAGCTTAGGTCAACTCTTTCTTTTTTAAAAAAAATTATTTATTTTATTTTATTTTTGGCTGCGTTGGGTTTTCGTTGCTGCCCTCGGGCTTTCTCTAGTTGTGGCAAGCGGGGCTGCTCTTCTTTGTGGTGGGCGGGCTTCTCATTGCGGTGGCTTCTCTTGCTGCAGAGCACGAGCTCTAGGAACGTGGGTTTCAGTAGTTGTGACACGTGGGCTTGAGGGCTCTAGAGCGCAGGCTCAAGAGTTGTGGAGCATGGGCTTAGTTTCTCCGCAGCACGTGGGATCTTCCCAGACCAGGGATCAAACCTGTGTCCCCTGCGTTGGCAGGAAGATTCTTAACCACTGTGCCACCAGAGAAGTCCCTCTATTTTTCTTTCTTCCTTTTTTTGTCATTTTTGGTCTTTTCCTAATACAATCAGTGAACTATCCCATCCATATTTATTTAGCATAATTAAGGCAAAGCACTAGAATAGATATACAGGACACAGTGACAGCAAAACTCAGACCCTGCCTGTAATATGTTTATAGTGTGGGAAGGAAAGGAGAGAGGAGGAAGGAGGAAATGTAATTCTTGCAGAACCTGTAACTTCCAAGCACTGTTATCTTAAGTAAGCCTCACAGAAATCGTTAAACTTACCTGCATTATTTATAAATGCGTTCACAGAGAGGTCAGGTTAGAAAACGATACGACCCCTCCTGAACAGCCCTTACTCCAGTAGCTTTGTTTATCCCTTTCTTATTGCACTGGTAGATTTCTGCCTTTTAATATATTTAATTGTGTACGTCTGTTGCAGAGACTATGAAATACATTTTCATGACTCCAGTTCCTGGCCTAGGGTCTGGCTCATGCTTGGTGAATATTTATTGAATTAGTTGAATTCAGAAGCTCTGATTTAACGTCTGCTCACCGCAGGGTTGGAGCACTTCCACAGAGGACACAAAACACCTTGCCATTAATCACTGAGCAATTTCCCAGGTCATCAGTTTTCCCCAAGAAAATACAAAAAGTGCAGGTTACTCTAGCTTCAGTTGCTGGTGGAGGCTCTGAGTGTATAAGTGTACCTCACTTTAGGAAAACCTAATGTGGTAATGACTGGATGGAAAAGGCTTTTTAAAAATAGAAATTTTCCGAGTTGGATTTCTAGTGCATTATGAGTTGTCCACTAATTGTCCTGGCCGTATCCATTGTGTTAGGCGTGAGGGATAGCAGGATAAGACAGAGGAGGTTGATGTGTGAGCCCATGTGTACTACGGCTACTTTCCTGGACGCACAGCCTGGTCCCCGAGTATCAACACCTGCATTCTGACTTCCCCATGTCACCTAAGTTCAGGATTTGACACACTCTGTTGACTAAGCACATCCTTACCACCATACACTTAGGTGAAGTTGATGTTGCCTCTCTGAAATCATGTGAAAAATGTATCCGTGCTTACGCTTTGTTTGGGAATCATGTCGAACCCAGAGTCCACATAACCTCCTCCTGCTGTCTTTCCGAAAATCTCCAAGCTCCTCTCTTCTCCTTTTCTTCATCTGGACCCTTCAGTTCGTGATGTCCCAGCCCACCCCGCAAAAAGGAGAAATGGTGCAGAAATGAAGCGGTTAAGATCAAGGTTATGTATCAGTTTTCGTGCTAGTCAAGACATTCTCTCTTTCTCTGTATGTACGTGTGTGTGTGTGTTTTCCCTCTTGGTAGTCTCTCTCCTTCTTCATTTTCAAGGCTACCAGAGTAAGACAGGCCTAGGATTACTCCCATTTCAGTGTTCCCTGTCCTACCGAGACTCTGGAACTTCTACTAGGTCTGCCTAAGCAGCTTACCAAGGGCCGGAGGTGAGAGTGAGCTGCCCCAGGTCCAGACAATAAAGGTGTGAATCATCTGTAGTGATGAAAGTAATAATAAGAACAACTTTAAATCTGTTTATTATCACCACACTCCAGCAATTCTAAACAATGTCTATAATCAAATATTTGTCCTGAGCTGAAAGGGGCAGACTGACTGTTCCCTGAGCCCAGCCCCTGATACACCTCTGGCCAGCCCGGCTCTGGAACTTAGAGAGAAATTCCCTTCCTTGGCTTGCTCTTCTCACTTTTCCTCCTCATGGAGGAATGGTAAGCACAGCGGATGTAAGGCAGCACAAAATGTGATCCTTTGACCACTGGTGGTCTCTAGTTATTTAGACCTATCAAGCTGGCAGTTTCAAAGGAAAAAAGAGATGAAACATACTTTTCCTATATTTGAAATTATTAGTTTTCCCAGGAATCATGCTACATCCTTCAAATTCCGTTCCTAACCTCTACACGATGTGTTCTAATAGCAAAGTCGGTTGTTCCTCTCAATCAATAGTGTGCAGTGTTTTTTAAAAAACCTGTTTCCCCTTGTTTGCATGTTATTGATTTTGATAAAATTAATGGTGTTAATTATTTCTATTTCTTTGAAAACAGCTAAAAATTGAGTCATTAAAGCATTAAAACAGTCATTTAAAAGAGAATGTAAATACACCTGTAGTGAACCTGAAGGTGTGATGATTGTACCCGAGTATCCAGAAAAAGGAAAATCCACACAGGAAGTAAAGAGTGAATATTTGAAAATCAAATATAACTGGAGAAGTGGTCCATTTGCTCCCTGTCCCGTTTAGTTGTCTTTGAAACTGTCATTTAGTGGCGTGAAGCGATGAGATTTCACATCATTCTAAAACGGAACAACAGCCTCTCTAGTATACCAATCACAGTTTCTTGGAATGAGCACAAAATAATGGTTTGGAATAGCAAGCCAATTAACTGATTTTGTTACTAAAGTTGGATATGAGATAATATTACTCATGCATCTAAATGACTCAGGCATCAAAATAAGTAATTTTTATTACATATAGCAAAAGTTCATATATGAACTTTTAGTTATTATACTTTATGTACTATTTACCTTATTGAAAAGGTGCTTATAGAATGTTATGTATGCACCGATATCCATTAAAAGTTTGCTGATGCTAATAGTCACTCTATTTCCAAGAAGTATGTAAAACCAGAGGCAAGGTCATCAACAATATTTTATCTGGAGAGAAAACAGAATGAGTTCTTGACAAGCTTATCGAATAGTACTTTTTAGACATTATATATTGTCAATGGCATATGATGTGATGGGGCAGTCAGCATCCCATGGGCGTGCTAGGAGATGCCACGCTTTACAGTGAGATGAAAACGTTTTTTCTGAGGACAGTGTAGATCAGCTTTTGGTATATGTACTTTCAATAAGAAAAGTACCCAATAGTTTCTTATTCTGATTATCCCTAAAAACACACTCTGCGGAAGAGAGAGTTCTTATTTTGATAACACCTGATTTGTGAGCCATGTGGTAGACTGGAAATGGCACAGTGAGATCAGAACTGAAGAGGCACCAGCTGTGTAGCAGCAAAGAAGGGCTTGACCATAAGGATAAAAGAGAGCGCTCCTGGGTGCCAGTCCATACACTAGTTTATTCACAGAGAAGAGGTGGCTGTCAATAACATACCTCCCGATCTTGATTTCACGTTGAAAATTGTTGCCAATTGCCAGTTGTTGAGGGGAAAGGTGCCTACAATGAATGGCTGACTAAGGTATAAAACATTTTTTTCATGGCATTGTTAAAATTAGCAAAGACTATCTCTGCAATTTTAAGTGACTTGCCTGAAACATTATATACAAGAGCCTAATACCTTGATTCTATTATCCTAGAGATAAAATATAATTTTTAATGTTTAGGAAAATATATCACATTTATTAGAAAGACTGAATTATGATGAAGCCAGCTTTGCCATCAGGGATTTGGGTCTTTCCCAGAATTGACGGATTTTTCCTCCCAGCAAAAAAAAATTAATAATATATAATTGAGCATCTTTTAAAAACACATCTAAATGCCATAGCAGAAGACTATAGATACATTAAGAATTAAAGCAAGTGGTAATTAACACTGCTGTATATTATATATGTAAATTGTTGAGAGTCAGTCCTAAGAGTTCTCATCACAAAGAAAAACATTTTTTCTTTTTCTTGAATGTCATATTTTTATGAGATGATGGATGCTCACTAAATATATTGTGGTAGTTGTTTCACGATGTAGGTAAGTTAAATCATTATGCTATACACTTCAAACTTATACAGTATTGTATGTCAATTACATCTCAATAAAACTGTAAGAAAAAAAAGAATTAAAGCAACTGGAGAATGGATCATTAATGTACTTCCTGCCATCGCCCAAGTTAAAACATCCAGCCTTCCAGTTTGGGGCATGATATTCCAAGTTAGTACATGACAGAATGTTGAAAGTAGCCTTCAATGAAGTGTCTCCCCATCTTGCTGGGCTCTTCACTGATTTCAATACCCATAATTATCTGACAGAGTCACCAAACACTTGCTCCCATTTCTAATGACCTATAATTGTAAATTGGGATTTTTTATTTTAATTTTGTAAAAAAATTAAGAATACAAACCAAGTAGATGTGAAATGTGACCAGCAGCTCAAGGTATATTTATCATAGATCCAGGTGTCCATGTACTGATACTTTGGGGAAGAATAGAAAACTATATTGTCCATTATACTGATATGAAACAATTATTATGAACTTTTAGTTATTATACTTTATGTACTGTTTACCTTATTGAAAAGGTGCTTATAGAATGTTATGCATGCACCGATATCCATTAAAAGTTTGCTGATGCTAAGATGAAAAAGACACAGCTTCATTCTGCTTCAAGTCTGGATAAACAAAATCACAAGGAATTACACTGAGGTTTGGAATAAAACAGTCCTGGTAATAAAGCAGGTAACTTTGACCTCTGCCTGCAGATCCCTGGGGAACCTCTACAGAGAATGGGAAAGATGGGGGTGGGGCTATAAGAGGTTAGGGTTCAAGGATCCTGGGTTTCTGGCCGTTTCCCCTCCTCCATCATAATTTAATTTAAATTTTGTTCATAAATATCGGTATTTTTTGAAAAAATTGTTATCTAATGGAAGCTTTTGTAGCATCTATGCTAACTAAAAGTCTTTTTTACTCTCGTGTTTTAATATCTAATGTTATTGCTTATTGCAATTTAAATCATGACAATGCTTCCTACTCTCATTGTCTATTGAAAGTTGGAATTTCATAATCATGCAGTTAAATTCTCACAATGATAATAATTGTTATGCAACTGTATATTTCTGGGCAGAACATTTTTATTGCATATGTCTTCATTTCAGTAATGCAAGGGTAAGCATTTGTTTCCAATAGAGTTGCAAGCTGTTCTTAATGTAAACATCAGTATTCCATCAACCTTACAAATCCACAAGTATAGCACTTCAGTAAGCATGAGCATTCTTATCTCTCTTCCTCCAGGGAATACATTTTCTCTCTGGTAATTTTGCATGTATTTTTAGGATTAATCGTATGCTTCTCTCACATTGGAGTGAGGAGGGGCATGCTCATTTATCATTAAGCACGGTCTGTCTTCTAACACTTAAAAAAAGAGAGGAGAAAAGGGATAAAAAAAAAAAAAGAAAGAGAAAAAGAAAAAGAAAAGACCCTGGTGTCCAACTTCACTTCTTACAAGAAGTTTTCTAGCATTTTGGAACAACCCATGAGGAACAATTTCATCTCTGTCCATGGTAGCACATTCCAGGCTGTCCTCTTTTAGGTGGCAGAACGAAGAGTAGAGAAGAAAGATATTATTTGTACTGGCAAGTGACCAATCTAGTCCTTGGTCCTACCACTACTTTAGTATCTATAGTCAGCATTAAGGTGTTAATTTCTAGAATAGGATGAGAATCAAAGGGACTGGCCAGGGCAGGTAGCAGCAGGTGTTAGAATAGAGCCACTCGCTTTCTTTTATTTTGTCTCTGTTTTAAACATTTGAGCCCAATGCTCTTGGGCTCTTGTGTGTGTGTGTGTGAGCCCAAGAGTTCAGCGAACCATGTTACTAACACTACCACTCCCTAATAGTAATTAATAATAATAAATATAATTTAATAACAGCATACCATATGCAAACAGCTGTGCTAATTACTTTCATATATTACTTCATCTAAAACAGTGATAACCACTATGAAGTAGGTGTTACTTCCTCTAATGTTCTGAAAAGGTCATCAAGGATAGAGTTAAATAGCTTGCTTGAGACATACAGCAACTAAGTGTGGAACTGTCATCCCAGAATGGGTCTTTGAGGTTCAAAAGCTTTAAGAAATGTAATGTGATAGAACAGTTTCCTAAGCCTTTATATTATTTGTTCCACACAAGCAAAATAATTTGTGAGTCTTTCAAGAAGAAAAGCTATATAATTTCCTTCAATCAACATTAACTAAATAAGTTATTTTATTAATCTCTCTAGGGCATGCGTATGTAAGACATGGATCTTTTCCTCAAGCAACTCAGGATCTAGATGTAGAGATTATACAGATGCAAAAGTAATCATAACCCAGCAAAAAGTAGTAAGTATCACAAAAGAAGTGCAGATGAGGTTTGTTTGGTAGAGAATTAACTTGCAGCTAGGGAGATGAGAGAATTTTTATAATACCAACCAGATATAGCCTGATATAGAAATGTAAAAGTGGAGATACATATTGACAGGCAAACATGGATACTCTATACAACTGCACAGTTTAGAAGTTTCCTCCAACCTCCATCATACACAGGGCTGGCAGATGCTGTGTGTCTTTGAGCAAATTATATTCTCTCTTTGATCTTTGTTCTTACCTATAAATTGAAGTGAATGGTCCATAGGACCAACACAAGGCCACATACTATGGCTCTATATTCAGATGCTGAGTGGATTGGTTGCCAAAGGGAGAAGCAATCCAGGGGAGGGAGGAGAGATCTGTTATATGTTCTTGAACAACTATTGCAAAGGGAGGGCAAGGTGGACTTTGTAAAGCTGAGAGAATATGGAAGCTCTCCAACAAGCCCAAAGAAAGGCCTGGCTCCGGGAAGAACCTGCCAATAGTCACGAAAGGATAATGCCTAATGTTCATCTTGTCCCCCCCCCTTTGGGGAACTGTATTCTTGCCTTTCCTTTCACTTACATGGTTTACATGGTCAAGAAGTTACAGGGTAGCCTTTGAACTCAGGCTACTTCTTGGAGTTGGTTGGTTGGCTGCTTGGACTTAGATGACCTCTACCATTTCGATTTCTAGGGGGAATTGGGATGATACTAAAATTCAAGGAATATAAATAAAGCACCAAGCACAACACTGGTGTGTAGTAGGTATCCAATGAATATCTACTGGAAATCAAGAAAGATGTGCTTGAAACAAGAGAAAGGCATTTTCCAAATGATCTATCACCTCTTTTTCTGGTGATAACAATTCAGAGATTTGAGACCTTCTCTCCCATCAGTCACCATTCTTTTCACATATTATTGGCAAAATTTACTCCATAATTTCCAAAGGGAACTATGCCATAAAAATAGACATTGAATCAATGGACAATTAAGTATCCATTAATAAAAATATGCAGACGATGTTCTTAGAAAAGTTCAAATGAAATAACATTAAGTGGAAAAGTCAAATAAAAGCTATTCTATACACTCTATAATTAGTGTAATGGTTACACGTGGAAAGATTTAAAATAGGCCAAGGAATAATGTAAATGGTTAAGTAAAAAGAATAAAGATAAAATTCCTTATGAAACTGACAATATTAAATTCTTTTTCTAATGAAAATATTATTGTACTTTTTTTCTCATTGCTAAAAACCCGAACCATGCAGAGAATGTAAAAATCCCTGAATAATCTCACCCCCCAAAGGGGTAACTACTTTTAGCAGACAGCTGGAATGCGTTCAGATTTTTAATGCATATATAAGCATACTTAAACGTATTTCTCCATGAAGGGAACCATATTCTGCATTCTGTTTTATATATTTTTTATTTTTAATATCAGTAGTTTTTTACGATAGTAAAACAATATAAGCTTATAACATCTTCAAACAATAAAGGGGAAATAATCAATTTTGATATAAATAATTCTAGAAGTGCAAACACGAATAACAAGATATAGCCTTTTCCTTAATTGGCATCAAGATTCCAATCAGGTGGAGCCCACAGTTCCTAAAGGCAGCAGCCTAGTAATAAGACTGTGTCCTCCGAAGTCGGGAGAGAGGGCAATAGAGGAATTCTGACGGGGTGGGGAAAGGGGAGTGAGACTTTAGCCCCATCTGTCATTTTGTGTCTGACCTGTCAAGACAAGGTTCCACGGACTTCTCCACAATGAGGAAGGAAGGAGAAGTTGCCTCTTTTGTTAATTAAATAGATGTGGAGCCCAGGGAGTTCATAAGTGAACCGCAGAGAGGTAACTGGTGAAAAGCTGCCACCTATGTGCCAGCGGATCCCACAGGTTCAGTTTTGATTTTCGGAGTTTACCCCTACTTTCCAAGGAGACGTGCAATCCGTATGCTCCGGGTCTCGAGTCTGTGTGCTTTCTCTCCCAGGGGATGTTTCTCAGCTAACAAAGGTTATTATTCATTATCCTCATGTCATTCTAGCTAATAGGACTGAGGTTTTCCTGAGGTCACATGGCAGTGCCGCTCCATCTTTGAACCAGGCAGCCTGGAAAAATGCCTTCTCCTTTTGCTCTGTAACTACGAGAGTAATGAAGTAACTTGAACTTATGCAGCTCAGCATATGGCATTTCCTTGGAGGGCAGAATTGCAGGAACAGAGGCCTAGGAAGTTAGTCTTTAGGTTAGACAACCTCATTGAAGCTTCCAAGACACACTAGAACTGCTATTTTTAACACAGGCCTCGTGGGTTTGGGGACCTATGAATGCTCACTAGTGTAACATTTGCATTTTTTTTTTGAGGCAATAGTCTAATGCATGCATCAGGCTCATACAGTGATTTGTGATGCCCTAAAATGTACGACCCCACCCCTTTTTTTAATAAATCCTAGACCTGCCATGCCAGACACTGTCGGTGCTCTGGCCAGATCCCCTTGGATTCCTTCTACTGTTTCAGCACACTCTTCCCCTCAGTTCCATTGTGCTTTTGCTTCTAAAGAGTCCTACCTGTGACTCTTTTCAGACATACCTTTCTTACTCATGCAGGAAGCTGAATATCTATAGTTTACATCTGCCTAGGATGGCCCTTGGCCAATGCCAGACTGGGGAAGAAGTATGAAAGCCAGCTCCCCTGCCCCCAGTGGGACAATCTGATGTGTGTTACCCTCCAGTGTGCCTATGGAATCAGGCTGGGGTTGGACGTGGCCAGAAATTGCTTCGCTTCTTCAGCTTCCACGTCTGAATTCCCTCGCTACCTTGCTAGGTTCTCCTGGGATCACTGTCTTAATAACTCACTTACACATACTTCCGGTCTCAGGGTCTCCTTCTGGGGAACCCACCCTAAGACAGCTGCATACAGAATGCCAGCAGATGGGGGTCAACAGTCTCTTTGCCCCTGAATCTCTTAAAAATCACAGCCGGGAAGTGAGATAAGTTGTCACTGACAAGTTACAGCCATAGTAAGAGGCAAAGAAAGACTATGGATAATCATTGCAATCACCTAGGGAAGTTGTTTAAACCAGACCAACCTCCTGAATCAGAATCTTTGAGAACTGGGCCCAGGAATCCTATTATTAACAAATGCTCAAGGGATCTTATGAAGCCAGCCTGGACCTGGTGCAGGTAGAAGCATTTGGGAACCAATGGAAGAGATGATCTCTGTGGTCTGCTCCAGCTCTCAAAATTTGATTTAAGAATTTAGTTCGGGGCTTCCCTGGTGGCGCAGTGGTTGAGAGTCCACCTGCCGATGCAGGGGACATGGGTTCGTGCCCCGGTCCGGGAAGATCCCACATGCCTTGCAGTGGCTGGGCCCATGAGCCATGGCCGCTGAGCCTGCGCGTCCGGAGCCTGTGCTCTGCAACGGGAGAGGCCGCAACAGTGAGAGGCCCGCGTACCGCAAAAAAAAAAAATTTAGTTCAGTCATTCCTATGTTAGTAATAATACAAATAGTCATATAAATAAAATCTTTATGTCAGAATATGCCAGCCCAGATTTTAAAGGGGGCAGTGGGGCAGGGTATCACTAACAATATAAAGATTGTTTCTCTAACTCTACCCCTTCCTGCTATTGCAGATGCTCCATCCCCCTCTTTCCTGGTATTCTGGGGGTTTGCTGAGGCATATGCTCATAAACATCCCATTTCAGTTGCAGTGTTTTTCTGCTCTGCTTCTCAGGTTCTAGCTCCCATATGTGCTCCTCTTCCCTGGCGTGATGCATGTGTCATCTCTGAAACCCAAGGATTCCTCTAAGAACTATCATGGAGCTACTGTTCCCACTACAGCCTGCTGATGGCAATTCTACTATGTTGTGCCAGAAATGCCACCCTGAGTCAAAGCCACTAAGCCTGCTGAGAGTGCTGATGAAAAGGACCCGAGACATCACTAGATTCCAAGTAGGTCAAATGGCCTTCCTCTCGTCTGCTAATTCAGATCGATTGCTGTTGATGATTCTGAGGCCGCACCAGAGTTGGGGGAAATGCCATGACCAATCAATGATGTCTGTTATGGGTACAAGAAGGAAAACTGATGGTCTGCCATGGATTTACCATCCAGTCCAAATCCCCTCTTTTAATTTTGACTGTAGGTTTTGTTTTACAGATGAGAACCCTGAAGCCCAGAGAAAGACTTACCCAAATTTCTACAAGTACAGCAGAGACTCTGATTCTCCCAGGCAGAATTTTGGTTGGAGGCAGCTGGCCAGTGTCCAGAACTTGAGGTTTGTGGTATCCTTCTGTGTGTGTGTATGTGTGTCCCTTTAGGAACCCAGGCAATAATCCACGTTACAGTGCAATGCCTCAGTGCATAGCCTGTGTGGACTTTCCGGATATTTATCTATCCTTTCAAAGTTTAAAAAAAAAAAATCTCTATAAGGATTTATCCAGCAGCATAATCCCAGAACAACTACTTACTGCATTTACTAACAGTTGCTATTTCCCCTTTCATAAAGGGGCAGCTATAAAATAACACTTCCTTTGCAGAAAGTCTGTGCTGCTAGACGGATTAGGTAACTCAGGGGATTTGCAGCAGACGGTGCAGCCTTTAACCCCTGGGTCACTCTTTCATCTCTCTCTCACGAGGATTAGGCCTGACAGCTGTTCAGGAGCCTCTTTGGAAGGGAATGCTCAGCTGCTTGTCTTCAGACAATCAGCCCCAAGTAATGGAACTTTTTTGAAAGTCTTAAAATACATTTTGTCATTTCTTTTACTCCAGTTGTCTGTCGTTCCGCAAATCAACAGAGATCCACAATGTCTGGATGAAGCTTAGTGAGCACAGAGCAAGGAGGCTCTGACCACTAAAGCAGGTACTCATGTCTGGCCCCAAAGCTCTATCCACGGGCCACATGCAAAAAAGTTCACCACATATAATCCTGGGTCCATAGTAGGTGTTAGAAAAGCATCACGTCTTGAATTGAAGAAAAGGTTCTAATAGAGCGCCTTCTTCCCCACTTCCCTGAGTGATGCCCAGTGCAGTTAGTTGCTTTACAACTTGTGGGTTCAAGTTGTCCAATGTCTTGATTGAGTTTGACTCACTCAGAAATATAACAAAGAATTCACTTCAGAAAATACCAGTTTAGGGGCTTCCCTGGTGGCGCAGTGATTGAGAGTCTGCCTGCCAATGCAGGGGACACGGGTTCGTGCCCTGGTCCGGGAAGATCCCACATGCCGCGGAGCGGCTGGGCCCGTGAGCCATGGCCACTGAGCCTGCGCGTCCGGAGCCTGTGCTCCACAATGGGAGAGGCCACAACAGTGAGAGGCCCGCGTACCGCAAAAAAAAAAAAAAAAAAAAGAGAAAAAAAGAAAATATCAGTTTACATGGTGATTACTGTGATTGTTGACTTGATCATAGGAATGGAGACTTCAGTGGAAAAGAATATATCATAAATGGGATTTTTTAATATTATGGACCTAGAGCAATAATTCACATCTTTTTATATTAAAGGACACTTCATATTCAGAAACCCCTCCACCCAGAGCTGTGGTCATGCTTTAGTATTCATGGAATAGCAAGATCTTTATATACTTACAGATCTCTGGAATCTGTGTCATAACCCTTAGTCTCCCCAGTTCTCCATCCACCTCCTCCAGGCTTCTCACAGATCGGGAGGCTCTGAGGGAGAGGATTTGCACATGCGTGCATTCCTACTGATTACAGTCTCCGTTCCATAGCTGGTGGAGTCTCTGCTCCTACAATTACGCTTTATTTTCATAAATGTACAACAATCCTAAGAGTAGGGTATAGAAAAAAAGCAAATCAGTGACAATTTTGCAACCCATAACTGTTCATTTGTATTTATTTACAACCCAAATCTTTCCACAGGAGACTAAGACAGCTCAAATAATCCCTGTGAAATATTGCTGCTGCTGCTGCTGTTGTTATTATTATTATTCCTTCTACTTTTATAAATATCATTAATAAATTGTTGGGCATAATCATAGAGTATGGTTAGACTCTTCTTTATTGAAGGAAGTATTTTGGAGAATTGTGGTATAATCGAGCAATCATTGGATTAATAGTAGAAGATCCATTCAGATTATTAGGCTGAGTATTTGGCCATGTGACTTAACTAAGCTTCAATTCTGTCATCTATAAATTGAAAAATGTAATTCCTGTTCCTACTTCACAGTATAGTGGCAGAGCTCCAATATAATATATTAATGTACATGAATGAACATGCCAGCTATTCAAGTTTTTTTATGTTACTTATAATACATCTTTCAGATTATAAAAATAATGGAAGTTTATTATGGAAAATCTCAAAGCTGTAATAATGTATGAAGTAAATTAATACAACTCATAGTCTCACAATTCAGAAACATCGCCTGTTAAAATTTTGACATGTAAACATTCACATTATTTTTTCTCTGCATACATGTTTGTGTGTTTTAAAAATTGAAGTCATATTATAAACATGGTTTTATGATGTACTTTTTTCGCTTAAGATATTTTGGGTGTTACGGACTGAAATACGTTTCCTTAAAATTCAGATGTTGAAGCCCTAACCCACAACGTGACTATGCTTAGAGAAAGACCCTTTAAAGAGGTGATTAAGGTTAAATGAGGTCATAAGGGTGGAACTCTAATCCATGCATGACTGGTACCTTTTATAAAAAGAGGAAGAGACACCAGGGATGCACACACAGAGAAAAGGCCACATGAGGACACAGGGGGAAGGCAGTTATATGCAAGCCAAGGCCAGAACTGTGAGAAATAAATATCTGTTCTTTTAGCCACTCAGTCTGTGGCATTCTGTATGGCAGCCCTAGCAAACTAATGCACTGGGCATTTCCCGGTAAATATTCTTAAAGAATTTGATTTTTAATGGCTACAGATTCATTATTTTGATAACATTCATTATTTTGATAATAAATTTTCTATTTTGTAATATTTAGGTCATTCCCAATTTTTTGTTATCATAAAGAAATTTTCTGATATCTTTGTATTTTGGCAAATCATTTTTTAGATTCAAAATACTCTCCAAAATGTTGTAGTATAAATTAATGGGAATAAACTATGGGAATTCTTTGTACTATTTTTACAACTTTTCTGAGTTAAAAGTTATTTTTAAATAAAAGTTAAGAAAAGAGAGAAGGGGAGACAGAGAGAGAGAGGGAGAGCACATAACAAGGCTAGAATAGCTCTAAATATTTATATGAGTATTATTCTGCAGCCAATATTATTTAGGTACAAGACCAGACAAGCTTTCTTGGAGATCAATATTCTGATTGCAAATCCATTAATCAAACAGTGACCCTGACATAAATACTTTCTGTTAGCAGGAATTTGACGATTTGGTACAGAAGTAGGGGTGGGGGAGGGGAGAAGGATGTTCTACAAGAAAAATCTCTCTAAACAGTATTGCTCCTGCACAGAGATGAGCAAATATAGGAGTGGAGGTAGGGTCCCTGTCTTTGGTGATCTCTTCTTTGATCTTATAAGCAATGACATGGGCACCTGTCTCCCCATGTCCCCCATATTATGAAAAGATTTACCCTGTCTCTATAATCAGGGTGGTGTTTCCTGAGGTTTTCTGGAGTTGCAAAAATTCAATTGAAGTCAAATATTTACTAAGCACCTAACATATGCAAAGTTTTGTTGGAAGTTACGGCAATTAATAAGGATGAGTTCCTACCCTCTAGGTGGACAAACTAGTGAGACAGAATAACAGAAAGGAAAACAAAGCGCTGTCGTAAAAACTGAAGGAAATAAGCTCACTGGTGGCTGGGAAAGTACTGAATAAACATTAAAGAGATCAGAGCATCAATTTTTCAACATCACTAATTTTTAGAGAAATGCAAATCGAAACAACATTCACACTGGTTAGGATGGCTATCACCAAAAGTCTACAAAAAACAAATGTTGGAGAGGGTGTGGAGAAAAGGGAACCCTCGTACACTGTGCGAAGGAATATAAATTGGTGCAGCCATTATGGAAAACAGTATGGAGATTCCTCAGAAAGCTAAAAGTAGACCTACCATATGATCCAGCAATCCCACTCTTGGGTATATATCCAGAAAAATATGAAAACACTATTTCAAAAAGATACATGCACCCCAATGTTCATAGCAGCATTATTTACAATAGCCAAGACATTGAAGCAATCAAAGTGCCCATCAACAGATGATTGGATTAAGAAGACATTGTGTGTGTGTGTATATATATATATATATACATATATATACATATATATACATATATACAATGGAATATTATATATATATACATATATATGTGTATACATATATATGTATATATATTATATATGTATACATATATATGTGTATATATATAATATATATATAATATATATACACATATATATGTGTGTATACATATATATATATATACATATATATACATATATACAATGGAATATTACTCAACCACAAAAAGAATGAAATTCTGCCATTTTCAGCAACATGGATGGACTTAGAGAATATTATGCTTAGTGAAGAGAATATTATGCTTAGTGAAATAAGTCAAACACAGAAAGACAAATACTGTATATCACTTACATGAGCAGTCTATAAAATAATACAAATGAATGTGTATGTGAAACAGAAACAGACTCACAGATATAGAAAACAAACGTGTGGTTATCAAAGGGGAGAGGGAAGGGAAGGAGGGACAAATTAGAAGTATGGGATTCACAGCTACAAACTGCTATTTGTAAAATAGATAAGCAACAATGATATACTGTATAGCATAGGGAACTGTAGCCATTATCTTATAACCTATGATGGAATATAATCTGAAAAAATCCTGAATCACTATATTGTACACCTAAAACTAATAAAATATTTTAAATAAATTATAATTCAATTTTTAAATTTTAAAACAAGACATCAGAGCATCATTAATGGAGGAGGTGGCATTGAAGGACACATAGGGTATTTTGCTAAGCTGAGTCAGAGGAAAATTTGCTAAAAATTTGCTAACATCTGAAAAGGAATGTCCAGGGTCAGATGAGATAGGGTGCATGGGGTGCGTTGTGGGAGATGAACCCTGGTGTGGGAATCATATGGATTTGGGATTACTAGGAAGCCACCAAAAGTTTTTTTATTCAGTTTGTATTTAAAGATTGCTGAAAAAACTGTAAGGGATAAAAAGAGTAGAAGAAAATATATCTTGCCTTGTTCAAGAGTGATAGAGGAGAAGGATTTGGTCCCTACTTCACTCCACCAAAACCCAGTTCAGGAGGATATTGTTGCACTGAGCAGAGCCAGAAAGCGCGAGTTATGTGTCCATCGCATATTATAAGGCTGTGATATGAGATGATTAGACAAAAGAATCCACATGTTTCTGCTGACTGCTTGGCAGCTCTGATTAATGTTTGTCAAGGCATGGAATAATAGTTCACTCTTCAATTGTTTTCATGCATAATGCAGCTTCACTGGAAAGGTTTAATTCCTGCATCTGCCAAACACTATGTGACTTTCTGAAAGTTACATACCCTCTCTGAACCTCGATTTTTTTCCTCTGTCTAATATGGGTAATGGTACTTACTTCATAAAGATCTTGTAAGCATTAAACGAGTTAATGCATGTGAAAGTGTTTAACTGTAAAGTTAATGCTATTGTTGTTGTAATAATTCTTTCTTTCTTTGTTCTTTTAGTGGAAACAGAAAAAATATTCTGTACTATTTTACCAGAAGGTGGCAGTATGTTGTTTGCTAGGTATATCTTAACCCTAGCGGGGTATGTTTTTAGACACTTCTTCAGGCGACCGTGAAAATCTCATGGGGAGGTATATGAGTTTGATTCTTCCTTTTTGTCTTATTTTGGTTTGTTTTAGACTTATAGTCTAAATATATAATAAAGGGAATATATATAGAACTAATATATAGAAAAATTACAAGAAGCAAATTCTTCTTAGATGCTCAATTAAGGAGAAAGCATTTGTTCCCTGGACCCACCCCTGCAGGGTATGTGACATTCCAGGCCTCACATTTGTTTGTGGCTTTTTTTTTTTTTTTTTGCAGTACTCGGGCCTCTCACTGTTGTGGCCTCTCCCGTTGCGGAGCACAGGCTCCAGACGCGCAGGCTCAGCGGCCATGGCTCACGGGCCTAGCCACTCCACAGCATGTGGGATCTTCCCGGACTGGGGCATGAACCCGTGTCCCCTGCATTGGCAGGCGGACTCTCAACCACTGCGCCACCAGGGAAGCCCTGTTTGTGGCTTTTTTGAATGCCATCGTCACTGCCTGGTATTGGAAGCATGGACTTGTACTTTGGTTTTATGGATCTGATTAACACTTTTATCTGATTGCCTTGTTTCCTAACTGCTAATCCACATCAACATACGCGAACATGCATCAACTGAACACTTTCTGGCTGCAGAAGTGATCTGCAGAGCGTTGCAGAAGTGATCTGCAGAACCTTTCAAAAGTAATCGTATCCTTCAAGATCTTACAGTCAGTCTTGTTGGGAAGACCAAGTATAAAAGGTCTCGAAAACAGTTACAAAATAACATAGCAACATGAACAAAGAAAGGTGCTACCTGCTGAATATTAGAGGCCTTGCAAATGCAGAAATGGTCAGAGTGAGAAAGGTGATGAGGCTTCTAGGAGAAACGTGGTCTACATATGATTTCAAATCAAAATCTCTTTGTGATGGTTCACAACCTATCCCACCCCACACATACCCCAAACAAACCCAACACACCCTGCACATCACCATTCTCCAAAATGCTCTACTTATGTACATGATGTATAGTCTTAGAATAATGTTTTCTTTTGATGTTGTTAAAATATATTATTTCTCATAATAATATAAGACAATTATATGGATATATTGAAAAACTAAAGCTTCAGAGAACAGAGAACATCTGTCCAAATATCTCTGTAGCATGTCTAATAAAACAAAATAGCTCTGTGGCAAGTAGCTTTGTTGATAATGTAGAGATTTAATATATGTCAAACCTAGGAACAGCTTTAACCATCTTTTTTTTTTTTTTTTTTTGTGGTACGCAAGCATGTGGGATCTTCCTGGACCGGGGCACGAACCCGTGTCCCCCGCATCGGCAGGCGGACTCCCAATCACTGCGCCACCAGGGAAGCCCTAACCATCTTTTTAAAAAATTGCTTTCCAATTCTCAACTTGGATAACCAGTGTTCCCTAGCCTTAGATTTGCTTTTCATCCTGACAACGATGATAGTACAATATTGCTGGTGCTGTAAAGAAATCCAAATTGACTATGAAGTATAATTTGATTGATGCTTTTTTTTATTAATCAAACGTTGGAACAGTGAAAGTTTTTTTAATTTTAGGAATTATTTACCATGTGGCGTGCGGCACATAGTCTTGTGCCTATGAATCTAAAGTTGACAGTACGTTAGATTTGGTTTCATCAGGGAAAGACATAGACCTCATTCATAGTTCAGTCTAGGAATCCAAGTCTATAAAGTTTTTCCTGCAGTACATGAAATGTGTCATTACCACTGCCACTATTTTCATTTCCAAATTTGTTTAAAAATATATCTGCTTTTTGCCTAAGATCCAGTTTAAGTGGCCTGATATTGCAAAATAAGGAGCAAAGATTTATTTAGCCAGGCGTTTCTCTTGATTGTGGGATTAAACAAATAAGTAAACCGTATTGAAAGAGCTAGTTCTAGACCGCTCTTGGCTAGACATTTGCTAATGCACAAATTGACTTGTAAAAGTAATTTCTCTTTCCTGAATCTCATTTTATCCATCTGTACATAAAGGAAATGGCATAGACTATCTCTGAGGTCCCTGCCAGCTCTGACCTTCTGTGATTTTGGGAGAAGTCAAGTTCTGGTGCTTGACCTGGTTTCGGTATCGGGCCCCTGCAAGGAGCAGTGAGAGCCTTTTCCATGCAATCCTTTTTGCTGTATGTATTTATATCAGCACCTGAATTAAGCTAGTTGACTGTTCATTGCTCAATAATGGGACCAAATATGAAGACTCCTTCCCCCTCCAGTTAGGAAGCACCATTCAGGCAGTGAAAACTCCATTTCCAAGCTGCCCAGATTCCCCAACAAATGTGGAAAATAAGAATGCTGCCTCTGATGACGGATGTCACCAAGCTAGGGCAATTATCACCCATGGGTCAGCAAAAAGAACACTTGCCCTAGAGTGATAGACCTTCAATTTGAGACCTAGCTCTGGTCCTAACTTGGTGTTAGTTCTTGAACCTGAGCTTCGGTTTACACATATTTAAAATTTAAGAATGACACCTAACTGCACTGGCTCCAGTGTTCCTCACTTAGGTGGCGTAAGAGTTGTGATTTTTTTAATAAAGATGATTTATTCTGGTATAAAGATGATGATAAAGGTGATATTTATAAAATTCAACATTAATTGAGAATCCACAATGAGAAAGTGATATGGTTTTCAAGGACACTTCAGGTTGTTTGGAGGGAACAGGAGTGTGGCAGGCATGCAAAAAAGTAACATAAAAAGGTTACAGCTGGGCTTCCCTGGTGGCGCAGTGGTTGAGAGTCCGCCTGCCGATGCAGGGGACACGGGTTCGTGCCCCGGTCTGGGAGGATCCTGCATGCCGCGGAGCGGCTGGGCCCGTGAGCCATGGCCGCTGAGCCTGCGCGTCCGGAGCCTGGGCTCCGCAACGGGAGAGGCCACAACAGTGAGAGGCCCACAAAAAAGTTACAACTGATAAGTCTATAGAAGGAGTACAAAATGGCATAAGCAGAGACAACATGCATGTAATTCACTACATTAACAGAGAAAAGAAGTTAAAGCATAAGAAAATATCAACAGACAAGAACCTAGTTCAGAGAAAAAAAAAAATGATAAAATTCAACAGCTATTCCTGATTAAAATCCATAGGAAAATACTTCAAAAAACTTCCCAAGCTAGAAAAAGACCATATGCCAGGAACCAAAGATAAATGTTATGATAACATTAGAAACATTCCCAGTTATATTCAAAACAAGTTACAGACGCACACCACAGTCCACTCTAATTCAGCACCGTGCTAGAGATCTTACCCAATGGCATAAGACAAAATAAAGGGGCAAGCCAATGTATTAACTATGGAAAAGGAAAGTGAAAACAAAGTGTCATTACTTGCAGATAATATGATCAGCTACCCAGATAATTCATGAGAATCTATGTTTTAAATTATGAAGATTATGAGTTCAGCAATGTGGCTATAATTAATACCAATAGCTTTCCTAAACATTAGCAAAACCAATGAGAAAATATAAAATAAAAATTGCAATTACAACAGCAACCAAAACTATAAATTGGCTAGAAATGCGAGTACTACATGCTGTGTTAAAGTGCATAAATAAAGACCTGAATAAATGGAGAGAAAATCAGTATCTGTGGGAGGGAAGACTCATTGTCAATAAGCAGTTACAGGTGACAGTTAAAAGAACGAGGCAGTTAGTTCCACGCACGCTGACATGTAAAGATCTTCAAGACATTTTAAATGAAAAAAGGAAGTTGCAGAATAATATTAAAGGAGAGTATCCATGTCAAAAAAAAACACATGTGTTTTTATGTAAACGAATGCAAGTAAATGCCTAGCAAAAACTGATGTGGTTACCTCAGGGAAAGAGGCATAGGAAGGGGTTCAGCTTTTTCTGTATTCCTAGAATTTTTTTTAGCAATGTATATTTCTGTGTCACTTGTGAGAGGTATTAATACCAATGAGGAAAATAAGGGAAACACGAAGAAGAGGAATTTCTTAGAGCAGCTCTTTGAAAGATGAGGAGGAGGTTTTCAACAGGTGGAGACAAGTGGAGAAGCATTCCAGAACGCAGGAAAAGCCACGAGGGAAGGGGTGGGAGCACACACACGAGAGAGCCAGAAGTTTTGCCAATTCCCAATTCATACTGTACACATTTACAGTTTACAAAGCACGTTTCACCCAGCGTCTCTTGTGAGTGGCACTCTCATGTAGAAGAACATCAGTTCTGCTATATTCAGTATCCTGTGATAAACCATAATGGAAAAAAATATGAAAAAGAATATATATATGTATAAAGGAGTCACTTTGCTGTAGAGCAGAAATTAACACAACGTTGTAAATCAACTATACTTCAATGAAATTTTAAAAAAATAAGAAAAACATCAGTTCTGGATTTGGACCCCAGCTCTGCCACTAGCTAGCTGTATGACATGACCATGGGCAAGTTACCCAACCCCACTGAGTTTAAGTTTTCTCAACTTTAAAGTTGGACTAATAAACGTACCTGACTTATAGTGACATCCTAATCAGAAAGCCCAAAAAAGAGAGGAAAGCTTGAAGCATAGCTATGTCTTTTAGGGCATTCCAACCTTTTCTAGTCTTCTCTGAAATTTTGGATAATTTCTTCATCCATATGAAAACATCATATTTTCCAATTTTCTATTGTGGAAATCATTATTGTTTTTAATATGAATAATATCTTTACTGGCCTCTTTCCTTTAGATGCCATGTGATGAAATGGCAATGGACTAGCTGTGTTTTAGAATCTGCACTAGACAAACACACACTGCATTGAGCAGGGCTGTTCCTCTAATGAAGAGGAAACTGGTCACAGAAAATACTATACAGAAGATTCCACAGCATTTCTTTTCTCTCTGTTATAGATTGAGACCTTTCTCTCCTCCGTGAAAGAAATGGTGAAAAAGATAAATGAGAATTCGTAAGGCAAGTCAGCTTCCAAAGAAAAAAAGAATCATTCCCAGATATGAAGGTAGACCTCCCCCAGCACAGCTGCAGGTGACACAGAAGTCAGTCACCATGTTTAATATTTTAACAAGGACGTGAGCATAAATAACATTATAACAAAATGTGATTCCATAAGCCAGAGAGGCTGTACCTGTGAGTTTTTGCATGATTAGGCTTTGGGACAATGAAGAAGAAAGGAGATAGAAATGCAGTCACAATTTGATTTTTATCATCTCAGAATTACAGGAAAGAAATGGGGAGCCAGTAGAGCATAAGAATTAGTGTTCAATCTCCCAAGGGAATTCTTTATGTTTGGAAAAAACCATACAGATTGTATACAATTAAGAAAGTACCTTCCATGAATTATGCATGTTGGAATTGAATCCTCCAAAAGCCAAATGGGAGATTCACTGATCTATAAGAACACAGGTTAAGTTCTGAGTTAGCATCAGCTTACTTTTCCCATTGCTGTTCTTATATATTCTGCAACATACACTCCTAGGTTCAGGAAAAAATTCAGTGTTCTCTACAGCTCCTTTTTAACTTTAAAATCTCTGAAAGGGCCTATCTAGCCATTATACAGAGAAGTTGATTAATTTTCAGAGATGTTAGTTAAGAATATTAAATGAGGAGCTGAACGAGTTTACTTTTCTGCTCAAAATCCCCCAAATACATACATCAGGTTGTTCTCTTTGACACTAAACTTTATGGTTAAAAATTTCATATCAAGCTCTTATGAAAAAAATAGCATATTATGCAATAGAGTAACAAAATATCTGTATCTAATACTCTTAGTCTGTCCTTTCACACCTGCCCTGAAACTTTTTCTCTTTATTCCACTGCCCCTGCTTTCACAAGCCCTGGAGGTTCTCCAGTAGCCTTGGGTTCCTCAGAGGGTACCATGTTCCAGGAGAGGCTGAAGAACTCTTTCAGCCTGTGTCTCATTAGCATCCCTGACTCCTGGCTTCATCCTGTCACAAGGCCCTCTGTGAGAATGCCAGGGCCAAAGCATGAAAGTCCCCCAGAGGCAATGGTTACATTATACATTACACTTAGTGGCCAGTTATCATGCCATCATCATCAAAAGCATTTTTGAGAGGCTTACGCCAGAGGCAGTATGTAATAGAGTGCTTGCTATATTGTCCTGTATTTCAGTGGTTGGCTTGGGAGATCTTTCTGGAGCAGTAGGGTCCTTAAAGGAGTTGTAGAGTTCATAGATTGTCACAGGTCTGAGTATCACCAAGTTGACTGGTGTGATCAATTCTGAGTCCAGCCATAACGTGGAGCGGCTGATGTTCGGTCTGTCCAAATCTAGAACGAATATGATAGAGGTCAGGTTTGATCTTGTTGGAATCAGAGAAAAGTTCTACATAGGCTTAGCCATGCACAGTAACACCGAGTCCAGCTTGTCATTTACAGATGCCTCTTCTTTCTCACGATGGGGATAACTGAGAGGGTACGAGTGGCTTCGTGGAGTCTCCCATCACTCCTGAAGACAGAAGCAAACAGACTCACAGCATGCACTCTACCAATAAGAAGAAAGGAATACCAGGCTTGGAGAGAAAAAACATGAGCTTGAGTTTAGGTTTCATACTGACCTGCATATATCATGGGCAAAACTATTAACCACAATGAATTTCAATTGCTTCAACTGTAAGATGAGAATAATGATAACTACCTACTTCGCAAGGTTATTGGAAAGCTCAAGCTAGGTAATCATTGTGAAAATGCTTCTCATCAGATACAAAAAATTATATACACATATTTGAAATTATTTGTGTTATATTAACATCTTTATTACTTGTGCTGATCAGCACACTTAATGTGTCTAAGAACCGCTTGGAAAGCTTGTTAAAAAGCAGATTCTAATTCAGCAGGTCTGAAATGGGACCCAAGAGTCTGTATTTCTAATAAGCTCCAGGGTGATGCCAATACTGCTGGTCTGGGGACCATACTTGACATTGCAAGGACTCAGGACAACTTAGGACCCTTAAAAATGATGCAAGTCTAAAAAGCTTCCACATACGACTCTAGGAATAAGGATCTGAACATCTTAGGTTATTTATTCTGTTTTGAACATAAAGGCAGTGTTTACTTTCACGGATTGCGTGGGCTGAAGGTGCAGGAGTCTGACACATAACCTCAGTTGTGGACTGTTGGCTTCTATTACTATAACCATTAATGCAATAAATGGAATATTGATGAACAACTTCTATACATTTTTTTCCCGTTAGAGATTTTGCTTGGCCTAAATACTCAGCTACCTTTTAGAGAAAATTCAATTTTGCAACTCGTTCTTGGCAGTCCCAAGAAATTATTTCCAGTAGAGAAGAGCTATGACTGGATGGCCTGAGATGGGCCTTTCCATTACACGCGTCCACAAGGCCCAGCAGCCTCTCAGCAGCTGTGTTCACTGTGAAATTCATCTTTGTCACAAAGAGCAAATCACATGCTATGGAATATCACAATCTCATTATGGGATGTCATGTCACAGCACAAATACATTATTTTCACCGGATTTACAGACAGTGCGACCCATGTCACCTCCAGCCTGTGATGCATGGACTTTCTCTGGATGTATCTGGATGCATGACTTACACATGGCAGGACCCTGACGGGCATGGACTGCAGCCAGCCCCAGAAGTGCTCTGGAGAAGGTTCCTCCTTCACAGTCTCTTAAAAACAAAACCTAGTGGTTGGAAAATGTTGTGGCACTGACGTTAAAGGAAAGAAATAGGGAGCACCTCAAAAGTCTTGCTGTAACACTTTCCTTTGCTTCTCATGTATTAGAATTTAGACCTCACAACAAGGGGACTTGGTGGAATTCACATGAGACCCCACTGGGTGGGCCAGCAAAGAAACATCTGGTACTAAATTCCATTCTATAGGAAAACTGTTATTTAACAAGCCATCGTGTCTTACACGAGAAGAAGCCTGTGCTATAGCATTTTGGAATTTCTAAAGTGAGCAAGGAATCTTACCAAAGAATAAGACTTAAAGAATTAGGTGTAATCTTTTACTTGTGGCTACTTTATCTACTTGGAATGAGAGGACCAAATCTCGAAGAGAAATGGAACAGTGTAAATCTCATGATGGAGAATTTCAGTAATAAATGCACCTAACACCCCTCATGTCTTCTATTCAGAGCTGTAATCTCTTCCCCACGTTGTAGTTGGCTGAACTCTGCTTGAATACCTGGGGTACTGGGGAGATCATCATCTCCAAAACTTTTATTTTTATTTCTGAAATACTTGGACTGTTAGAAAGTTCTTACACATTGTGCTGTGTCTCCAATTCCCACCCTCTGGTCCTGGTACCAAGTCTGGGTGGCTCACAGAATAGGTTTACCTCATCATCTTCCCAGCCCTCACCTCTCAAGAGTCTGCCTTCCACCAATGAGAATTCTAACAACTAATATCTCTGATGCTGTGCTGGTCTCTATGAAGAATTAATTTTGTGAAGGAGTAGCATCATGTTCACATTGAATTTTAAATTTTTTTAAAGTCAGTTACATGTGCTTATCAGAAAGACAGAGACAGTGACAGAGACAGGGAGAGCAAAACAGAATACCAAGCAAAAAGGATTTACCATCCTAAATAAAGCTCGTGATTCTGTCTGCCGTTTGCCCCAGTGAGTGCACACCCCGGGATAATTTGAGAATCAATTTTCTCTGTTGGCTCAGTTCCCAGGTATCTCCCGCAGCAGAGGCAGCTTACCACAGTGAGCATGCTTTAATTATTTAAGATGACTTGTTTTGGTATAACATGGCAGCTAAACTTGAGCCAACTACTTCATCTGGCAAACTACTAATATTTGGCAGGCAAATAATAATTTTAAACTAAGTGTAATAGTTTTCTATTGCTGCTATAACAAATTACCATAAGCGTAATGACTTAACACAAATCTATTATTTTATAGTTCTAGAGGGTCAGGAGTCTGAATATGGGTCTTATGAGCTAAAATCCATGTGTCAGCAGGACTTCCGTTCATTCTGGAGGCTGTAGGGGGGAAGCATTCCTTGCTTTTTCCAGCTTCTAGAGGCCATCTGCACTGCTTGGCTCACGGCCTCCTTTCAACAATGGTATCATTTCAGCCTCCACCTCCATGGTCACATCTTCTCTGACTCTGCCTGTCCAGCCTCCCTCTTTTAAGGACTCTTGTGATCACATTGGGCCTAGCTGGAACATTCTAGACTCGTCTCCTCTTCTCAAAGTCCTTAACTTAATCACATCTGCAAAGTCCCTTTCACCATGTAAAATAACATATTCACAGGTTTTGAGGATTAGGATGTAGACTTCTTTTGGGAGGAGAGGGACATTATTCAGCCTACTACACCAGGCAGAGGCAATCCTGCACTTTGTAATATGTGTGCATTTCCTGACCTATAAAGATGGTGGGGTGAGGAAATCACAGGTGCCCCAGATTCTGATCTTAACATCTGTCCTCCCACTGCCTAACTGTGTGCATGGGGGTAACTCACTTTCAGAGCCAGGAGTAGAGTGAGATGAGGTACCTAGGGAACACAACGTTAGGTGGGGTTCAAACTCAGGTGCCAACCTGTACTTGCACAGTCCTGAGAATGAGGGCCTCCTTCAAGCTCTAGGTGCCTTGCTTGACTCATCATAGGCCCTGCAACATTTTATCTACCTATGGGGCCTATAACACTTTATCTATGTCTTGGTTTCCTCACCTGTAAAATTGGAGTATAAAGTTAACAGTCGTTGTTCTTTTCTATCTCGCTTTCTTTGTTTTGCTTTGTCTCTTAAGAAACAATTGAACTAGTGGACACGAAAGCATTTTGTCAACAGTAAAATGCTATGCATATACTTGTGACAGCTAAGGTTTTTTGAAAGCACGAGGGTCGAATAAGTGATACTTCTTACTTTTCACCCAATTAATGTAAAAGTTAACTCATGCAAACAAAAAGAATTAACATATATGTTTACAAAGATAAATCAGCAGTGTCCAAAAGGAACTACATCAATTTAGAACAGTGGTTCTTCAACCTTGGCTGCACACTGGAATCGCCAGGAAGATTTACAAAGTGCTGATGCCTGGACCTCATCCCCAGAGAGTCCCATTTAATGTGTGCGGTGTGCAGCCCAGGCACTGGGATTTTTAAAGCTCCGCAGCTGACTCTAATGGGCAGCCAAGGCTGAGAGGCTCTGGTTAATGACTTCTCTAGAAGCCTCAGAAATGTGTTTTGAATTGATTTAAATTTTATGGAGAATAGAGAACATACTTTTTCTGTTTGCAGAATGTATTCCATAGAATCAACACGACAGGCAAAATTCACAGAACCATATTCTGATTCATACACAAAATTTTTCTAACATATAGGAGGCATCTAAACATCAAAATGTGAGTAAATGCTTATTTTTAACAAAAAAAATATTGTGGATAAGTTAAAAAACAAACAAACAAACAAAAACAGCCTTCCACAGTGTCTCCTTTAGAGATTAAATCCTCTCTAATAATCAGTTCTTGATCTTGGCCCAGGCAGTAGTTCTAGATTTTGGTGGCACTTTGGAACCAACTAAGGAGGTTTTAAAACCTTAATGCCCTAGCTGCTCATTGGATCAGTTAAGTTAGAATCTCTGAGAGTGAGACCCAGGCATCAGATTTCTTCAAAAAAATTTCTCCACGTGACTCCCATATGCCAACAAAGCGAGAACTCCTAACCTAATTCACTTAAAATCAGAATCGGTATGACTAGCATTTATTGAGAACAGGCCATTTATTATCAGGAGCTGCACAGAGCTTGCTCCCTACCCTCAAGAGGCACCCAGTCTACTGAAGGAGAAAAACATGGCAACACATGGTCATTAAAGGTAAGAACAGATGCAGTGAGAGCGTTGAGGGAGGCAAGTATGCCATTGCTTCTTTGACAAGACAGGGGAAAGAGGAATCAAACAGACCACTATGAGGTTCAGCAATGGATTTTGTGAAGGTGAAATCTGAACTGGGGCCAAGGTGAGAAGGGCATTTCTAGGAGATGATGCGGCCTGTGCAGAGGATCAGAAACCCTAAGGAAAGTAATTGACCATATCATATAGGATTCCTAATCTTCTCAGAGTTAGCATAGAATTGTCTGAACAATGCCTTCTTGAATAGAGAGCATTTTAGCCCTCATCGAATGATTTAAACACAATTCTTGAAATACTTCTCAGCAATAAAAAGGGCACAACTACTGATAAACACACAGAAGGATAGATCTCAAGGGAATTATGTCAAGTGGAAAAAGTCAGTCTCAAAACACTCTATACCATATGATAACATTTATATAACATGCTTGAAATGACAGAATTATAGAAATAGAGAACAGATTAGCAGTTTCCAGGGGTTAAAGATGGGCAGGAGGAGGAGGGGGGTGGAGAGGAGAAAAGGGTGTGACTATAAAGGGGTAGAAAGATGGAGATCATTGTGGTGATGGATTAGTTCTGAATCTTGATTGCAGGAGTTATATATCAATCTCAAATGTGATAAAATAGAATAGAACTACACACTCACACAGGACCGATGTTGATGTTCTGGTTTTGATATTGTACTCTAGTTATAAGATGGAACCATGGAGGAAACTGATGAAGGATGCACTGAACCTCTTCACACTCTCTTTGCAACTTCTGGTGAATCTATAATTATTTCAAAATACAGAGTTTTTTTTAAATGAACTAAGAAACCAAAATAGATTGTTGCAAAAGAAACCCCATAATTCTAATGTTACTATGATTCAGAAAGCAGTGTAGGGCCTTGAAAAGAGAAACAAAACATGTCTTGGTTTTCTTTTTATTCCTTTACTCTATTTCTCTGTCTGTCCTCTTTGTTTTCCTTTTTTTCTTCCTTCTGTTCTCATACTTTCTTTTCTTTTTTCCTCCTGTCCTTATCTCTTTCCCAAAATTACATCTTGAAAACTACATTCTAAGATTATTCCAAACAATAGAAAGAAGATAAACAATAACAAAGGGCCTAAATGATAGAGAAAAGTTAGTGATGTTCCAGTAAGTCTCAGTTGTTACTGGGCTACAAGCCCATTCTGAAAATTTAGTTTATAGTTTACACAGCAGGACACTCATATGCTGCTTTATTAATATACTAACTTTGGGCTAAAATAAAAACCAAATAACATCTCAATTACAATTACTTTAGCTTCTTTAATCTAATGGTGACCTATTAACAGCAAAGAACAAACTTTGGGGATGAGAATGAAAAACGCAGCTTAAATTGTAGAGTTTAGAATATTTATATATTTATAAAGGTAATTATAGATTGATATTTAAAGCTATGTTTTGCTTAAAATTTGTTCATATAACAAAAATAAAATTTTTTTTATGGTGAGAATTCCTATACTAACCCCACTAATATATCGAATAAAGATAGGCACCTCCGTTGTAGGTAAGTGCTCTTGAGAAACTACCTGTAAAGCAAAGCACATTTTTCTTTTGATTTCCACGTTAACAACAAAATATGTTTTTCTAGCAGTTCTTCCCAGTGAGAAGCGGGGTGATTAGAAGTTCCCCCGAGGATTGGAAGCAGGCTCAGGCCTCAGTCTGAACCCAAGCCCCAATGTAAGGAGGCCCTGCTCTTGACCTTAGACAGATGGTGAAACTCAGAAGTCTTGGCACCTTCTCCGTGAGATACCAGTGCTATCAACAAATCATTCCTTGATCTTTAAATGTCATAGTTTATAGTTCTAAGTAAATAAGAAACATACACCTAAAATAATTCAAAGGGATAAGTGGGTTTTGTTCAAATAACAAAAAGGAAACAGAGCTTTCTCTTTTACAAAGGCTATCACATACTCCAGAAAGCCTAAAAATATGTTTTAACTGAAATGCATCTGAATATTCCTTAGGGAAAAAGAAGTAGCTAATTATACTAAGAAATTTAATGAGATTATCACATACCTTAATGGTTCTGGAGTCACTGTAGACTTTTTTTTTAATTGTTGGAGAAATCCATAACTTTGCTGACTTAAAGAAAATGGATAATGGCCCACTAGATTATTGGAAACCATTTTATCAAGTTCTTCCAATTCAAAGCGATCAAATGAAGTCATGACAAATCTAGAAAAACAAGTTGTGAATTTAAAAAGGTACTGAACCTTCCTGAAAGTGAAATATAAAGCAGATGTGGGGCTTCCCTGGTGGCGCAGTGGTTGAGAGTCTGCCTGCCGATGCAGGGGACATGGGTTCATGCCCCGGTCCGGGAAGATCCCACATGCCGCGGAGCGGCGGGGCCTGTGAGCCATGGCCGCTGAGCCTGCGCGTCCGGAGCCTGTGCTCCGCAACGGGAGAGGCCACAACAGTGAGAGGCCCGCGTACTGCATAAAAAAAAAAAAAAAAAAAAAAAAAGCAGATGTGCCAAGAGCTACGTTCAAAAAATGAAACCGTGGACCAAGTTTCAAATGCTAGGATGCATGGGCAGCCCTTCATGCCTGAGTCTCTTGCTGACAGCAGTTTAATGTGATGTGATGGGGAGCCAAACTCAGAAGACCCAGAGGATCAATTCTATCACTGGAGATCTTCTGTAACCTGACGGGGACTTTCCTTCCAGCCTTTTTCTTGTTATCTCCTGCCCAGCTCTCCTCGCTCAATTACCTTGGATTCTCTCTGGTCCAGATCTCACCCAGCACTCCCTGTTTTCTGTGCCTTTCCCATAGCAGGTAATACCTCTGCTGGAAAGGCTTCCTCACTCCCTCAGCATCCATTTGTTGAGCATCTGCTATGTGCCTAAAGCAGAGAAAAAGATAGATAGGGTCCTTGCCTTGGTAGAGCTTAACTGTAAGTGGGGTATACAGGTAATAAACAAGTAAACAAAAAAACAAGATAGTTTTGGATTCTGATAAGAGCTGTGAAGGAAATCAACAGAGCAATGTGATAGAGAGTAGCTGGTGCAGAGAGGCAGGGCTTCAGGGAAGGCATCTCTGAAAAGATGACACTAAACCAAGAATTGAAGAATTAAAAGGAGCTTGCAGTGCAAAGAACAGAAATAGAGCTTCCAGGCAGGAGGAGAGAAAATGTGATGGCTCTGTGGTGGGAGTGGAATTGGTAAATTTTGGCATTTGAATTGAAACAAAATGGCCAAAATATAATAAGTGATTCCAAGTGAGGTCGGAGAGGTGGGATTGCATAGGGTCATATGGGATCTACAAGGCCATGAGAAGGAGGTTATGTTTTATTTTTAGTGAGATGAAAAGTGATTAAAGAATTTTAAACATAGGAATAATATGATCAAATTTATATTGTGAAAATATTACTCTGGCTGCAATATAGAGACAACATTTGACTTGGGGGGGGGGAAATAAAAGCAGGAAGATCTGTTAGGAAATTAGTGCCATAGATAGACCAGGTAAGAGAGAATGTTGCCTTGCACCAAGGTGGTAATGGTGAAGATTGAAGAAAGTGAATGGATTCTAATAGTAGTTTGAAGACAGAACCAGCAACACTTACAGAGTGTTTGGTCATGAAAGACAAGAGAAAATAAGCAATACAGGATGCCTTTTGGTTTAGAGACTTAAAAACTGAGATGATAGTGGCACTATCTAAGGAAGTAGGGAAGACTGGGAAAGAGAAAGGGTTGGGGAGGAAAATGGGATCATATTTTGGGCATTGAAATACCTGTGGAACACCCACGTGTAAATGTCAAAGAGCAGTTTTGATGACTATGAATCATAAAGCAGAGAGTGAGTTCCAATCACCACTGGTGAAATCCCACCCATTCTGTTTTCTATCTACATTTAAATATTTGTACACTTGGAGCAAAAATTCCACTTCTGGGTGTCTCTCCTCCGGGAAATACTTACATATATGTGTAAAGAGGCATGTACTAAGATATTTATTGTAGCATTGTTTGTGATAGCAAAAACTGAGACCAACCTAAATATTCACAAAAAAGGGAGTGCCTGATAAGCTACAGTATATCCATAACATAAAGTCTCTGACAGTAGTTGATAGAGAGTTCTAGTGTTGTGAAATGAGATCACAGTACTACACTTTCTAGTAAAAAAAAGAAGTCAAGGGACTTCCCTGGCAGACCAGTGGTTAAGACTTCACCTTCCAATGTAAGGGGTGCAGGTTCGATCCCTGGTCAGGGAGCTAAGATCCCACATGCCTCACAGCCAAAAAACCAAAACATGAAACAGAAGCAATATTGTAACAAATTCAATAAAGATGTTAAAAATGGTCCACATCCAAAAACATCTTTAATAAAACAGAAGTCAAGCTATAGAATTACATATAATATAATCTCATTTATGGGAAACAGTGGTATAGTACAAAGATGAATACATATGTAAACAAATCTATAAAATAAACTTACATCTGGAGTGGAGAAGAAGGTGTGGGCTTGGGCTCTTTATTCTACTCAAATATTGCTTGAATTTTTACCAAAAAATGTATAATGTCTAATTTTAATATTTTAAATAATACTTAAGCCAGTAAGTCCTACCTATTGACTTCAAAAATAACAGAATCATACTCCCTTATTTTATAGAAAGAAACAAGGACCAGAGAAGCTGAAGTATTTTATCAAAATTGCACAGCTGGTTGAGACTGAACTCAGGTTTCCTGATAGACTAGACTAGACTAGACTGCTTGGCTCTTACAGACATTAACTGTGTCTCAGTCAGTTCAGGCTATCAGGCTTCCATAACAGAACACCGTAGAATAGGTGGCTTATAAACAACAGACATTTATTTCTCACAGTTCTGGAGTCTGGAAGTCCAATAGCAGGCTGCCAGCAATGTCAGTTTCTGTGGCGGCACATCTTCCCAGATGCAGACTGCCAATTTCTCATTCTATCCTCACACGGAGGAAAGAGGGTTAGGGAGTTCCCTGGGGTCTCTTTTATAAGGGCACTGATCCCATTCATGAAGGCTCTACTCTCATGACCTCATCAGCTCCCAAACACCCCACCTCCTAATACCATCACATTGGGGGTTAGGACTTCAACGTATGAATTGGGGGGGGACAAACGTTCATCCATCACAACATGTTAGTATATTTTGTTAGCACATGTGCAGGTTTCGCTTCATTTGTTAAGCATATATCTAGCTGTAAGCTGTGGATTTTGAGGATAAGATGTATGCAGGTATTCTATATACAAAGAATAGATATATATTTCTCTCTAGCTATAGGAGTAAGAACGGAGGGATCCATGGAATTTAAAGTAAGCCAGAGAGTTCTTGAATAAGTAGGAATTCCACTAAGAACAGGAAGGGCTGATCAGAACCTGGGATGACACATACACGAGGTAGAAAGAGAACCTAACAGTTTGGGGTAAACTGATGGACTAGCCGCATACCCTAAGGAAATAATTGACTCTAAAGACCCACTTCCGTCTCCATCACTTCCTGAGAGATGAGGCCTCTCATGGTAATTACTCGTTAAATGAGGACTTGAAGGTATAATGAAGCAAATAGTAAACTGAGGCAGAATTTTCTTGGGACCTTGCTGGGGCATAAACACCTGACACCTGTCTACCAAGAAGTGTTCAAAATCAGAAGAAAATCAGCATATGTTTTAGGGTTTATTGAACAAATGTCACTATAGAAATAAACATTCTATTATTAGAAATTTGTATGCACTTAATGTAATTAAAATATTTTTATTGCAGTGAAAATAAATCTTACTGCCTGGATGGTTTTAAGTCTAAGAAATATATTAGCTCAACCATTGAGTCTTCCTTGCTGTCACCAGCAAGATATGCTTCCTCCTGCCTCAAGTCCTAAAATGCATCCTTTGTATCATTCAAGCCACTTGCCACAAACAGCCTTCTATGGCAGCAGCTGTGAATATGTCCTCTCTCCCATTTCTGGTGTTGTTAGCTTTTGCAGCCCAAGAACCTTATCTTATTCATGGCTGTGTGCTTTGCAGCATCTATTATAGAGACTTGAAATTTGTAGATAGCAAGGAAATGCAATTTTTAAATGTTTAAAAGCAAGCAGGTCGTAAACCGAAAGGCTTAGAGCTGATGGCAAATCACATCATATACTTATCCTCTCCATAACCTTTTAACTACATATTTAAAAATCAATGGACAGCAAGGACAGTCTTGAAAAGGAGAAATTTCTGAAAAGCAGCCTTGGGCAGTTGAGAAAGGGAGAAAGAGGGAGGGGCAGTGCCTCTTCATCCTGTGTTATTTCATGTTTTTCACTATTTCTTAACCTTAATAACCCATATTTCTCCATCTCTTGCATCTACAAGCGTGATATAGAAACCCACACCCCCTACAAATTCCTCCCCTCCCCATCACCATTCCCAAACGGGTATCTCACGTGAACTCATAAGCATTCCTATCAACGTAGTCCCCTGCCCACAAAGCTCCTTGATTGTCACGTGGTACCTCCCTCTGCCACAGCTGCCTCTGTCCTCGGCCAAGCCTCCTAAGCCCTTTCTCTTAGGACTCCCAAAGCTGCATTTTCAAGCTACCAGATGCATAAAGAGATAACAGGGTCCTCATAGACGCTGAGGAATCTGCCTCATTTCCCCACTACATTACTTGGATTCAAAAAAGGGATGTTTATATTCATTGGTCTCCTGCAGAACTTCAGAAAAGCAGTTTCTTCAGCTTCTACCTGGAGTCCTAACATTTCTCCTCATCCCTCCATCTGCTAGTTGCCTGTGCAAACCTCTTCCTCGTTTTCTTTCATAAGAAAGAATAATCCCTTATGAAAATTCATGCTTGGAGAACATGCTCTTACCTCAGCTATGCCCAAAAGCTCTTAAGACCTCTCCCTACATCAGCCATTCAGTGCTTTAGACCTTGCCTTATCCTACCCTGATTGGCTAAAGAAGAAGCGCAGAGCCTCAAAATCCTCCGAGAAGTCATCCCAAATTAACCATACACTTCCTCCCGCTCTGATCCTAGGGGCTGAGAAACTTGCCCCTTCCGGTCCCTTCTCAGTGCTCATGTAGGCAAGTCATCCAGCTCCATCCACAGTTCAGGCTCAGCCATGTGGAGTGGGGCTTGAGGAGTGTGAGAGTATTGAGAGAACCCTGGGTGGCTGCAAACTCCATGGTCCCTCATTCTTGTTTTAATTGTGCTGGGAAAGTAAATAACTCCCTAGTAATACTCCATGTTCCTTGACAGGCTTTCTGACAGGTCTAGGAGTAATTTTTCCCCCCAGGCCATATCTTAAACAGCCAACCTCAGCCTTTTCATAGGAGTTCAGGAATTCAAGAAATATCATGGGTTGCCCATGTTCATCTTCTTTCCCCAGCACAATTATTCACACTTTCTTAAAACTTCTCTACGTATCATCCTACTCAGGGGAAAACATTTCAGTGGCAGGGAACTCATGACTTCTTCAGTCAATCCCTTTTGTTTCTGGATAGCTTCAATAGTCAGAAAGTTCTTAAGAAGCATGAGTCCAAGGGACTTCCCTGTTGATCCCCTGGTTAAGACTCCGTGCTTCCACTGAAGGGGCACAGGTTCAATCCCTGGTCGGGGAAGTAAGATGCCGTGTGCTACACGACACAGTCAAAAAATAAAAATGAAAAAAATAAGCATGAGTCCAAAATCTGTCTTCCTACCTAGGTTCCAAAAGTTTACCTTAACTTATAAACTCTTAGCCTACTTTGTCACATAGTGAATACTTGATAAATAGTAAGTCTGGCATGGGTATCATTCTGAAGTAGTTCACTAAAGTATATTAAGATCATGGATGTTGAGGGCAGGCCGACCTGAGGTGAAGTGTAACCTGGGGTAAATTATTCCCTATACCTCAATTTCTTCATCCATAAAATGTGGAAAATAATAGCTCTTACCTTACAGTGTTGAGAGGATTAAACGATATCATGCAAGCCATGCACTTAGTACAGTGGCAACAGTAAGCCCTCACGATATTTTGTTATTATTAATATTACCATCAATAATTTTTTCTGGCAATCCTCTCTTTGACTGAAAAACTATCAAGCATATCCACTAAAATGAGATGGACAGAAATAATCTGTTGTGAGAATTAACAGTAGAAAACCTCCAACTGTTGGCATGGACTCTCTCCTAATCCAGCTCTTGATCTCTTGTGCATAACATAGTGCTTTTCTACATCCTTTGGGATCTTGGGCCTATTTCACTATTACTTATGTAGATGGATATCACAATCTATCATTTCTACCAGTCAATGGTCATAGAGTTGGAAAGGTCTTGGTGACTAAGTCTCTCCTCTATAATTTACATATATTGAAGCCAAGACTTATAGAGAGGGAATAATATGACCAAGGTCGTCTGGGTTTTTATTAGAACTAGAACTAAAAAATAACTTCTGACTCCCAAGTTAGGATTCCTTAAATATCAAGAAATATATAAATATTCAACATCTTTGGATTTCTGAGCTCTGTTCTGTGAGGGTGACTAGATGTGTAGCCTCCCTTTATTTCTGTTAGAGGCATTTAGAGAGATATTGGCTATCCTTTCCTCCCCCTTCCCCACCTCCCCCCAGTTATTCCCATAGATTTTCTACCGATCACCCTCTTAAATCGTATTACTTAAATGAATTGGGCCTCTTTAAATGCAGGTGAAAGAAAACCAAAGCAAACTAATGAAGGCAAAGGAAAACTATTAGGAAGATTGGTAAAAGACTCCCAGAACTGAAGAAAGTGTTGACTTTGAATTTATTTATTTATTTATTTGTTTATTTTTGGCTGCATTGGGTCTTCGTTGCTGTGCACGGGCTTTTCTCTAGTTGCATCGAGCGGGGGCTGCTCTTCATTGCGGTGCGCGGGCTTCTCACTGCGGTGGCTTCTCTTGTTGCGGAGCATGGGTTCTAGGTGCACGGGCTTCAGTAGTTGTGGCATGTGGGCTCAGTAATTGTGACTCACAGGCTCTAGAGCACAGGCTCTGTAGTTGTGGCACACGGGCTTAGCTGCTCCGCGGCATGTGGGATCTTCCTGGACAAGGGCTCAAACCCGTGTCCCCTGCATTGGCAGGCAGATTCTTAACCACTGCGCCACCAGGGAAGTCCCAGGAAGTGTTGACTTTGGAAAGGAAAGAAACTTCTGAGGTTCATCGGCCTTTTGCCCAGAGTACTGCCATTAATGCAATGTGATTCCAATGACAGCCAGCCTCTGTCATTTTTGTTCTTAGCTTTAAACGAGACATTGAAAAAGAGACATACAGACAGAGAGGGAATAGATGGGTCCAGCTTGGATCCAGTGTCTACCCATGGACCAGTTTGCTATTGTGAGAGTTGGAAGGTTACCCACATTGTGTAACTCCACTAGAGACCTCCTTCCCCTGGGCATGAGGGGCTCTAAATAAAACGTATAGAATCATTGTGAGCAAAGCAGCTGCCCCAAGAAGTGTGTACTACGTTCTACTATGTGTTTCCCCAAGCAGATTGTGAGTTTCTATTAGTCAGGGACTCTGTCAATTTCACTTTTACTCAGTATTTTCAAACAAACACCTTCCTAGCCTGTGTGTAGTAAGTATTCAATGAACATTCATGGAATTGAATGTATTAGATCTGCAGTTTTTCTTGATCCTGACATACCAGCCCAAGCTGAGAACACTATGGTCTCCAACTAACAAGAGGCCTCTGCGTGTTTTTGGTCCCTTGGAAAACATACATCATACCCAAGTACCCAACTAATGCCACCTGGCTCATACATAAGTAATACGTGCATCTTGCTCTAAGGAAAACTGTCCTGATTGTGCTTTTCTCTCCAGCTTCCTGGAAGGATAGGGCACTTCTTCCTCAGGCTACTTTCCTCCTGGAAACGTCTCTTCCTGAGAGCCTGGCAGTTGCCCACAGTTCTGTCTTCTGTGGTGGAAATGGAGCCCTGCTGTGCTCCGGTCATTAGGATTCTCATCTTCCCTCCTCATATGACAGACATCGGAGGACATGTTCTCTTCTCCTGAGAAAAAGCCCCAATTAAATATGCTCATTAAAGCCTTGTGATTCTAGGCTTTCTTCAAATGCATAACAAAAATGAATCAATTTCTGCTGACCTGAAGCCTGTCCAGGGAGTGCTTGGCCCTGGCCGAGGTGTGGGCTGACTGCCAGAACCCTGTGGGATGTACTAGGCAGTTTTCACTGTCATATGCCAGACCTCCACTGCTGCCCCCCCCCAGTTGGTTATTAGAGGCTGGCAGGCAACTGCATAAAGAATCTTGAACAGAATATCACAGTTTACCCAGAATCAAAAGATTGATAACAAATTAAGGTGAAATTGAGTGCAAATCTGCCCCTTCTAGCCCCTCACTGGCCACATCTACCATGCCTGGCTGTCTAAGTATAGGCTGTGATGCAGCAGTGTGGTAGGGAGGAGGCATAAGACAGGAGGTCAGAGCCCCCAGCTGGCCCACAAACCCGGTCACTAACAAGTTGTATAATCTTTCAGCTTCAGGTGCCTCGTGTGAAAAGAAGATGTCACTAAGACCTTGCAGTTCACAGGCTTCAACTTAAGGTATGGTCCCAACCGACTTTCCTGCCATTGACACCACCACTAGTAGCTAAAACACACAAAATATTTACTCTGTGTCAGACACTCTGTACTTAATTACTATGCATAAATTCATTTAATCCTTATAACAACCCTTTGAAGGAATTTAGTAATATTACTGTTCCTACTCTACAGATGAAGAAACTGAGATTTAAAGAGTGAAATAACTTGGCCAAAGTTACATCAGCTAGTCAATGACAGAGCTCCAGAACTCATGTTCTTCACACCTAGGGTGCCCCAATACTTTCTCAGGTACCAAAACCACTATGGTCATGCTTAGCTTCCTTTTGGCCTCCTCTGCCTCAAACACTTGGTTTCTCGTCCTAAGTACATGATTTCATCTCCTGCAAATTGGTTCACTATTTTTGGACTCACTGACCATTTCTGGGGACTTTATTCCATTTAAAAATCAGCCCATTTTTGCCTTCTAAAAACCACCAAGGTATAGCTAGTCTGTATTTGCTCTGATCTCTATAAATTCACCCATCTATAATTCTCATTGGCAGTGAATGTGTTGCCTCATTAAGTCATTACTTTTATTATTGTCATTTATCTCTTGGTCATCTTTCGCTATTTATGTCGTATCTTACCAATCAGATTGAATACCTTGAAGAAGAGGACATGGTTCATACTTCTTTGATCTACTCTTAGCCCCTGGCACAAGGCCTTGTGCCAATCTTTAAATGTTAATTGGGTTTGGTGTAGCTTCTCTTCCAGCTTCAACTATACTCCTCATTAGGCGGTATCTGTATGGTTGTAGGAGCCCTCTTTGGAAACTATGGTAATAGAATTGTCAACCAGAATCCTGGTGACTTTCATTGTGCAGGCAAGACTGGGAAAGGGCACCCTGACCTATGCTCATGCCAGCTGAGGTGTGTTACTTGTGCCAGAGCTTCACTAGGTCCATATACCTCCGTGTGTCTGATAGGATCAGGGCAAGCTTTTCTGGTGATGTCAGCCAAGAAAAAACAGCTGGCAGATGTAGAAAAGCTGGTACCAGGCACCTGGCCCACTTAGATCAGCTTTCTGTGCCAGCTTCACATTTTGTATCAAGGCCTAAGTTGAGAGTAGGGAGTGACTATATCTTCTCTCCTCGCCAAAAGCTGGTCTGTGGGTGCCAGGTTCATAATGGTCATCTGTTGGGCTGTCTGTCCACAGCACCTGCAACTAAAACAACCAAATCCAGAGGTTGCCAAGATCTTGGCACTCCCAGGGTATAATAACGATGCCAAGAGTTGAGGGGGTAATGCATGTCCAAATTATCTTGTCGCCTCCTCTTGGAGTTTCCAACACCCTAGTGCTGAAGGAAAGCTGAAAGGTTTTCCAGGTGCATTGTATTTTACAAACGTCATGTATTTCAGCAAACAGAAGAGATACAAAATGATTTGGCAAATTGTGAAGAGCTCAGTAATTATCAGGAGGGATGAAGTCCTTTTACTGCTTCTACAATACTGAGTTATAAACAACTCCCAATGCGCTTTGAATAGTCAGCTGTTCCCCAGTTTCATTGACAAGGCAGGATAAGTCAACTCTGGCAACAGCAAGAAGAGAAAATTCTAGCCAAAATTTTTAAATTCCACTCCTTCTAAGACTGCTTTAAGGAGGTGGTGAGAAGGGAGGGCTCTGAACAGGGGAAATGATAACACAAGGAGTAAATATAAAAACATTTCTATTATTATTTAAACCTCTGTAAAGATAATTGATATTTAAAAACAAAAATAATAACAATAAACTGCGTGACCTATAACATATGTAGAAATTAAATGTATGACAACAATAGCACAAAGGCCAAGAGGGGAGAAATGGAAGTATACTCTTAAAAGTTTCAAATACCTGATGTGAAATAGTATAATATCATTTGAAGATAGACTGAAAGAAGTTTAAGATAAATACCATAAACCCTAAAGAAGCCATTAAAATAGAACAAGAGTTATAGTTAATTTGGCAAAAAATCATAAAATAAAATGGAATCTTAAAAATAAAATATTCATGTAACCCAAAAGAAGGCAGAAAAAGAAGAAAAGAGGAACAAAGAACAGATGGGACAAATAGAAGTGAAATAGCAAGGTAGCTTTAAACCCAATCATGTCAATAATCATATTAAATGTAAATGGTCTAAACACCCTAATTAAAAGGCAGAAATTGTCATACTGGATTTAATAAGCAAGACCCAATCAAGCTGCCTACAAGGAACAAGTGTAAACATAAATACATTAAAAGTAAAAGCATGGAAAAGATAAACCATGCTAACATTAAATGGAAAAAAAAAAAAAGATGGAGTGGCTTAATAGCAGACCAGGAAGATTTCAAAGCAAAGAATATTACCAGGGACAAAGAGGATCATTTCCCAATGATAAAGAGAACAACCTTTAGGAGAGCTAAAAAACTGATAAAACTGAAAGAAGAAATAGACAAACCCATAATTATAGTTTAATCATGGAAAGTGTGTTCTTTGCCCACACTGTAATTAAGTTAAAAAATCAATAACATAAAATTCTGGAAAATCTCTAAGTATTAGGAAACTAAATAACATGCACCAAGTTCTTTCTTGCCTCAGTGCCCTTGAATGTATAGTTTCCTCTGCCTCAGATAATTTACCTTTCACATAACTGACCTTTACTTCTGTTTCAGGTCACCTCCTCAGAGAAGGCTTCCTAGACCCTTATAAAAAAGGTCACATCCCCACTTCATCCTATTGCACCTCCAGTTACTGTCTATTACATACCTTGATTTTTCCTTTCCTAAAAGTTTATCACAATCTGTAATTATCATTTTTTTATTTGCTTACTTGCCTACTGTCTGTCGTTCTACAGCATATAAATTTTTAAAGGTATATGAATATTAGATCAAAATTTTTTTAAATTGTGGTAAAATATATGCAATATAAAAGTTACCACTTAACAGCATATAAACTTTTTGAGGGCAGGAACCTTATCAGATTTTTCTGTACCCCAGTGCCAGGAAGAGTATGCGGCAGGTCCTAAGAACTCAAAATCTATTTGTTGAATTAATGAATAGAACATTAAAAGGAGGATAATTCCTACACTGCCTACTTCACAGAACTCTTATGAGAGAAAAATGACTCTGAAACACTACGCACTTAAAAATAGAAAGGTATTGATGTTTTTATTATTTTCAATGGGTTGCAGCTCAGAGTTCAATGCTGATTAGATAATGAGCCCAGTTGAAATTGGGCTGGACGGATCAGGACAGCTTCCTCATAGGGACAGAGCCTAAATCGCTGCAAGGAATTGTACCTTGCCTGTCTGCGCATGTCTGGATCTAACTTTGAGCTCTTTCCCCTTGTGGCTTCACAGGTAATAATTTCACTGCTGTCTCTTATTAAGGATGTTCTTTCCCTTCCCCTCAGAAGAGCAGGCGGGGTTGGCATTTCTGAGGGAGAAGCCAAGGAGCATAACTCTAGGCACACTGAGAGAATTCTAATGACTTTGTGTCTTTACTCAAAGGGCTGGCAGTTTTCAGATCTTCTCTGCATTTAAATAATAACAACATTCAGTTATACATACATATATATTCTTTTTCAGATTCTTTTCCCTTATAGGTTATTACAAAATATTGAGTAGAGTTCTCTGTGCTATACAGTGGGTCCTTGTTGGTTACCTATTTTATATATAGTAGTGTGTATCTGTTAAACCCAAACTCCTAATTTATCCCTCCCCCGCCCCTTTCCCCTTCGGTAACCATAAGTTTGTTTTCTATGTCTGTGGGTCTATGTCTGTACGCCTAAAACTAACACAACATTGTAAATGAACTATACTTCAACTAAAAAAATAATTAAATTTTAAAAATTAAAAAAAATAAATAATGACAGTATTGAGGCCAAACTAGCAATGAACCTGTGGAAGGAGGAGCCCTCAGTGTCGCTGAGAATAAGGGATCTCGCTCACCGCCTTGGGTCCTTGAGGCTTGCCAGAGAAAACTGGCTTTCCCTTGAAACCTGAAGGCAAAACACCTTACCTAGGCAAATGCAACTTACAGAGATAGGAATATTGGGGCTGGGGTAGGAGGTTAAGTAAGAACCCTGGATTCGTAGGTGCAAAAGACAGACTCAAACTGAAAAAAAAAAAGTAAACAAAATGATGTGGGAACAAATGCACAGTTTGGATGGTAAGAAAAATCCTGAAAAGGGTGTCAGAGAGACATGGGTCCCACCTCTGACCTCACTGTGTGATTCTATACAAGTTATTTCCCGTTATACCTGGGTTTGGCCTTCTGAAAAAACGAGAATTTTTTTGGATGAAACTTGGATGAAATCATCTCTCAGTTCCTCTCTGGTTCTGCTATTCTTATGAAACCCATATTCTTCCTGTGAAGATCACAGAGCAGGAGTCATAGAGAGCCTTTGACCACATTTGTTTAATCACCTTAACCACGTTGAGAAGTTAAGACTTAGGACTCTTCCTGACCTTGTTTAATCCAGCTTTTCAATCAGGGTTCTTATGTGCAGAATTGGGGGTGGGGCACCACGTGACAGATTAAGTTAAAAAGGAGCTCATTGAAAGGCTAGTGAGTACCTCACAGAAGCACAGGAAGCCTGAAGAAGCTGGAGGGGACGCCAGGCCTGGGGCCAGCCAGGGCTGCAGTCATCGCGTAACCCAATCCGGTGCCCTGAGGACCCTACACTCCTGCCACGAGCACTGGATGCCAAGTGGGCGCCACTGTACCCTTCGTGTTTGATCACGTGGGAGATCGCAGTGTCAGCCCTGGGAGCTCCAGCAGCTGCTGCCACCACCTGCTTCTGGACTGGACTCTTGGCCGCACCTGAACCAAGCCAAGTCAAGCTCCCAACTGGGTCTTGGTGGCTGGGACAAATGGCCTTCGCTTCCATCATGGAACCTAGGTCTAGGCCCAGCAGAAATGGGAAAGTGAACATTTGGATTTTTCAACGTCTGCAGCGGAAGACAAGTTCCATCTCTCACCAAGATTTATGAGGTGGAAAATTCCACCACAGATGCGGAGGTTCAGATATGTTGCAGTCACCAAAAAAGATAAATATTTAAAACATCTGAAGTATTTATAAGTAGGAGAAGAATATGTCTCCATTAGTGTCCCATATCCTTTAGGACTCCAGCTTCTAAAATCTAGACCTGGAAAATAGACTACAAACAACTTCATCCAGCTCCTTTTGTTTTCCAGATGAGAAAGCAGGGCTTTAGAGAAGGATGATAACCAGCCCAAGTTCACAGCTGGACCAGAACTCAGGTTTCCTACTTGGGGGCCAATTGTCTTTCCAGTAGATCAGGCTGCCTTCCAAGACAAAAGACAGAATCCCTTCTTTGTCAGATTAGATTCAATGCCAAATGTTCACAAAGCATATTTATTTTTGCACCTTAGCTTGATTTGATGTATTGCAAAATTTTGCAATTAAACAGATGTAGACATGATTCCTCCCCCTCAAGTTTCAGATTCAAGTCGTATTTATTAACCACCTATCACAAGGGCAGACATTGAGCTGGTGTTTTCCTTAATGTCGCAGGAAGTTCAGGGATCTGTTTGGGCCTGAGGAGCACCTGGTGATGGGAATTAGAGCACTGCAGAGCTTCTCTTGCAATCTGTCACCTCTGCTTCTCTAATCATCATTTTATTTTTTTCGATAGATACCACTGCATCTGATCCTCTTGGCTGAAAACAAGATCTGCAACAGCTGTGAAGAGTTATGTTAAAGTGTCAGTAAATGGCCTGGCTTCCTTGGTCCCAGTACCATATTACCAAGGAAGAGACAATCGGCCCAAGATGTCCATCCCTAGACCATCAACTGTAGCCTGGGGGTCAGAACCACATTGTACAACACAGCAGCTCCAAGAGTAGCTAAAGGGATGTGGAGGACACTCCAGGAAAACCTGGGAAATGCTCAGACAAAATATTGACTTTGGGACATACATACGCATTAACTTAACACTCACAGTAGCCCCATTCATTCACTTATTCATTAAATATTTACGGAATGCTGCTGCTCCCTAGGTCCTATTTTAGATAAGAGGGATACAGCAGCGAGCAAAATAAGCAAAGAAGACAGAAAAAAAGGATAAACAGGAAATATACTGTACATCAGACAGGGGTAAGTGCCGCATAAAAAATAAAACAGGGTAAGGAATAAAGATGGAGGTGTATGTATGTGCACACATAGACTATTTTAGGAAGCATGGACAGAAAAGGCCTCATTTAGAAGAGGATATTTGAGTTGAATTTTGAAGGAAGAGAGAGAGCAAGTCATGAGGCTATGGGGTAAAATCATTCCCGGCAGAAAAACAAGTGCAAAACCCTCAGGCTGAAACGTGCCTTGTGTGGTCGAGAAATAGCCAAGAGGTTGAATTGGCTCTATCAGAGAGTGAGAGAAAGAGTGTCAGGAGATGACGTCCATGAGGTGAGAGGGACCAGATGATGCCTGGCCTTGGGCACTTTAATGACTGTGGCTTTTTTTTTTTTTTTTTTTTTTTGCGGTACGCGGGCCTCTCACTGTTGTGGTCTCTCCTGCTGTGGAGCACAGGCTCCGGACGCGCAGGCTCCGCAGCCATGGCTCACGGGCCCAGCCGCTCCGCGGCATGTGGGATCTTCCCGGACCGGGGCACGAACACGTGTCCCCTGCATCGGCAGGCGGACTCTCAACCACTGCGCCACCAGGGAAGCCCATGACTGTGGCTTTTATTCTGAGTGAAATGGAAAGTCATTCAAAGGTTTGAAGACTAGAAGTAACAGAATCTTGCATATATCTATTGTGTTGAGAGGGTGCTAGCAAAACAGCATGGTAGTGAGAAGGCAGTCAGATTCTGGATTTAGTTTGAAGGTGGAACTGACAAGATGTGCTAATCGAGTGGATATGAGAGATGAGGAAAAGAGGAGATTTAACGATGAGCAACTAGAAAGGTAGAGTTGCCATGTACTATGATGGACAAGACTAGAGGAGAAGCAGGTCAGTGAGGTGAAGGAAACTAAGAGTCCAGCTGGGGGCATGTTAAGCCTGAGATGCTGCTTAGACGTCCAGGTGGACCTTGAGGGGGCAGTTGGATGAATGAATATTGAGTTCATGTGGGAGGTTCTGCTAGAGATACAGATTTTGGAATTGCCAGTACACAGAGGATACTTAAAGCCTTGAAACAGAATGATATCGCCTTGAAAGTGAATATCAGTAGAGAAGAAATGAGGGCAGAGGAGTGATCCCCAGAGTAGGTCAAATCAGAGAGTGAAATGTATATGAGATGTTGAAATCAAAGGCATAAGTTAAAGAATTTACCTCAGATCTGGTGAGTGGAGGAGCCCCTTTCCATTCCAGTCTATCTGATTGCGATGACTTGGCCATCATCAACCTTCTCCTGGTTGATGGTGGTCATATCTTCTCTGCCTCCTGGCCTTCATTTTTCCTCCCATTACCGCTTTTCTCCTAACTTCCTCATCATAGAACACTTCCTACATTCATAACAGGAAGCTGAGGCTCAGAGAGGCTAAGAGACATCGTCTAAGATCAAAAAACAGCTAGGAAGTGGAATCGTTTGCTACACAAGAGGTAGGATGAGAAACATGCCAGAGAGCCGAATGCCTGAATCGAGACGAAAATGCCTCCTGTGACGGAAATAATAGTGGTGAAGGATCCGGACAGGCAAGAGCAAGTTTTTATGGCAGCCCAGATGTCTCAGAGCCCCTTTCGGTTTCCTCTCATTTATTCACTGAATATTGTGTGATGAGCGGTTGGCAAGGGTGGGAACCTTGAAAGATCTAATAACAGTTTTTGTAGAGGTCATTACAAAGTGCTTTACAATTGTTCATCTTTATCTTTTAATTCCTGATTTTGAGAAACAGGAAGAAAAATAAACAGGAAAAGTACATGAAAATCCCCGACAGGATCCCATTGAATAAAAATAGTGCTGACAGGAAACAAACATCTTAAAACTTTAAAGGGGACAGAGGAGGATGTGGATTGAGAAATCCTACACGACTGATTACTTTTCCTTGCTATAAAAGGAATCAGTTACTGTTAAATGGAATCGTGACCAACATTTGGGTAACCGCTTATCACCTACTTGCACCCCTTTCCGCCATGTTAGGCATGTCTCCCCAAATTGCTATCTGCTGACACCTGTAAAGGAAAGAGAATCAGACTTGGCAGTGCCTCTGTTCTGGTGGCCAAGTTATACCACCACATCTTGGCCTAGTAAGCAAGTGCCTAAAAATAATAGCTAACCTTTATTGAGAGTTTCTGTGTGTGCTAGGCTACGGATCTTACATGTAAGATTTGAAAGGGGTTAGAAAAATTGCCATACCTGAAAAGTTTCTGCTTCATTCAAATTATTTCTGCGTTATCAATTCTAAGCCTCAATGAGCTTTTAGTGCCTCAAATGTGAATTAATTAATCAGATTACCCATACTTTATATGAACTTTTATAGGATGCTACTGTATTCAGGGTGTCCAGATTATCACTGTGAATGCAGAGATGGACAAGACAGAGCCCCCCAGGAACTAATAATCTGGTTAAATATTACAGTTAGGATTCGTCAAACCTGTACTATATTGCTGTCTATCATGTGTCTCTTACTAAAAAGGACACGAATGCAAATCAGGAGACTGTATTCCTACTCCCTCTGCCATCGACTTAATCAACTGTGAAGACTACAGGTGAATTACTTCCCCTCTTCGGAACACAGCTGCATCTCTTAAAAGGAATGCTTTGGCCCTTTGTCCCTATACTCTCCTCCAAAGCTGACAATTTGTGACTCTACTGCTATTTTATTTTTATTCATTCAACAAACATGTATTTAGCACCATGTGCCAGGCACTTCACAAATATTAACCTACTTATTCCGCACAGCAATCCTATTATGTAGGTACTATTATTATCCCTAATCATATAGATATATTAACCCTATAATAAAACTATTATCCCCTTTTACAGATGATGAAACTGAGGCACAGAGTCATTTTAAAATACTTAAGATATACTTTACTCTTAAGACACTTAGAATTTTTTACTTTTGCTTTGCTGAGGGATTCAAAAGAAATCTTTGAAATTTCATTCCAGGTACAATTAGGTTATCATTTTTGTTTCCTACCTGTAGAACAACTGCAGTTATCCAGCAGAGACCATGGAGCAATCAGGAGTCTGTGTCACAGTCACAAACACACGGGAGCAACCAGTGGGGAGCCCCTTTTTGTCCTTTCTGTCCTCTAGCACCTACACTCTCTCCTTCCCTCTCTGGAATGAAAGAAAGAATGTGGAAGTGCCTAACAGAAACCAGCTCATTTTACACTAAAAACAAAAAAACAAAAAACACCCTTGCCTCTTTCCTTCTCTCTCCTTCCCTCCCTCCCTCCATCTTTCCTTCCTCTCTGCTGCTCAGCCTTTCAATCCCACCACTTCTATAGTGATGTTCTTTTCTGACTTTCTAACCATTTCCTACACAAAAGTGATTGCTAATTTCCACCCTCAAACTATGTACCTGAACCACGTGATTCTAACTTCCTCTCTGCTTCTCCTCGCACCTACTTTCAAAGTCTGTTTATCTACAGTACTGCTGCTGTGATCACCCTGCCACTGGATCCTCCACCACAGCCCTGAAATCTGATCCCCAGGGCTCCCCTTTCCTGCTACCATAGGCTCCCTCTCCCCACCTCCCTGTCCCAGCCATTCCATCTCTCTATGTTGCTTGTGTGCTTTGAAATTTTTACGTAAATGGACCCTGTAAGCACCAGGCTTGATCTGATCTAAACCTTCTCAACCAATTTGACGGCACAGAGTAGAATTTTATCATTGTGGGTTCATTGATATATTATCAAATGGTGGTCAAAAGACAGCAGTTTTAGACACAGCAGCATGTGCAAAGCAACAGTTTTTTTACAAGTCACTTGATACTAATAATATTTAAAGTACTGACATTTGCAACTTTTCAAAAATCAAAGAGGACGCAAGATGATACTTACATGATTGTGACTCTCACTTGCATTATGACATCGTTCCTGAGCGGTAGGGATAGATGATGCTGTACTGCTCTCTCCAGCATTGTAGACAACCTGGCTATGTCCAAGGGAGAGCCTCATTCGGGTGAACATCATCTATCAAACGTGTCATAGTGAGTTTCAAACTACTGGGGAAAGGGAAGGAGCGTGGACTTCAAATCAGAAGACTTGGGATTAGATCCAAGTCTAATCTTTTCATGTACATATAGTTTAGATTTGGGCAACTCACTGCTTCCATTTAAATCTTGGTTTTTTCATCTGTAAAATGAAGATTATGGTCTATTAATCCCTGAGGTCCCTCATGCATTGAAGTTCTAAGATTGCATGAGTCTAAGCGTATTGTGAAAAATATCCAAGTATCCAATTTTGTCAAATTGTGTGTAACAGCAACGATTTCTAAACTCCCTACTAAGGCGCCCTCAGTGATGAACATCACTGTACTAGGTAGAGTCTGAGGATATGAAGAGAAAGATAAAACATGGGTCCTGCCCTCCAGGTGTTTTGATCTATGTATGTATGGAGAGAAAGATTGATAAGGATAACTAGCATGAATAAGTGGGAAATAAAATTATTCTAACTGTAGTTAGACCTAATATTCAGAATCATAGTTGAGAACAGGAGTGATCATGATATTGCCTGTAAGCTGAACTTTACAGAGTGGACAGATTTTCACTGGAGGACAAAAGAAAAGACTTGCGTAGAAGGAAAGCAAATAATGCATGTTTGAAAGGATGCATGGAAAATATGTTTGGATAGTAAGAGTTGGACTATATTAAGAAGGGTTTAGAGAAAGCTAGGCCAAAAATTTCAGATTTGTTTCCATGAATGATTGGATGCCATTAAAGACTTTTTTGGGGCAGATAAGTAATATAATAAAATGTACAAACCAAATAAGTAAAAATGATGAAAGATACACCTAGCCTGGAAGTCTTAAATTTAGCAGTTTCCAGATGCAAGGGCTTGTTAGAAAATTTTAACTATAATAAAAGAAAGAAAGAAAAAAAGGAGTGAAAACCTCCTGCCTCTCATTTTCTGGTGTTGTGATCTGAGATCCAGAAGCTGGAGCATGGGGAGGGAAGTGATTGCTAAGGTCACCAGGTCCCAAGCCACACGGGGCATTGCATAGTCATTCCAACTCCTTGAGCTACCCTTGGAAATGAACAGGCAGCCCTGTTAGGCTGGTCAATCCACCGCCGAGCCTCTGCTCCCAACGTTCATCCAAAAGAAGGCAGGACCTTCATGTGTGGCAGCCGACACTTCTGGGTGGTTTTAAAAGAGAAGTTTGATGCTGAAATCTCATCCGGACATGTGAAAAGATAAATGTGCCTCACTGAGCCTCACTCTCTCTGCTAAAACAAAATTAAGTTAAAATTTTAAACTAAGGCATCCGAGAAATTTTTCAGCAGAAATTTGTAGCCACAAGTGTTAGACCTGGAATTGCTCTTAGATGTCAACACTTTCATTTGTCAGATGGGGAAATCAGTCAAGTGGAGAAAGAAATTTTTCAAGGTCAAATTTTAATTAATGACCCACCTGGGATGAGACCCCAGTTTTCCCGGCTCCCAAGCAAAGTGTCTTTCCAGTTCATCAGATGGCCTCTCACATTATTGCTTGTTGAATTAAAGAAGAAATTCCAGGCAATCTTCGAGATCAGTGTGGTAGTTAGTAATAATGAAGTTGGGAGTGAGAGTGGGAAATTCCCGTGCCTGTTCCTCTAGTTCCTCGAAATTCCCGTGCCTGTAAGGTACTGTTTGTGAAAAAGCCTCTCCAATTCTGCCAGTTCACTAGCTATTACTATGAGGTTGAGGAAGACCTTAGCTTTGCTGATTATTCCTTGACAAATCAACCTCTAGACCGCTGGATATTGTGATAAGACCATCTTATTTAAAATCCAATTTTCAAGTTATCCCTCCTTGTCTCCTACCCTCCTTTTACACTTCTTCTTTTCCCCATAGGGCTTAGGACTTTATAACTTACTATGTGACTTTGTATTAAAGTTTTTGCATACTACCTGACTCTTCACACTAGAATATAAGGATCCCCCAAGGATCTTTGCTTGGTTCACAATGTATCCCAAGGACCTGGAGTGCGCAATAAATATTTTGAACGAGTGACAGAATAACAACTGGATCTACCACTTACATTGAAAAATTAGCATATTTTAAGTAGTGATTTCTTATCTGTAAAATGGACAGAATAATTCTCACCTAACCAGGGTGTTATGAGGGTCAGTAGCAGAAATATCTTGCACAGTACTGGACCCAAGGCCTAACTCTTTGACTGCTGGTTCTCTTCCACGCGGTGTTTGAAATCACGGACACCCATCTCTCAGCCATCTTACTCCCTCACCGATTCAAACCACACCAGGTACTGTACATCTTCCTGCTAGATACCTTTACATTCTTCCTGTGGCTTTAGACAGCAGGATGGGGCTTGGTGGCGTACTGGGTAGAGGCAGCACTGATACTGTGGGCCCAGGGAGGAAGCACTGGCTTTAGAAACAGATCCAGTGTTGAGTCTTGCCTCTGCCACTTTTTAGCTATATGACTTGGAAAGTGATCTCACTTTTCTGAGCCCCAGTTTCCTCCTATGAAGAATGGGGATAATACTTCACAGCGTCAATGAGAATAGCAGAGCATATAATGTTTGTAAATTACCTCTATAATCATAGATGCTTCTGAAAAAAAAATAAATGCGCCTATTAGCCCTGGAAAATAGATTGATTTATTAAAAAGTTGTCTTTCAGAAAGATGACATAAATCAGCATATCTGAATTCCTCTATAATTATGTGTTGACATATATCTCATCAGGGATTATGTATTAAGGAATTACAGAATTTTACAGCCAGGTTTTCCACTTACATTTCTCATTTTGCAAATAATGAAACATTGCAGAGAATGCTAGTATGAAAAACTCTATTTACTGAGGTTTTTTTTTTTTTTGCGGTACACAGGCCTCTCACTATTGTGGCCTCTCCCGTTGCGGAGCACAGGCTCCGGACGCGCAGGCTCAGCAGCCATGGCTCACGGGCCCAGCCGCTCCGTGGCATGTAGGATCTTCCCGGACCGGGGCACGAACCCGTGTCCCCTACATCGGCAGGCGGACTCTCAACCACTGCGCCACCAGGGAAGCCCGAGGATTTTTTTTTTAATTGAAGCAATTCATAGATGTGAAAATCCTTATAGTTTTCAAGGCACTTTGTACTTTACAGAACACTTTCATATCCATTGTCTCAACCAATCATCTTTGCAACCCTGTACATAAGTTAGAACTCTGATTTTATGCCTTCTGCGCCATCCTCCCCATTTTACTCACTATATGTCCTTACACTCCAAACATACTGGACTTCTCCCCATTCGCAGATCATGATTTATACTTGGACTCTTTCTTGTTCCATACCTTTGCTCAAGCTGTTCTCTCTGATTGGAATTCCCTCTTTTTCCTAGTCCCCCAAATCTATTCTTTAAAGTCCTATCCATTTATCAAGGCCTAACTTGAGCCCTTTCCCTTCCAGAATCCTCCCCAGTTCCTTTTAGCAAATGTCTACAGAGGACAGCTGTAGCTTTTACCTTTCTTTCTTTCTTTCTTTCTTTCTTTCTTTCTTTCTTTCTTTCTTTCTTTCTTTCTTTCTCTCTTTCTTTCTCTCTCTCTCTCTCTCTTTCTCTCTCTCTCTCTCTCTCTTTCTTTCTTTCTTTCTCTTTCTTTCTTTCTTTCTTTCTTCTTATGGTATCAATAAATCTTTGCCGAATGGTTTTAGTGGGAAAATAAAATGCAATGCCCACTTTTCCCTCTCTATGCCCTCCTAAGCTCTGCATCACCACTACACACAAGCACCAAAGTCGGACATGTGGTCCAAGCCAAGCAAAAGGCTCTCTGCTGAGAATGTGAATTTGAATCATAGGGCAGAGAGCTGTTCAGTTGTGAGCTCTTGAGTCTTCTGTTATTTCAGTAGTGGAATCTTAAAGATATTCTATTTCTGTCTTTCCAAGACCTTGTCATTATCAACTCTTCCTTCCATTCTGAGAACCATCCAGTTTCCCTCAATAAATTTTCCATCTTATTGATTAAAGTTTCTGTTGTAAGTTACCAAGGAAATGGAACTGTTATATTTTCTCAAATATTTCTAGAGTTCTTTCTTGGTCACCCTATTCTAATCCTCCCTTTTCTGCTTTAGATATAAGTTGTTGAGACATGCTCCTGCCTCTCCCGTTGAATTATATGTATCTCCTTCAGTTCTTACTACTGTCACTTACACACTTGAGTCCTCAAAAAATGTCAATTGAATTGAAGTTGAGAAAATGTATATTTTCTTTAGATTGGAAACTGATTCAAATCCTCCTACATTACTTAGTTCCAAAAGAGGAAATTTCTCAAATGCTTGTGTTAATTGAATCTTAGGACTGGGAGAGAGCAGTAAGTTTGATAGCTGTGATTTGATTATTTTAGTTTTTTATTTTTAATAAAGTTTGCATTTCTTACTTTCTTTGACATTTTATCATCATAGATAAGCAAGAAAAGTTTTTGAAAAATTATATAGTACTTTACAGTATACAAAATGCTTTCATATACATTACTATATGTAATACTTACATCTAACTTCTTACCATGTCGGATGATGGAAGGTCTTATGGGCATTATTTCACAGGTGTGAAAGCTGATTATTCATAAAAGTTCACATACAAGGCCACATAGCCATTATGTTGTTAGGATCTGTCCTATAACTTGGGTCTTACAAATCCAAAGACAGTGCTTTTCCCAGAAGGACCATGTCCTTCTTTCCCTCCAGCTATCATGCATCACAATAATTACCATGCTTATTGTTTTAACAACTAATCCCATCTTTTACAGATGTACAGTCTTCTTGGTTTGTTTCACAAGTGGCATAACTATCTTCTCCCTACTTAAAAAATTCAAAGGAAAAAGACCTATGATTACAGCAGTCAGCAGAAAATTATTCAGGTGAGAATACTCATTAAATTCAACTGACTCTTTTTTCCAAGTAAGTTGCTCAAGATTTAAGCCTTTGGGGAAGTGTAAAGTTAAGTTTTTCCAAGAACTGTAAGGTATATTTCATACCTCACCTATTAGAATATTTTGAATATTATATCTTTCCCATTAATGTAGCAATATTAAAGAACTTAAGAATCTGTACTTTTTAATGTTTTAAAAAAACAATAATTCAGTATATTATAAACTATAGCCACAAATAGTTTTATAGAAATCTTATTATTTTATATTGTTCTGGATGAGCTACCTTGGCTTTTTCTAAGAAATATTTCCTCAAACACAGTCCTTAAAGGAAAACTAACCAAGTTGATTAACTAAGTTTCTCATATATTGCTGGAGTCTAATATACATAGCTACGATTTGATTTTTATGTCCTTATCACCTCATCCATGTGAAGAATGAAGTACAAACAGATACCACTGGAATCATAATGGGCAAAGTGACAGTCATCCCACTCTGGGAGAATTACTCTTTCCCTCCTCCAGTGATCAAGGGCCAGACCAGAGGCAGGATTGGTGTAGACAGGAGCAGAGAAGGAATAGAAATTTTCAGTCCCTGGAAGAAGCAGGAGAGACCAGAGAAAGTTGTGGAACTGGTAAAGGCACTACCAAGATTTTAACTTGCTTGTAGGGCTTTCAGTCTCACATACATTTAAAGATTGTTAAAATACATATCAGCTGTGTGTGAGGGAAAATAAAGAGCTGGACTAACTGCTTCAGATGGAGCCAAGAGTCTGGAGAACTGGATTCCCCAGAGAGGTCTCTAGGCTTAACAGAGCCTGTCCAGCCTTTGCCCCCGGGGGTAGAAAGCAGGATGCATTTAATGTTTTAATGGGATTTCTCTGTCTTTTCTGCTTTTGTTTTCAACTTTATTTCATTTCAAGCTTCAATTATCATCAGATGGCATTTCTTTGTATTTTTCTTGGATTCTCTGTTCTCTTGATATATAAAACCCCAGATGTAGCCAATATACATTTTTCAAACATTACATTATAACAGAAATAGATTCACAGACATAGAAAACAAACTTATGGTTACCAAAGGGGAAGAGGGGGAGGGATAAATTAGGAGTTTGGGGTTAACATATACACACAACTATATATAAAGTAGATAACCAACAAGGACCTACTATATAGCACAGGGAACTATATTCAATATTTTGTGATAACCTATACGGGAAAAGAATCTGAAAAAGAATATATATATATACATATATATATATATGTCTGAATCACTTTGCTGTATACCTGAAACTAACAACATGGTAAATCAACTATACTTCAATAAGAAAAGATAACATTTGACAACTAAAAACAAACAATTAATTATAAAATTTGATAAACTATGTCTCTCAATCTAATAAGTAAATCAGTTTGTTAATTGGACTCTTGAAAATAATCCTCCATATGTAAAATAGATTGAGATATAAAGTGCATTTAATATTTTTAAAATAGGAGTATGCTGTTTTCTAATATATAAAATAGTAAATTTATCCTAAAGCGTATCTGACATATGAAATGTAGGAAGGTAGAAAGGAAAGAAAGACAAGGGAAAGAAATCATATTTATTTAGTCTCTGATGTATGTGGTACATCTTTATTTTACAAATGGGGAACTGACCTGCCTTTTATAGGGTGGTTGACTGAAGCCAGTTAACAGATGCTCTCTTACCCAATCAGTTTTTTTTTTTTTTTTTTTTTTTTTTGATGTGGGCCATTTTTAAAGTCTTTATTGAATTTGTTACAATATTGCTTCTGTTTTATGTTTTGGTTTTTTGGCCCTGAGGCATGTGGGATCTTAGCTCCCCGACCAGGGATTGAACCTGCTCCCCCTGCATTGGAAGGCAAAGTCTTAACCACTGGACCACTAGGGAAGTCCCCCAGTCACATTTTAACAGTTTTTTTGTTTGTTTATCACAAAAATGCTCAGGATCAGCCATGAAACAAGGGAGGGAAACTTAACTCCACTCCAGTTCAGGAAATGACAACGAAGGAAAGAAGCAAGTTTCTGGCACAGAATGGTGCAGCTTCTCACTCTGTCCCATTCCCACAAACCAAAAACGACTGAGGAAGGATGCCAAGCCACAAATCCCTTCTGATTTGGAAGAAGCAGACTAAGAGGGCGAGGATTTAGTCCTGGGAAAATTCATGGAAACATCTTGTAGAGTGCTCCATATACTTCCCATCACCAGGGGCTCAATCTCTGCACAGGATGGGCTAGTGAGGCTCGCAGCCAATCAGAAAGCCCAACATGTGCTGAGCTCCGGTTGTGAGGTGTAGGTTCACAGGGTAGGGTATGCCCCTGACTGGGTGGAGGGGACCCACTCCTTCCTGGGTGGAGGTCAGGAAGGAGAGCCTTTCTTCTTTTGGCCACTGCCTGTAGGTATCCAAAACAATGGCTAGAACCTCTCATTTTATTAATAGATTAATAGGGCTTCCCTGGTGGCGCAGTGGTTAAGAATCTGCCTGCCAATGCAGGGGGCACGGGTTCGAGCCCTGGTCCGGGAAGATCCCACATGCCACAGAGCAACTAAGCTCACGAGCCACAACTACTGAAGCCCATGCGCCTAGAGCCCGTGCTCTGCAA